>NC_139842.1:13926240-14418740 GCF_963691815.1 Echiichthys vipera
GTAGCAGGAACAGCACCATAACAAGTGCTTTGAATTATTTAAAGACTGAAAGTACACACTGCCTAATGACATGCATCCTTACCTCAAACAAAATGCATTATGCTGGCATGTCAACACCTATGAATATTTACTAAACATATCCACTACGACAAGCCTTTTGTTCAACATGGTTTTAACCAGATATGGAAAGAAAAGCAGCTCCCTTCTGGCTGCTATCCTTTTCTCTTCCCTTCCTCCTTTCCTGTCCATTCTTTGGAAGCACTGGAAGATTTCGGGGGAAAAGCTGAATTCCGTTGAGAGAGAGTGAAAGAGAGAAAAAAAAGGATAAAGAGAGAAGAGATGAAAAGTGACAAATGGGAGATTTCCTTCACAAGCTCATAAATCAGTAGACGCGGGCAGGGGCAGTAGGCCTCGCTCAAAAAGCCTAACTTTTTTTCTTTCCTTTCACAGCCAGCGCTTACCACCCCTTTTCCTTTACATGCACGCAAACACACCTACACAAACATATGTGCGTGATCACAAACACAAGAACACACTTTGTCCCAGATGGTGTGTGCTGGAAAAGCATCCCCACTGCTCTCCGCCAATCTGGTTGAGGCGCAGTGGCGTGCCTCACTGGCACAGAAACATGTCTCATAAAAATCACTTACAGTTAAGAGTGGTGCAGACTTCAAAGCGGTGTGCATTCAAAACCAGTCCTGTTAAAGGGTCCGAGCACGGGTGCTGAAATAAATCTCGCTCATTCTGTCACATAAAAACATACAGGGTGGAGGGCTGGGTGGTACGGCTGCTGCTACAGGTAAGTGGCATAGATAGACGATGGAAGACGAGGGAAACTAGCTTTTGAGAGCGCTTGCTATATGCACATAAGAGTTCCACACACTGGGTGAGAATGTGGAAGAGCAGAGCGCAGAGGCACCCCCCTAAGTTTCTAGGTGTCTGCTGAGCTGGCAAGGAGTAAAAGGAGTGAGCAACGATACCAACTGTTAGCAGCCTTTTTTTTTAGCTCCAGTGTTTGTGCAAGTGAATGTGGCCTGTTGTCTAACATTTGATTAAGAAGCACTGCGGACTGGACATATGTACGGCGTGGAGGGAGGGAAGGCGGCGAATACACCCCGGTTGGAGAGCTGAGAAGGTTCAGTCAGTGCTGAGAAACTCGAGCCCCATGCAGGACGGTCCCAGAACCGAATTGATGGAGATCCAAAAGGACTTAGGATCTGCTTTCATTCTGAATGTTCACCATCTGCTTGGCTGGTAAGAGAAGCCACGGAGCGGGAAAAAAAATTCTGTTAACTGACAGATGAGACAGCGAGTGTAAAAGTGTGTGTGTGAGTTGGGTGTGTGTTTGTGCAGACAGTGTGTCAGTATTGATCATCAAAGCAGCTCCACTTTCTGAAAGGAGATCTGTCAAATGGGGATACACACATTTACCCCCTCCCTCCACCCGTCCTCACCACTACCCCCACTTTTGGTAGACCTCATAGCTTTTTTCTAAAATAACAGACATCTGCAGCACCATCACACGTTCCAGTATATCCAACCATCCGCTCAGTCCAATACAGCTACACAGTTTACTCCATCAAGTTTCCACGTGTACAGACAACTCTGGTCTGGTAATGCCCCGTTACCAAGGATGACCATTTCTCTCCTCATACTTCACCCGTCTATCACACATTAGCCGGAAAAGGTACAGAGCTTCCACCAAAATAAACTGAACACATGTTATGTTTTGTTTCCTAACAACCGCACACAAATCCACATGTGAATAGCCGACTCCATTATGATCCCTTAGCAACCATGGTCTCCCCACTGACCTCCGAAAGCCTCTCTACATGAAGATTCCTCCTGCAGGTCTTTTGTGAAATCCCTTGAGCAGTCCTTCGGCCTCTCTATGACCCATGACTAACCTCGAGTAATCAGCAGAGATGCACACACAACAAATGTCCTGTTAGCGTGTTGAAGGTTCTCTCTCTGACCTCCCGACCCCTTCACAGAAACCACAATGATGTCTGTATTCTTTCTGCCTAGTTAAAAGAGAGATAACACGAGCCTAAGGGCCTGATGAAGAAACAGCAGACACACTCGCATGATTGTCATGCTGTACGCTGGAAATGCGATGTGATTTACAGCACGCCGGCAAAAAAAGTAAACGGCAGCTTCTCGCGAACGGAGGCGTCTGCACACCTGAGAACAAGCCGTTCCCGAGCAAAAAAGAAAAAGTAATTAAAATGATGGGGTGAAAAATGAACAAAGCTTCTTAAAAATTCTTACCTGATTACTTATGCAGCAGATTTACAGTATAATGCTGTATAAATCCATCTGTGTGTGTTATTATTCTGATAACTGTCACGGATATACTGGCTAATCAACATTGTAATTGAAGCAGGTGGATTTACTACATCCCCCAACAGCCCTGTGCAGAAGTGGAGAAGAGAGAGATGGATGGAATATAAAACGTCCAGGGTTGAGGTAGAATTAGGCACCTGCATCAGCCCCCGTCCACCCCCACATGCTGCCCTCTCAGCTGCCTGCCACTGTTTCCTCTCTCACTCTTTTTATACAATCTCTCCACCACACAGCTCCTTTGATTGTGCTTTCCTGCGGGCGGGCGGGCGGGCGGACACACACACACACACACACACACACACACACACACACACACACACACACACACACACACACACACACACACACACACACACACACACACACACACACACACACACACACACACACACACACACACACACACACACACACACACACACACACACACACACACACACACACACACTTCTTCAGTAACGTTCAGAGACAGTTGTGCCAGCTGAGTTTTGATTTGGAAAGAAAAGTTTCCTCCGCTACAAATAATGACAGGCACTCAAAAAACGAGTGGAGTACAGTTATCACACGGAAAACACATGCACACACATACACAAGCAAATGCATAACTCCCAAAAACATGCAAAAAGCTCAGGAAACCACTTTTAAAAGCCAGTTTAATCACAAATAAATAGGGGCAGCCCCCCACACATAGCAAACACGTGCATCCACACACCCTCCCATTATGCTGTATAACCAAAAGGCATTCAGCCATTTCAGCAGCGTTCTGGGAGCCAGCCGAGTGAGAGGTCTGTCAGTGCATTAGCCAGCATGTAATCATAGCCCAACCTCACTGCAATTAGAAGTGGTTCTAATTCTTCGCTGGAAACACTGCCTTCTCCCACCGCTAATAGTTTACTTTACTCCAACAGCTGACAGACCCAACCCTGACACACACACACACACACACACACACACACACACACACACACACACACACACACAGCTGTAGCTCGTCTGTCAGTATGGGAGATCAAAATGAGTCCTGGCAATAGTCCCCAGCCATGTCCCACTTGTGCCACATCAATCCCACGAGTCTTTAGGCTGTACCTATGCGGTGGAGCTCTGTGACTAAAGACCTCCTCTACGCCTTCCCACTCCGCCGCCTTCAAGAGAGAAAAAAAATCTTCTATTGTACCTAACATGACAGAGAGAAATGACGAAATCATAAAACAATTGCAAAAATAAAAAATAAAAAACCTGAGAGCTCTTAAAGGCTCTCTGTACAGAAGCTGAGGCAGGACTGTGAGCGGAGAGTGGCCAGATAGCGCTGGGGAAACGTTAGCTAATGAAGACTGAGGAAGAGGGAGCACTCCCTACACTGATGGTATTGCTATTAGCCTGTGAGCCGGTGCACTTGGGTGTCACTTCAAAGCATTCCTCACTATTAATCAGAGACTATCTAGCCCTCTAGCAAGGGCCCCGCTGGCTGTGCCGCTAACTACCCCCTCAACATCAACACAATAGAGCCATCATTACGGCCGTTACGCTACGTCTCGGCCAGACAGCGCACCTTTATCTCGGCATATACGTTACATACTCACAACCAATTAATTTATGTCTCAGAATAAAGAGGGTAGGGTGGGTGGGTTGGGTGGTTTCAGTGGGGTGTATGCAAGCACACATTTCCATTATGTAGTGGTTTCTGTATTTGGGTGGGGGATGGGGTGCACCTGGCTCAGGTTGCAACCAGCAGGCTTTGCATTTGGCCTTGGTGGCTCTTAATGCAAGCACCTGCAAAAGGCTGCAACCTGCCTGGCCCAGACCCACAGGCCCAACCCTGCCCTGATCTGATCTGGCTCTCACCTGGCAACCCCAAGGGGGAATGACAGGGCTGACAAATCTCCCTCTCCAGGCCACCCCAGCTAACAACAGCCACTCTGCTGGATATCAGCCACCAAGCTTGAGGATTAACTACCGCACTGGCCCTGTCTCTTTAATACTAGATACATTTTAAACAACACTAATCCTTAACATCAGCTCTTTCTTCTTTTTTGTTTTGACTGTGGTGATGGACAGCGCTTTCCGCCAGGTCAAATTGAGAACCCGCAGGGCAGGGGTAAAGACATTATTCTCCTTTTTTCTTTTGCTTATTAGGAAATTAATGTATTAGAGAGGCTAATGGGGAAAATACATTGTCTTGTTTGCTGTTGCTCCCTTCTCGTAAATTTGCACATTCATGTTACATGAGGATGAGAGAATACAATACAAGACACGCTCCCCCTCCCCCTCTGCCTCCTGTTGTACTGTACGGAGAGCCTGCAGACTGTAGCAGCACTGAGGGGATGAGATAACCGTTCACCATTGTGAGAAAAGGCTGTCAAAGCTCACCTCTCTCTCTCTCTCTCTCTCTCTCTCTCTCTCTCTCTCTCTCTCTCTCTCTCTCTCTCTCTCTCTCTCTCTCTCTCTCTCTCTCTCTCTCTATTTCTGTCGTAAAAATATAAAAAAGCTGGCGCAGTGGTTGCAGAAATAGTCCTGTTTCTATAATTAGATGTAAACAGACAAACCAGACTCTCAAGCTTGCTCTGTCCCACTGGCCTCGTGGCCTCCTGGGAAACAAGATGTGTGAGTGTGTATGACGTGCCAAAGTTTGTGCGTGTGTGTGTGTGTGTATGCCTTTGCGTGTGTCTGCTTGCGATGCACCAGTAAGTGTATGACAGCATGTGACAGTGTGCATCTAGTATCTCTCTCTCTCTCTCTCCGATTGTCTGTCTCTCTCTTGCACACACACAAACTCTCTCAGTCCCCTCCCCCACACTCACCAGAGGGTAGGTCAGTGGCCATGCATGGCAAGCAGAGAAGGCTAATGCATGCAGCACCGGCAGACAAACACACATCTGTTGCTGAGGAGCCAGTCATTTGCCCCAGATCCTCAGGACACATATGAGAGAGAGGAGGCAGTGTAGCCTAGTGGTCAGACCAGGCAGAGGGGGGAAAACGTCAAAAAAAACTCTAGAACAAATGATGTGGAGGAAGAGACGGATGCATTCTTTAAAAATATGCGGGACAATGAATGTACAAGAGGAGCGGGAGGTGGGAGGCTGCAGGGAGGAGAAGACAGGGTACAGACATGCATCAAAGAGAGGACATGTATACATGAAATAATTTGTGGTGTAAAACAAGTGATTTGACAAATAAAACAGCAGAGGAGAGAGAGGAGGATTTGTGTTCTAATCAATGTCAGAGGAGCACAGGAAATCCATGCAAGAGAGAGAGAGAGAAAAACCAGAAAGAGAGAGAGCAACAAGTTCCCTTTGGATTGAGGACTAGGCAGCTGGTTGGATGGTCCCAAGAGACTTATTAAAATGGAATTCCTGATGCTAATCTTTGTTTTCTCACAAAAGGGCTGACACATCCTTGAGAAGCATACTGCATGTATATTTAATGGCAAATCTCTGCATATATTTAGCAGCACACCTCATTTTTTGGTACCGCGTGTCACCACCACCCGCTGTTCCCACTGACAGTCGCCGAATCGTGGGCCATTATTTGAGTTTATCTGCTCTGTCCTGCCTCTCCACCACATACAATCTTCATGGATCATAGTGTGCTTTTTGAAATGGGGAAGCCTAGTATAATACAGACAAGACATAACACCTGATGAATTTTATGATTGTTTCCCTTTCAAAATACATCCCAAACATTAACATGTTACTACGACAAAAACTTCAGCCCTTTGTGTAATTTCATAGAAATACACAAGCTCTATGCAAAAATTGGCGTCTGACATGAAAATTGTGATTTTTAAAACTCCTATGTGCAGAGGTAGAGTGTAACATTAGAAAAGTGGGACCACCACACAAAAGCCTAAAACGCTGCTGTTGTTGCATCCCAAGAACGAAATCATGCCAGGAGCAGTAAATCCAGAACGGACAGACTCAGACATTAGAGGGTTAACAATGCACCTGTCTGGGCCACAGGGTGCCTTGGCTCAAGCGGGGGTGTCTGGAGAACACAGCATCTCTCTCTCTCACACACACACACACACAGACACACAGACATACACACACACACACACACACACACACACACACACATACACACACACACACACACACACGGGGGTGGGAACCACCCACCCACCCACCCAAACATAACCACACACATGCTCATACAGTATTGTCACTGACCACAAATCTGCCAACAACAATAGGGCAACGGCTCTTTTTTGTTCTTTTCATTGAACGATTACATTAATAAAATTGAAATTAAAAAACAAGTAATCTGGATTTTCTGCTTGAGCCGTTAATAATGTCTAACAGCTGTCACATGCAATATGGCCATGCGCTGAGGTGGGCCTGGGGCTGCCGGACGAGAGGAAGCCTGATACTGGGAAAGGGAGGGAGAACGAGGGGGACCAGAGGACGGAGAGAAAGACAGAAAGAAGGAGAAGAAGAGAGCGATCCTAATCACTAACAAAACAGCAGTGGTTGACTTTGGGCGAATGTATCGGCCTAGTCAATCTTGCAACAATCCATTTTCATTCGAGCTTCTTTTTTTTATTGTTGTCTTTTATGTGTGCGTTTGCGTGTGCGTGTGCGTGTGAGTGTGCCTGTGCCTGTGTGTTCGTCATGGGAAGTGAAGAAAATACTTTCATACCCTCTTTGGATTCTTAATGCAACTTCTCACTTCCTTGTGTAAAAATAGATGGAAAGGTTTTGAAATCCAATGCCCTGAAATCCGATACAGGAAGGTATTACCCTGCCCGTCACTCTCACCCGTGGGTCTCCTTTGTGTTTGTCCTGTGTACACGCCCCATGCTCAAGGCGAGGGCTCTGTGGCACCTTGCCACACGGTGTAGTGTGGGTGGCGGTCTGTTTGAAGAGCCCGTCTCTGAGGCAGCATGGCCACTCACTGGCCAAATTCCTCTTGCAAACTCCAACCACCACCACCGCACCACCTACCCCACCCTCACTCAACCTAAACCTTGATTTTGTGTGGACCATTTTGCTGATGAGCAAAGAAATTGCAAAAACATATTCCGTTTAAAAACCATTCAAAACATGGTGAGCGCATTCTTCCCTTGTAACCATTTGAAATTATGCAAGGGACTCAACATTCCAAAGCAATTGACTGTCTTTGCAAGACATTTGGGCTAACGGTGGGAGTGTGAGAAGAAGGTGACAGATGGCGGCGCTGGCACTGGGCATGGTGCTATTTCAGCCAGGTGTAGGATGTCAAGCAACACCTCCACTATTCTTGCGATCATGTCATCGCACAACAATCCAAAAAACGAGCATGACAATGGAAAAGGGTTCTCACTTGGTTTTGCAGAGCCGGAGTAAGTAAGTAAAGAGAGACAGAGAGTGTGTGCGAGGCCCAAGTCAAATGGAACTTGACCTAAGACATATGTTCTGTTGCTGTCCTTCACCGCAGTGGCTCAAAAAGTCTTTTAAAAGTTTCCATATTATAAAAAGTAAAATTTCCATGTGTTTTTGTATTACCAAGCAGGTTGCGGTGCTTTATAAAATACTGTAAAAGTATCAAAACGCTCAATCCACGGAGAAATGTGCACAGCCCTTATTTACAAACTGTGTCTTTAAACGAGCTGTCAGGACTTCCGTACAGTTGAGATGTCACAAATATAGCATTTATAGGTTTATATAGGTAGAGAGGGCCACTGCAGTGTCATTACAGTGATTCCCCTGCTGCAATGATGGTGCAGAGATGCCAACAACACAGATGCAGAAGACCCCTGAAATGCTGACTAATCAGAGGAGACTGGGCTTTTTAAAGAGGTGCTAAAACTGAGAATTTCAGACAGAGAGGGGGGACACAGGTATATCAGACGAGAACGATAATGTGTTTTTTGAACATTAAAGCATGTAAACGCCTTCTAGTAGAAACACAAAGTACAAATCTAAAAAACAATCATGTACCACACGTAATGTAATATTTAATATGGGTTATTCAGGATATCTGTTTACTTATCACTGAGGGAAGGCTCACCTCTTGAATTTCTCTCACCAAATCCCCACAAATGTTCGATTTAGAGAGAGTGGACAGGCACTGGCTCTAACTGGGGCTGGGTGCTGTGCGGGTAAATAATTACGCTGGGCACACAACACGCTCCAGCCACCACTCTTATCTGGGGTTAACAAGGATGGGGGGTTACAAACTGTGAGTGCTCACAACACTAGAGCTACAAGGCCAGAAAAAGAAGCCTCCCTTCTCACAGACAACCCACTCACTGAAGTTTATGCTTTTAAAGACCCGGGTTGTAACCAGGCCTTTGCTAACTCCACCAAACACCTGTGTTTGTCTTTGAAGCGTCTTCTCAACAACCACAGATCCATGGGATATTCCAGCAATGAGACGTTCAATAAAAGTCTCAGTAAAGTTATTTATTCCCCTTTGGAAAAAAAGGGAGAAGGCAGACAATATAGCTAACCTTTGAAGGGGGGAGCTCCTCAGATATCTAGCTAGGACATAAAAACTAAGGGAATGACAGGGACATCCTACCAGAAAACAATAAAGGGGGTGGAAGGGACTTTTTTTTATCTTTAACAGCAGCCGTAAAACACACACAAAGCTGGGGTCTGCAACAATAGCCCGGGGCAAGGGAGGGTGGCTAAAACAGAGGTGACAGGAAGACCACCGCTTCCCAGACACAAGGGTTTTCCTGCTGGAAAGAAAGGAATGAGAAATGGAGGGGAGGAGAGAGGACAGCTTATGGAAAGAGAGACAGGGGAGATGTAAAGGGAGGGGAGGCAGGGCGAGCGAGATGACACAAATATGACCTTTGATTACATGGGGTGTTTAGAGCAGAGCTCAGCCATGAACAGCCTCTGAACCCCTGCCGCTTTCACACAGCCACACCTCAGCCAGAGCACACTGATCAGAACAATATGGCTGAAAGATGAGATCCTAGCCATAAATGCCAGCAGTAAAGACAGCTCCACTGCGTCTCCTGCTTTGACACTATCCAACATCTGAATCCGGGCCTCACAGCCAAGTGAAGACTGTCTCTGACTCTGTGCCGGAGCCAGCAGGAGATACAATTACTATTTCAAAGTCCTTGTAAATGGACTGGATGAATTAAACAGCATTAGATGAGTTTACAGGTCTCCGTCTCGTTACATCAGTAAGTACGCAAAGAGAAGTTGCTCCAATGTCACATTCCCAGAACACAGTGCAAGTGAAAACTATAAATCGGCCACCTGACATGCATTACAAACGACTGGCTTGTAGTAGGTGAAGATGGACAGAGGTAAATGCACACTGACAGAATCTCTACCAGTAAGTTAACATGCTTCAGTGGGCAAGAAGGTAGGAAGCGAATGTCTGCTGTTGCCTGATTGCAACCAAACTCACCAGCGTGTGCGGAAAAAACAGAGGAGATATTTCCTCCCAAACCATGTTGAGATTCTGTATCCCGGTAAGGAACAATGCTAAGGGAGGCTGTTGCAACCGCCATCACTCTTTTCAGCAGCCAGGGTGAAGAGAGCGTTCACAATAAATACCTCTGCAAAGTCAAAGCAGCGCCTTTCAAGGAGCCACATCAGAAAGCTGCCTCTGAATGCATTTTTACATCAACCCTGAAATATTCATGCTCTTTGTAAAGTATTCATGTGAACCAGTGTGCAAGTTAGTCCCCAGAGGGGGAAATGCAGAGAAAACTGAAGGGATCCAACACACTCAGCAAACAACATGCTCAGTTGTGCTAATGTTGCTAGCATACGGGACACTTGAAGGGACACTAATGACCTGCCCTGGCAACAAGAACTGTCTGGGAGCAGTTTGGTCAGACAAGCTATGAGCGTTTGACTTACATGGTGTCTGACTGGCATGTATTCATCTGGGTGTGCTGATAAAAAAAAAAAACAGGTTTCATTAACATTAACTGTTGAAAATAAAAAAAATTCCCCAAACACTTTTTTTTTAAAATCATTATATTAAATCTGGACATGATAAATGAAAAGTTTTTTTTTCTTGTGTCAAATAGATTGTAAATTTGCATTGTGTGCTGTTTTGATGAATTACCATCTTAAAAATACTGTATATGCCATGAATAATTGTGAATTATGCTTCATGTCTCATCCACCTATTTGCATTATGACATGCTTGACATTTTCAAATATTATTAAGACAATAAATCAAAGATTGTACATCAGCGGAGCACAGTCACAAAATAATTCTAACAGCGCCTAGGGGGTTTAGGTGTAATGTGAACTCAAATTATTCTCTATGTTAATTTTATGAAATACCTTAAATGGCTAAAATTAAGTCATTTTCCAGGTCTTGAGGATATAAGATAGACTTCTCTCCAGTCACGCCCATGTGTTACTGACGAGGTTGGGGAGAACAATAAACCACCTGTGCTGCTCATTGAACAGTGATGACATTTGGAGGGTAGGTCCTCGTGTTGGTGCGGCACAGTAATACAAAATAAACACCAAATCTGGTTGGGAGAGCACCTGTACCCTGTAGCCAACATTACCCTTCATGCTCTCAACAAAACATCCATAAGAGAAAAAAAAAACGTACGGACGCAGGCAATCTTTGTGTATGTGTGTGTGTGTGTGTGTGTGTGTGTGTGTGTGTGTGTGTGTGTGTGTGTATGTGTGTGTGTGTGTGTGTGTGTGTGTGTGTGTGTGTGTGTGTGTGTGTGTGTGTGTGCGTGCTGCCAAAAGCAAACATGAATGGGGAGAGATGAATGGTGAACAGCGCCCATGAATTCTCCTGAATGACTAATTATACCTCACGTTTAGCATGATTTTGCAAATTAATTCAGAATCTTTAAAAAAAAGAACAAGGATTTTGAAAAGAATTCTATGTTGGATCAGCCCACGACTATACTGCCAATAGTAGAACAATTTAATAAGACATTAAAAAAAACATAAATAAACAAATAAAATGTAACACAAAATACAAAACACACTGTCAGGGGTTACTTTGATGCTCTATTTAAACCACCCATATACAACAACCACCTATGCTGTGCCCATTTATAATTTTAGCTGTACATTTTTACATAAAATTACTGTAAAGGGCTAAATCTTTCTAGCTTTCAAGTGACCCAAGATTCCTCGGATGCTGCATCATAAACATGTGGTTTTTAGAAGCTGCATTAACATATTTTCAAAGCAAAGTCTTTCAGATGTGAAACTGTTTGAAGCAATCAATATGCCTCTGTTGTGACTTATTTAAATCTCTTTTGTTTTACATGGGGAGGAGAAAATAAAAGCAACAACAGAACTATACTGTGATCCAGTCCATTACAATGCTGTGCAATAAATAGTCTCCTTTTGTCTTTTTCTAAGCGCAAAAGTAGGATGACTGGTGTATATGTAATTATGCCCAAATATCTACAAAAACTAGTGAATATTTCCTAAAAAAAATATCAGACATCATGTAACACATTCTAAACAAATGCATCATAGTTATCTCCAGATTCTGTATTTTGGAGGGTTGTTGTACATATGTCCACCGCATGTTTTGAAAATGTATGAGCTGCTATTGATTATTCTCTTCAGCAGTCTTTAAGCTGTGACTGTTCCATTTTGACACAAATGTGTGTAGCATGCACATTTTGGTACACAAGATACCCAAGTCACTTGTTAAACCTGATGCTTGCACTGTGAACACATTTGCACCCAGACACATTTCTATGGCTCTTCTTTGTAAAACCACCAATCACTGCAAACTCATTGTTCACCCTGCTTCTTCCTTTGCTTACTGTGGGGTAGGCTATGGCCCAGGGTTTTTTTTTTTTGGTTGAGCTATGGCACTGGTGTGACACTTGTCAATTTAACGTGAAGTGACAAAAACTCATTTCAGATTCAGCTCCAGAGCCAGTGGGAAAGCAGTGCCAGTGTGCCCTGTCCAACTTCCTACGTGCAAACTAAAACAGATCTTAAATGTCTTTTTTTTTTTTTGAAATACCGTGGCATTTACCCAACTTATCAAAGGGCTATTTGTTTTATTAAGAAGTCTGTATCACCTTTGAGATATTTAAGTTATAAATGTTGATTCAGCTTAATCAAAATTCCTCATCGTGGGTCTAGTGTAAATCAAAAAGTCCACCTGATTTATTAGCTGATATTTGAATAGGGAAACTGTGTCAACAGCCACACCTGAGCAACCATTTATTTAAAGCAGAGAGCCCCGTCTGTTCTTCTCTTTTGTGCAAAAATAATCAGCTTGCTACACCACACATGCAGACTATAGCCTTTTCACTCACGCTGATAAATGCACTCGCTTTATGGCGCAACATTATGAGAGGAGCATTTGAAACAACCGCCAGCTTTAACATAGACAGGCCCAATGTTGTTGGGGAACAATCATTTCAGCAGCTACATTCCATTATGACAAAAACCTCCGTACGTGTTTGACTAACCTGAGTGGGGAGCCATTGGTATGTGCGAGGCGTAGTATTTCCCCGGCGTGAAGTGACCGCCATGCTGTACAGAGCCGTGGCCCGAGGGAGCGATCCGAGAGGCGGCTCGGTGCACCAGGGCGCCCCGCTCAGATAGGAGGTGCGCCGGAGCTGCGAAATCCCGTCCTTCCATTCCGAAGAATGTTGAGTAATCCGAAATCCGGATGGGGCAGGTCAGGAAAATCAAATGCGACCCATATAATAATCCTTTCCTTCAGATCTTATGTGTTGCATTCAGTCGATCGCAGGCTTCCCCAGCCAAAAACGACGTAGCCCCCGATCATCTTTTCTGTCAAAGGACAAAGCAATTTTCATCATCAAGAAGAGAAAAAAAAATGCAAAGCTCGGTTAAGAATTACACGATGCAAAATAGTAAAAAAAAAAAAAAACACTGACAGTGCAGTCAAAAAAATGTAGGGGAAAACAAATCATTAGGAACGCTCCATTGGATTTTGCAATAGGGCTTATATCTTTCAGTCGTAGCGAGGCGTCTTTGAACACATTTCCACCTGAAAGTGAGGGTGCAAAAGAAGTCACCGCAGATAGAAACGGCCAGCGAGGCGTCCAAAAGCCCACTGAGCCGGGCTCACATTCAGCTCTATTGATCAGCAGATATAGGCCTAATGTGCATCATATGGAGAAGAGCGCTTCATACACAGACACAGGATCGACGAGCACGTTGACACATCGCATGTGTCTATAGGCCTATGGCATATTCAATAATGCGTCCTATATTCTTATCCAAACCATTAATTCAACTACCACGTCAGCAGTTGCCAGCTGTCACTCACTCCCAAAAACCGTGGTAAGCATATCAACATGTAATTTATTAATATTATTTTATGAAGTCGTGATTGCTGCAACAATCTAAAAAAAAAAAAAGGATCCTCATAGCTGTGTTACAGGAGGAAGTGTTGTCCTGTTTGGGTGGGTTAAAATGATGGAAGCCTACATCTCAAGGGGAACAACGCTGCCTGCCTTCTCCTGCTCGTCCCATTGTCTCGGATTGATACAGGCGGTTTTTTGCCTCCATGACATCCATCCAGCTCTCATTACACCTCACACAATTCTCTCATTATGCAGTAGGCTAACAGTGATCTTATATATACTGGCATAAATCTACCAAAACCTTCTGCAAACTAAACAATAACCTAGCCCATCATAAAACTGGCAATGAAAAATAATGCATCATGCATCGAGCAATTTGCACAGGAAGGAGCATGTGCTGTCACTTTCTAAAGTTTCGAAACAAATCAAAAAGAAAGAGGCCTGATATTTAAAATAAGATTATAATTAAAATACCGCTCCATAACAAGAGATGCATCAGCTCCTAAAAGACTATTTTTCTCTCTCTCTCTCTCTCTTTCGCTCTATTGTGTGTTTGTGTGTGTGTGTGTGTGTGTGTGTGTGTGTGTGTGTGTGTGCGTGTTTGTGTGTGTGTGTGCGTGCGTGCGTGTGAATAACTGCACTCTCACTGTCTTCATCTGCCTTGACCTATTTCAGGTCAGGTAATCAAATGGAGTTGTAAATGCATTATAGACTACATCCTCTGCCATGCCACAAAAATAGCATTATATAGTGGAGGTGGAGAGAAATAAACATTCGCAGAAATTGAAATCAAATGCAAATTCCCTGTTAAAATACAGGCTACGTTTTTGTTTTTATAACAATCACCTAATCGTGACAGACCATTTTTTGTGCCTCTGTGATGGCTGTGAGTAATTAAAAACAAAGCAGGCAAACAGAAGGCAGCTTAATTTTATAGGTCCAAATTAGTAAATAAATAAATAAAGCCTTACATGGCTGAATTGTCTCAATACAGTGCTGTGTGTGTGTGTGGTTTTACATTAAAGATCCTCAATTTGAGGGTCCCTTCAGGGTTTCTCGAATGTATTGGGGGGGGGGGGGGGGGGGGGTCCCCCAGCATAATAAAAGCATCATTTTACCTTGAGTTAAATTGCTAACTAAAAAAAAAATACAATGTGTTAGAATGTCATGTTGTAATCATGCTATTTCACTCTCAACAGTAGTATCTCCCCATGTAGCCAGTTGCAGCCGAGCCTACAATTCAGTGCCACATCAACAACAATTAAACCCTTCTCATTCGGAGCTCCCTGGGACAAAATCTTATCCACTGAGGCTCCCTGGGCTTAATGTGCGTGCATGCATGTGGGTCCTTTAACGTGTACACATTTTTAAAAAGCCTTGCTGTTGCATACATGATAGCTGAGTCTTCAGTTTGAGGGCTGTGGAGAGATCCAAGGTGAATGGCCGCCCGTCAGCAAGCTGCCTTTGTCTCCATACTGAGAAAGCGCTTTGCAGTCAGCCATTACCTTCCCCCTCGCCATGCTGTTGCGTTCAGCCCCACTCTGTAGCATATATGTCCCCTAACAACGTCAGAATAAAACCATTATACATTCACGACGATAAGAAGAGAACGCCATGCTTTGTAAATGTTCGACATGTAGCCACACATTTATGGCAATTGAATTGAGGTAGCGTAAGCACGCACGATTGTTTCCTTTCATTCCAGCCGCCGAATGTGCGATTCCCCCCCTCACCAAATATAATATTTTTAACCGTTCAAATGATCTACGCCCCTAATGCAAGTCATTACGAAGTTGTCAAATGCAATTACAGAATCCGACCGAAAGCAGAAACGCAGACAATAAAGCTGTATAGGTCCGATCGCGCTGCGAGACAGGCGGCCCTCCGTGACTAAGCTGGCCGGCAGGGACTGCACCTCGGCCGGCCCGGGTAGTAACACGTCTCCGGTCCTCTTAATGCAAATGATCCGCTTGGAATTTTTCACAACCTGACTAAAACCATAATCGACACTCACCGACGGGAAAATTAATTTAAAAAATATATAGGCTGTCTATATATTTTCTATAAATTACAATCTATTAAATCAATCTACAATCGTGGCCAGTTGCATAGTCTACACAGCCTGGCACGTTTTAGTAGGATAATAAAAAATAAAAACCACCTGAAAATAAGTCGTCGATCAAAAATTCAATATTTTAAATCTAATTATTTAAATGCCCCTATAGCCAGAATACAAAACATAACATTTAAAACAGTAATTGTTATGCTAATAACATTATTATTAAAAAATAATACATTTAATATTATAATAATTATTGTCACAATGGTAGCCAATTAGGACAATTTATTTTTTGTCAGCACAATACATTAATTCATCGTTTTATTCCACATAAGATACACCTCATACATCACGTTTGGTTATTTTTAAAATGTTAGAACTGCCCTGTGTATAATGAACAGCATTTGGACTAAAATACAGCCTATCTCACAACAAGGAAACAGGTCTTATAATATTTTATTCAATAAAATAAAAGTATATCAAGTATATAAAATGACTACTTACTGGTATGTTAAATCCTTGCATAACAATAAATTATAAAATCACAAAACAGAGGGAGGGAAGGAGCGAGACCAGGTGCGACGCCCATTTAAAATCAAATTCTGAAATAAACCATGTGGCTAGAGTGAAATCCTACAATATTTCCATGTGAGGCTGTGCAGTAGCCTTCTGGTTCAGTCTATGGAAGCAGTGGGACTAGGGCTTCCGGCCTGGCTGGATCGCGCCTCGGATCTCCGAGCAGCGGTTTCTCTCCCGGTGCAACTGCGTACCTCGCATCTCGGGGCAGGGTAAACACGTCCTCCCATTGGTCGGATACCTGCATGTTAATTAGCTCGTGCCGCCCGCCCGGAGATACGGAAGGTTCTGATTGGCCGGCAGGTCAAACCAATGGTGTTGTGACTGGCAATGCTAAACAGAGAGAAAAGCGGCAGATTTAAAGCACGGGATGGTCTAAATCACGTCCAATAGCTCAGTGCAGCCTGAGCACTGGTAAAATGCACAGTAGATGATAAAATATATGCCAGAAATAATGTAACAAAAAAGGGGGGAAAAGTCAGAATTGCAATTCAATCCATACATGCTTTCAAGAATTTACCTAAACAGAATTTACGTCATTGATTCAAATATGTTTGAATCAGAATGCCTTTTATTGTCACTATACACAGAACAATGAGATTAAAGCAGCTCATACTCAGTAAAGACATGTATGTAGGTACAGGAAATAAGATATACAATTGAATAAATAGTGCAAAAGACAAAGCAAAGGTGCAAAAAAAACCTAAAAAGCAAAAAAATATTATCCTGCCCCTAAGACCTAGATAATAAAGGTCAAAGAAAATGTAACAATGTAAAATGAAGCAAAATGCCATTGATTGCTAGAGGTGCAGTTCCACGTATGTGTGCTATCAAAAAAGACCCTGATTAGAAATGAGTTTGAGATCTAAATAAAACAGATAGATATCACCTTAAAACGTGGTTAAAACATTTTTTTACACCCATGGGGATTAATGGTGGTCATATAAAGCTCTAAAATATAAAAAGTGCTGAAAATAATGATACAATAGAAAACATGGGAATACATTTATTCAGCAATGACAAAAAAAAAAACACCAGTTTGGAAGCTTTCCAAATATAAATACAGCTGAATAAATGATATTTTTCGACATAAAATAGAGTAATCTCTGTTACAGATGGATATCTATTTTTCATTTGTCACTGAAAACACCCTTTAAAAAAACATTTGCTATCAATTCAGAGCAGTATGAATATCAAACATGTTTCCTCCTTTAGAGCTTTTTGACAAGTGCTTTTAAAGCCGATCACTTAAAAACCCACACTGCATCATGCAGACGAGACAGTTATTCCAATATTTCCCTCGCGTTATTACTATGGACTTGGGTTATTACATTATGCTAAATGTTTACAAATGAATCCCCTCCCTGTATATACGCTTCTGATTGGCTGGCGCGGCGCCAGAGCATTGTCAGTCACAGAGTGTAAACAAGACTCTGATTGGCTGTTGGCCAGTCCGCATTGGGCTGTCTGAAAAAAAAAAAAGGCAATAACTGGCCCTGCGGTTTCAAGGCGTCCCGGGTTAGATGATGAAAGGGGATAAGAAGGGCCGGTTTCAAGGCACCCCAAAGGCGGACCCCCATTGGCCCCGAAGCCATACGAGTCAAGCGTGAATCAAAGGGAATACAGCAGAGAGAGGGAAATTATATGTTGGCTATATTTAAAATAATCGAGGTTAGTTTTCGGATAAATGCGGACCGGCGATCCTAATTATTATGAAAAGTTATGAAAACAAGCCTCGAAACATTTCAGGTTATAGGACGCACGTGAGGGCGAGAGGAGCGAGAGAAAGAGAGCTCCGGTTGTGGATCGCCCTGCCGAAGTCCGCTTTAATGGAGAAAACCTGCATGGGAGTCTTTCCCCATTTTAAAGTGTGGCTGGATGAGGTTTGTCGTAGCCCAGTGGGGTTAGTGCGGAAAAAAGAAATATAATAGAGTAATTGGTTTGAAATAAAATTCGAGTTAAGCGGATGATAGCATCGCATGCTGTTTGTAATAGTTGTGGTCTGGCTTTAGTTGGGGGATTAAGACTAGGGTGTAAAATGCTTTCACGGAGCCAGGAGAGATATGAAGATGTAGAGAAAAAAAAATATTTGGCAATGTTTGTAAGCTACCATGTAGCCATATTTTATTCTATTCTGTAAATACTTGAGGGAGCCTTTTCTTATTTATGGTGGATAAATAGCTGCCACTTTCTATTAGACTGTACAAGATATTACAAGATATACTTTTTTTTTTAATTGTGTGTGCTTTGTAATAATTAATAATAAAGGAGATACTTGTTTTCGTTTACTTTTCATTTTGGTTATTTCTCTACATAGGCTACCTGTGTTTGTATCGTTTTTTTACTCTGAAAAAATATTGGGTAAATGGTCAATTTAACTGTCAGACCACAGAAAAATAACACAGTGAGGCTATTAATAGCCTATTCACAACATGAAAAAATGTTAAAACATTAGCTAATTTTCCTGTGTGTTAAGGCCCCTGCACCTAATATGTTTAAAGCTTTTGAGATAGCCTCACATGAATAAAAAAAAACATATATTCTTCATTTTCTTCAATTTTTTTTTTATATATTTATTTATTTTGGGCAGATTAAATATCAGGCTGGCTCGATGTTATTTATTTCCACTCAGAAACCAGAAGTCATTTGCCACAGCTGACTTTTTTCTCCACCGTGCACTGCTCTGCTGTGGGAGATTGTACAAAGGTCGGCTGCTTTTCTTGAATACTAACTTGTATTTTAGCGGAATGTGTTGGAATACCATCTCACCGTGGGCTCCTCTCGAGTGAGTGCAATGTGAAATAGTCAGAGGTTAGCTGAACACGCACGAGCATGTTGCATGCACGTTGCACGCGCGCGCACACACACGCACACACACACACACACACACACAGGCAGAGTGATAATTAATGCGGATTGAGTGATTTCTTAAGAAAAAGGCCAGTTTTACGACGAGGATTGTCCTTGATCAATGAAGCGTTGATGATTGACAGTGTGTGCCTCCCACCCACGTCTACAGACGAGAAAAGGTCCTTGGATATCATGGATAGACAAACTAAGTGTCTATATGCTTTTATTCCCACACATAAAATAGTCTATAAGCATGGACATCTGACAGTGACATAGAATTAATTCTCTAAAAATAGCCCATTTGTTTCACAGGGAAAGCTGAAAACAAAAACGCTTTACCTCTACATTAAAGTTGTATGGGCTTCTTAAAATAGATTTTCTTATTATTCAGCTACTTAAATGCTGAAAATTTCCCTGCAAGAACTTCCTATTTAAAAAATAAGTTGAGTCATCCATTATAAGTGAATGCATGAGTTAGGATCGCTTTTAAGCGTTGAGTTTGGTCAAGTTAAGTCACGATACCTGAAATAGTGTGAGGTGACAAAGGATTGCATTTGACCTCTGTGTGTGTATGTGTGTCCGTGTGTGTGTGTGTGTGTGTGTGCACGCAGGCATGGTCTGATTGGATATCAGTCGATTTATTAATTAAGCTAAAATCACATATGGATAGGTTTACATAATGCACTTTGCAACAGCTTGCTTTTTTTGAGAGTAGCCCTTGAAAATAGCATATAATACATTTAATGTTATTATTTATATATTATATATAAGTGAAATATTTCTAGTTCATTTGTCTTAAGTGTATTGAAGAAGAGTGTGTGTGTGTGCATGTGTGTGCGTGTGTGTTGGAGGGGGTGCTTGAATTGTAGGCTTGTGGCATATGGTACAACCAGAAGCCCACTGCAGGCTGACACTGTTACATAGATCTGTCTTCCCTTCAAGGAGAGAACCTCGATCTCCACCACACTGATAAAAGTATTCATTTTATTTTTAGATCATTCTCACCGAGATGTTACTCTCACTAAAGGGCAGCTCAAACATATTTCACCAGGTCTTGTTAATTCACATCATATAGCCTACTTCCTCCGACGGAAAACAAAAGATGAGTGGTATCAGGAGTGCTTACAGCAATGGGTGGACACAATGCCAAGAACTGCCAATAGTAGCCTATAATGGATAAATGAATAAATAAAAAATCCAGTATAAGCCAAATGTCTAATTTTGAAAATGAGACCCTTTTTGCTACTTGCGTTTGACTATTTTGTTACTGAGGCACTGTATTTGTTTATATAAATAGGAGATTGAGTTATTAGCATTAGCCTGCAACCCTGTGACATCCTCTGGCACGTTTGACCTTCCTTACCTTTAAGTTCACCAACCCAGGGGATGTGACATCATATTTTAACCCCCTCATTACCTCAGCGGTGATTCCGGGAGACTGTTTCCCCTGCAGCCTTGCAGGCCCACAATGGAAATACCAGCATTTGCAAAGTTCATAACCAGTTGAAATAGACAACAACTTCTCAAAAGTGAACTAATGAATATGCTATAAAACCTCATTATTGCAGCAAATGAATTCTTCTGAATCACCACTCAGATATCCAAATGTACCAATTTAACCCATTCGTATTTGTCTATAAGGATGTCCTTTGATGTGGCATTCAAGTACCACTGCAGTGATAATAAATAAGATTAATTAATAAACAGCTTTAGTTGACTCTCAGTTGGAATACCCTGTTGATCATGGCCTCAGACTGGCATACATTAAGTCATTATGTTTCTTGACTAAGTCTTGTGATCGTAGATGTCTAACACAGCTGTTGAACGCTAATCAACCCACAAGAGCAACACTGTGCCTCCGTTATTTAACTCCATGTTGTTACCCAACATCTGCAGTGAGGGTTGCTGGGGGATACTGGTGGCTAGTGGTTTGCATGATGCTCCCATGGTCATGTGACCCGGATGGCTGTTGTCACTAAAACCCTCTTGTTTGAGAGAAGAAAAGGGGGTTTGTGGTGTGATTGATTTCTCCCCCAGCTGCAGGTTGGTGGAGCATTGCATAAGCATCACATGGTTGAACTGGGCAGCGATCATGTAGATCAGTTCAGACACAGGCCTTGGTATCTCCCAGACCCAGGTCTTCTTCCTCTTTTCATTCACAGATCCCCCTCCTTTCTTTTTACTCAACTCACTCTTTATCTTCGTCTCACAACACCCTAAATGCTTGTTAGGGCTGATTTATAAGGATATTCTGATTTCTCTTGCTAGTTTGATAGAGAAATAACACCACAGGAATTCTGTTGGCAGTGGAATTGTGAAAATGAAGGCTATGCTTAGATAGTGATGCGAGAGAGAATGTGTCATGCAGCCGAGCTTACTTCAAGTTGACTGGTAACGGACTGCATGGAGATGAGACGGCAGAGACCAGATTATCATGCCATTTCACAATAAGGAAATATGGACACTGAAATGTGTATAAATCACAGTTTACTGTGAATTAACTGTATATTATGAATTTGGCTACAAAGTCATCTTATTTGATATAAAGAAAATGACACTGGATAAATATTACAAAGAATTAATAGATGTCAAAATAGCTGTTTGGATGACATGGGCCCCTTTCACACATGCACTGCTGTATGCGGAGAATACCCAGCAAGCGTGTTTATGATGTTTCTATCATGCGGCTTGCGCAAAACCGGAATAAAACAAGCATCCGAAGGTAAAGAAGAAGGGTGATTTACACGAAGACTGTAACAACTCTGTGAACCTCAGAGTATAAAAACTTGAGAGCTGCAAATGTTTAAGCCCAAAAAATGAACCTAGAGTATAATAGTGCCAACATCCTCTAATAATATACCTCTCTGTAAACTGAATCAAGAAGACGCTGAGGCCAGGGCCACCAGTTACTGATGAATGATCAATAGGGACCCAGTGATTCTGGACTTGCAGCACAGCGGGCTACAGCCTTTACTAATAATTTTAGCTCGGTTAAAAGCCTTCGGTGATGCTTATCTACAGTAACAACAGCAACGACAACAATAACAAGCACACACTGAAGTCAGAGCATGTTCAAACGGCTTCTGTTAACAAGCAACTTTTGAACAATCAGAGTAAAACCAAGCATCCCTTCACAGTTATCTAATGTGGTGCATTGATTGCAAATAACTAAGTGTACAGATGCCTGCCTCCATACACTACTTTTTCTTCTAAGCATCTCTTTCTCCCTGTCTCTTTGCTTGCCGCCATAAATCCAGCTCAGCCATCATACCAACAAATCAGTTTATATGACATGTATATGCTTTTTACATGGACCGTCCAATTAAAAGTGTCCTCTGCAAGGCCTAAACCAGTTTTGCTGCTTACTATTGTGCCCCTCTATAGCAGATGGCTCCTCTGTCATATTAATTTAACATCCCAATGGCCGGTTGCAGCTCCGACATAAAAGTGATGAGCTGTATTTCAGTGTCCCGGCTGATACGACTCCCAAAGACATGAGGGCCTTTGTTATGGATCTTCAAATATGCAGTTATCACTATTGCTGCCCACCTGACAAGCCTGTGACGTGTGCTAAAGATAAAGTTTAACAATGCCAGATAATTGCAACAATGGCTAAGTGAGAAAAAGAAGAAATGGCAGCGGGACACAGTCAGTTCAATGATAAACATATGTTCAAAAAGCCACAGTATAACCCTTCAGGTAGAATAAAGGGTAGGATTATGCACCAGAGAATTTTCCACCATTAACACAGATTTTTTTAGGATAGTAAGAATTTCAATTTCTGGATTGCCAAACATATAGACCACACAAAGAAAAATGATAAAGAAAAACAAAGAGAGATCCATCTTCATGGATGGTGCACACCATGTCACTACATTGGCCTTCTGCAGGACCGTCTTAGCAGTAGGTTGTCAAATTTAATTAAACCACTATGCATTGAGAATTATTTGACAACAAACAAAGCCTAGATACAGTAAAATGCTGTCTTATTATTATGTGCTTTCAGTGCATGCACATATCTTCATCCTTTTACTGAAATGTAATATCTTTGTTTTTGTTTAAAAAAAAATGAAAGCATGTTTCTTGATATGCCCGTGCACACACTGTACAGCATGTGTGCCAGTGCGCCACTTGTCCCTCTGACACAGATATTGCAAAAGATATAAGTTATTAGTATTGTTTGGCTGAATATGACCAGGGAGCCACGTTCTACTGTTCTCAGGAGGATGACACATGGCCTAGGCCAGAGGATAGAATAATGTGTGGCAGAGAGAGTGGCTGCACATGCTCATTAGTATCATTAATCACCAGGGACAGAGATGCCTAATGATAGAGAGAGGAGGGACTTCACAGAGGGGGGAGGGGAAAGGATATGACAGAGATGAAGGATTCTTCAAGAATATTAACATTTGGAAAATCTAAGTTGCTTATTTAAATTGATGTATTTTGGGCACCCCTGAGTCTGGGATTGCTCGAAACAAAAGGAGCAGTGTAATTAATAGTAGGCTTGATTGTCTTTCTAAATTGTCATATAATTCCAATTTAATGTGGCGTTCTCACTAAAAGTGTGAGGGAAACTTGGGCTGAGCCAGTTCCCTTGTTAAAAAAAAAAGATCTCTGTGGGGATTCAAAATGGGTGTGTGACATTTTCTCACAGACATTTCATTGTGAACTGAAGGATTCCTCTTATGGGGCTGTTTGGCCACTGGTTGCCCACTGTAGCATGCAGCTAATGGGAGAACCTCAACCTTGAACCAGATCTCGGGGCAGAGAGTGTCGGGTGGAGCTCCGCCGGCTCTTCTGCAGCCTGTTCGGTGGGAGCAAGAGGCCCTGAGCTTGGCCGTCCCTCTGCAGCAGCAGAGGCTCCGGGGATAGTCGGGCATGGCGAGGGCAGGCTGTTTGATCAGCACATATTTTTAATTGGCTCCGGGCACCCTGGAGTGTCAGCATTGCCACGGAGTAGACTCCTATTGCACCTTTCCTAATTAAAACCATTACAAATTCTAGGCGCATCATAAAGGATTAAATGAGACTGTGTGTGTGTGTGTGTGTGTGTGTGTGTGTGTGTGTGTGTGTGTGTGTGTGTGTGTGTGTGTGTGTGTGTGTGTGTGTGTGTGTGTGTGTGTGTGTGTGTGTGTGTGTGTGTGTGTGTTCTATCCATTGATGTGCCTATGCATGGGTACCTTGTCTCCTTGATAGTTAACATGTATAGCTTAATTGTTTTTATTCTCAGTAATAGTAAATGAGGAAGGGCTGCTAGGCCACTAATTAGATTACATAAAATAGCATATCTGAATATAGAGGAATACATTTGTCTCTTCAAGATAACTAATATTAAATAAGAGCACCAAAAACTTCTAGTGTTTAACCTGCAGTTTTAGGTCTTTTTATTGAATAGCATTGTGTCCTGCTGTGTGTAGTGGGTTTAATGAGAGCAGTTTGTCTTATTTGAAATAATTGATGTCAGACAAACTGTGTAACTCCATGGAGGATTATTTTTCAAAGGCTTGGAAAACAAATAGTCTCAAGAAAAACTTGTATTTTACTTCAGTGGATGTTTTATTCATCACTCATTTGATGGAAATTTGGTGTCTAAAATCAAATGATGAAGATATTTTATTCAAGTTTAGCGATCTTGCTGCTATACTAGCGCTAGGGAAAGAGTGGCTTCAGTCCCCTAAACAAAGGAGGCTTAAATCCCTTATATCTACCAGTGCCACTTTGCCCTGAGGGAGCATAGAAACAAGGGAGTGTTTCTTTGTATAGAGTTCATGGAGGCAAAATGCAAGCGGATTTTAAGAGATGGCTCTGTTCGAAAGCATGCGCCTAAAGCCTTAACACACACCCTGACACAAACATTAAAACCATATGACATACGACAGAAAAATTACTACAATTTATGAAGGTAATAACCATGCCTGACCAAAGTTTAAGATGCATATCTCAGTCATGAACCCTTATGAGAAGCTCTACAGCATCCAGGGACTATACATATGTGTTGGACAACAGCTTCAGAGTGTAAGTTTTAACCGATAGCTATGGTAATCGAGATTGATTATGTCTCTCATGGAACACAGTGGGACTTCTGCTAACATCAACAACCAATAAAACTGCAGCAACTCATATAATAGTTAATGGACAACATTGTCCAGCAGTAAATGGATATATTATGGGTAGGCAGACACAACAATGGACAGCACACAGGCGTCCCAAGGTTAACTCTTGTGGTCGCGCATGTGAGGACTAAAGCAGTCACAGTCGAATTGTGTAAACACAGAGAGAAGTACAACATATTTGATTGTCAAAACTGAAAAAAAGGTTGGATGCAGATGGATCAAATATCAAAATTACCATGTGAATTAAGTGTATTTAACTGTTCCCTTTATGCGATCAAAGTTTCTTCAGTTCTCTCTTCAGAAATTGGTTAATCAAAGCCCTTGTGAGGACACAAGTTTCTCAAAAAGGAAAAAAAAAAACTACGATCACACATTTTGGAGGAATTTGTGGAACATGATCGCTTGGTTCCTATTGACTCAAGAAAGGCAGACAACAGAGAGACGTAGCAGAGGAAAGAAAGTGAAAAATGGATCGGAAAGATGAGTAAAGGGTGGGGTGTCTCTTCAACCATTGTCGCTTCCTGTCCGGAAAAGTCCATTCATCATTTTCACGTCTTTGTGTCAAGGCTTACTTTAGCAATAGCCAAAAGTGTGGCAATGATGACACAGAGGATTGATGAGGTGCAGGCGGGGGTGACTGGCAGGGGTTTGGGGTGGAGATGGTCAAACCAGATGTGTTGTGGGGTGGGGGCTTGGATGGACCACAAGGGGGACCTGATGAAGGTCATGTTGTTACCCACTGCCCCCATTAACCATATTTGCAGACACGCATGAATGCAGGCCATGTACAGAGCCTGGACTGTGTATTCTGGTGCATATTCAAATAAATGCACATCTTTCTTTGGAACACTTTAGTCATATTGTGGACACGCATCGGCAAGAATTCATGACACTACAACTGTATCACTAAGAAAATGACACACTGACTTACAGTCTTACTGAAATGGAAGGAGTCTCTGTCTGTATGTCAGCCCTTTGATTTTCTCAATAACAGCCGATCGGATCGACTTCACATTTGGTGGGTGTATTGCCGAGGACACAAGGAGGGCTGTGTTGAGTGCAAGCTCTTGAGATCTGCAGGACATATTTATCAGTAGTGTTATGTACTCACTGTGTAGTGTATTGAGAGGGGATTCCCATTAACTGTTATACTGCCGAACGTAATGCTGGATACAGATAGATTGGAGAGCGGAGATGTTACACTGTAGGCAACTCCAACATTTCAACATTAGCAATTTAACTTTTGTTAAAGCTCTTGTTTGTGAAAAAAAACTGGTGCCAAATAGCTTGCTGTTAGCAAATGATCTTCTGGCAGGTGCATTGCTCATGGACCCAAGAAAGCGCAGCAGCGAGTGTTAAGTTGTTTGAATGAGCGGTTCTTGAGAAAGCTTCATGCAGAAATACCAGATACCAAGCAATCATCCTGTTCTGAACAGATATGTTTTAAACGTAACACTAAATAATGTTAAAACTAAAAATAGGAAGAGTGCAGGGGAAATGCAATCATTCATTTCCTTTCTGGAGTTACATGAGAAAATTGATCTCATGCTCATATGGTAAATATAACGTGCAGACAGCAGCTGGTTAGCTTAGCTTAGCTTAGCACAAAAACAAACAGCAAGCCTGGCTATATGCAAAGGTGACAATATCTGCCTACTGGCACCTCTTAATCTCACTGATTAACACATTATATCTTGTTTAATGACTCCATACAGCAGAGTAAAACAATACCCTTTGTGGTTTTGCAGTTTCCAGTTTTTGCGAATCCATGTTGGGCCCTATGTCCCCCAGCTAAATATACCCTTAATATAAAGAGACCTTTCAAGGGTTTTATGTTTCTCAGCAATGTTTTTTTTCTTTCCCTCAGTCAAATGTAAAATGTACGTTTTCATGGGTCAGTTATGTTGAAATCCCCAACCTATAGCTTATAGCCTATACTGGTGTTATACCTCCACCCTCAAATTTCTCAGTTTTCTTGACTTTTTGAAATGTCCATCTCCCTTCGACTAAACTGTGAACATAGTGACCTTACCAATCTTTTGCAATGGGAACAAACTCTTAGTTTGCAATTACTAGCAAAATTTTCATCACTGTATGTATTTTATAATACAGTCTACACTGTTAGTTTCATCTTGTTTGTCATACACTGCAGTGGTTTGAATGTTCTGTTTTGGGGGGTCCAGCTCATTTGGCCTCTTTGGAGTTGTCAATGACTGCACGGTGCTTTGAAAAACTCAAAAGTGTTCATTGTTAAATCTCATTCATTGTCAAATGCGGCTAATTGCCCTTCATATTTGTAGCAGCATGTAAAATGTTAATTGAATTATTAATTCATTTTATAATTTTATTAGTCATTACCGTATTTTGCCAACCCCTTGTGATTGCTGTGAGTGTATTTGATTAAATCACTAATATAACATTTAACATTTAACAACTCAGAAAAGCTCTGGCCCAGCTGTCACACTAGGCTACCTTAAAGACCTGTACTAATTCTACATTTTAAAGCTTAACTCATCCCCTCTCTTTTGTAACAGTAGATGAATGCTGGATGGTCCATTCTAGCAGTTAAAGTGATGTATGAGTGGATACTGCTGGACTCCCCCTTGTGGTAAAATATTACACAACTGGAAAAAGACCACCGTCTGCCGGACAGATAGGAAAAAACCTGAAATGTGAAGAGGTAACTGAACTCAAACTGAATTAAATTAGAGCCAAGAGTAATATCAAAAGGTGTTCTCTCTTCCTCCTCTCCCTCTCATATTGCTCTGTAGAGTATCCCCTGCTGGCATCAGGCGTACTCCGAAAAGTGTGGTTCTCCCAACTCAGTAGCTGATCAGAACCAGGTGGGTAGGCCTCCATGTGCTTTCCATTTGTGCAGGATGTAAATGGATTCAATTAGATCCAAATGCACAACCTGTCAGCCAGGGGGAAGTGGCAGACTTTCAAAGGCCATTAGATTATGGACAGGATTTGGAATAAAAACTTCACTGGCCCGGGATCATGCCATTAAATTGGTTGATGTGAAACTATTGAAGTGATTTGAGCTTGCATGCTGACTGTGCGCTATTCATGTGGGTGCAAGTTCTGTCACACATACCCCCCTCTCAAATTATCATTAGCACCCTCTCTCCTTATTTTTTCAGCTCTCTCTCCCTCCTTCCTTCACATACACACACAAGTACAAAAGCAAAGACACAAACGGAATACATAAAAGCTGTAGTATATCCTTAGACATATTGCCAGTGGCCTCCCAAACTTGTCTGCATTACAAACAGTAGCTCTTACAGCTTTAAAGTCAAATGGCTCCATCAGTTATGGCTGTTAAGAAACCCAGCCATAAAAATTAAAGACTTCCAGCAAACTGACCGACAGTAACACATCCCCTTTGTTTTGATTGGCTGGAATAAGATCATGTCTACTGTTAACATTCGGTTACACTCACCGGTCTCTGTAAACGGGTAAAATATGGCAGGATTTAAGGAGGAACGCAAAGGAGTCATTGATGTATCCCCTCTGCATTTTTCTCACTTTTCTTAAGCTTTAAAGAAATGTTTATTATCGGGCCAGGCTGATGTGTTAAATACAAACCAGTTTTGCTCATCATGAATTAGAACAGGGGAGGCGGGATTGAGTTAATAACAAAGAACTAGATAGAGGCGATGTACAGGAGAGAGGGTTCAGTTGACCTATGAGTTTAATGCAGAGAGCCTTTACTTTGCAAGCCAGATATAGAAGTGAATCAATGGGACATTTCTAAGCCATTATTATCAATCACCATTGCTTAAGACACCCTAATGAGCTCATTAGATGAGATGAACAGCAGATTGATTGCAAAATGGGGCAAGTAAAAAGTAAAATGTAGAGAAGTAGAAGGTGATGGAGGAGAAAGGAAATAGGTCTCGTGGATCTTAAGAAAGAAGAATGGGATTGTGAAATGAAATGAGTAAGAGACGACCGAGCCATTGTGTCTTGAGCTGTATTTCAAATTCAAACTTTTTTGCATCTTTTCAGTCTATTTTGCCACCTGCACAGGCCCTATAAAGATCACAGAGATACAGAGATGCAGAGGTTGACAAAAGGACCACAAACCCTTGCAGCTATAGAAATGATGACTTGGTGCGCCCCCCCGCCCACACACACACTTAAATGTTGATCTTTGCTGTCCGCAGAACAAAGCAATTCGAGGCAGTCTGCCTTGATAATATGTGGACATACTGTATGATGGAGGGAGACAGAAAAGTAGAGAGCGAGTGAAGAAGTAAAAGAACATAGGAGGAAAGTCAGTTAAGTCACAGAAGCAAGAACACAGAGAAGGAGGGGAAACGGTGTGTATGAGAGTGTAAACGATGTGATTTAGGCAGACATTTGTTCCCCTTGGGCGAGCTTGATAGGCCATTCTGTCTGAATCGGGGGAACTTAAGAGAACCCTGCTGCTGTTGGATTTTGGCCGCTGTGGAACTACGGTGGATTGAAAGACTGAAAATATTTAAGAGAAGGTCAGTGTTAAAGCAGCAGCAACCTTCTCTGTTTCCACCTAGTACGGAACAGATGTGCTCACAACTCCAGCTGTTGCCAGATGTGGATATAGGACCATCTGCATGAGCTGTTACTTTGTGTGTGTATGTGTGACTCTGTTTTATGAAAAAAAAGGCACTGAAAGCTGCAGCTTACACAAGTACTTTTTTTTTTTTTGGATGATTTGATTCTTATACCTTCCTCTCCAATTACCCTCCCGTCATGATTATTGTAGATCCCGATAGCCTCAAGGCGAACGTTGGTTGTTTTATGGGAGGAAAAACAGCTAAACGTTTAATTACTAGAACATACTTTGGAGTGTGTACATAGACTTTCAGCATCTTGTCACACTTCGGCATTAAAAAAAGATGATCATAAAATGTTGCTGCAGAAACCTACTTTGATCTCATGTGTGGTCAATTATATCCTGACTCTGTTCCATACACACACACACACACACACACACACACACACACACACACACACACACACACACACACACACACACACACACACACACACACACACACACACACACACACACACACACACACACACACACATACACACACACACACACACACACACACACACACACACACACACACACACACACACCATTCCAGGCTCATATGTTCATTCATTTTACTGGAACTATCTGAACTAAAAAGCATGATGGCAACTGAAAAGCCATGAAAAAAAGACGAAAAGAATTTAAAAAAAAAAAGGAAAGTCATTTTTTGTATGATCCTAGAATATAAAACCTGATGAGACATAAAAAAGCTATAAAGTGTTATGAGACCCCAGGAGATGGCAGATTAAAATGTGCAGGGGCGATTTCCACCAATAAAGGTGGAGACAGCGGCTGCTCCACCGCTGTGCTCTGCTCTACCAGGCAAAGAGAATGGTCTGAATAGATTTCAGCAACCTTCATAAAGCCAGAACCAAAGCCACTTCACAAAAGGGAATAGAAACCAAGCCAATCAATTAATGCCCTCCCAACAATGACAAGCATAGATGGGTAGAAATGCTTTCAGACCTGGTGTACGTCTGAAACTTGCTGGGTTCCAACTTCCTGTGGCATTGAGCGGGAGAGTCAGGGTCTACTCTCTGCATGTTCGCTGCTGCTTTCTTTGTGTGTGTGCATGCTTGTGTGTTCTAATGTGTTTGTGTGTGCATGTTGAAAGGCTCACTATTGAATGAGTACATTCAACAGAGCACCGAGCTCTTTAAATGCCAATGAAAATAAAGAGAGGGAAATTGTAGGTACTCTGAAGCAACAGGGAAAAAACCAACAGACCGAGACAGAGAAAGCAAAACCTAAGAGAGTCAAGAGAGACTTCATAAGGTTTAGAAGCCCTCCACTCAAATATATGGCGACCATAAATCCTGCACTTAATGTCCTTTGGGCTCCACTTTTTATGGGTAATGACAATGACAGTGAGTGACTTCTTTAAAAAAAAAAAAATGTTAATCAACACAGCAAATTTCAACAAGGCTGTCTGGGTAAACGCCAAGGTTTACTCTCTCAAAAACTCCCACTCCGGTAATGAAAGTCGACATTACGCTCTGTTGAACTACACAAGACATTCAAAGGGATGTAAAATATTATGTTTCCACTGAAGTTTGGAAAGAGTAAATCATTGAATAGAATGCAGACAGCCCAACACATGAAACTGTACTGTTAAAAAGACCACACTTGGTGAAATGAATTTGTGTTAGGTTTCTGTCACTGTTTATGATCTCTGATTCACATCTAAAAATGACATTTGCAGTGACAATCCGATACAACATGACAAGAGACTTGAAGTATCAGCAGTAAAATCTACTACTCAGGTATTGTGACGAGTGGTCCCTTTCAGAGCGGTAAAATATTAAGGCACAAAGCTGAAGGCAGTATTTTAATGTCGGTGAAACTACTTTATATCCTTAGATAGTCCCAATTCAAACAATATACCCTGTTATCATATCATAGGTACATGGTTGTCACAAAAAAGTGTTTCACTTAAAGTAAAAATTTGACATTTTGAGAAGTACATTTTTTTTTCTCTCTGGTGGAGGTAGATGATTGAATAGATGATTTAAGTGGCCGTTAAATACTAGGGCTGTCAATCAATAAACATATTTAATTGCAAATAATGCCATGATTGTCCATAGGTAACTTGCGATTAATCACACGTTTTATTTGTTCTAAATGTACATTAAAGGGATGTTTTTCAAGTTTTTAATATTCTTATCAACATAGGAGTGGACAAAAATGTTTATTTTATACAAATGTATGTTTATTATAATTGCAAAATTGTTTTTATTGCAACAAAACAATGGAAAATTATGTCCAGAAAAATATTCTCCAGAATAACCTCAGAGGTACTGCAGGCTCAAAAAAATATGCAGATTTAATGCAATTCATCTATGCAGTCGTTGGATGTAAAATTATTTCAAGACCCTCGTCCTCAACAATGTTAATCGGCCTACAAGCTGTAGTCACTCATTTAGCTTATTCTGTTGAAAGTTTGTTGCAAGGGGGAGGAGGGCTCTCTGTGTCAGCTGTATGCTTGGCTAGCTAGTGGTATTTGAGACTTGATGTACTCAATCCACATCAACAGTAGACTCAGATAACTTGGGTCTTCTTGATTTCCCAAATCTCGTGTCAAAAAAATTAGAGATGCTAAGAGGAATTTGCTTTAACTTGTTATTATCGTGTTAACCTCAACAGCCCTACTAAATACATAAGCTGTATATGAATATGGACAACATGGCAGCTCCCCAAAAGAGAAGCCTAAACACCTTGATTGCCCCCTGGTGGCTGGCTGCAGTATAGGTCATAAACCCCCAACGCTGCCATGCTAGCAGATGGGACATGGGCCATACTAAAAAATCATACGAATGTTGACGTACATGCCAAATACATTTTGTATTAGAAGAAGATGCATCTTTCATTAAGGTAGTTCTTATCAAGCTGATGTGTGTTTAAGTGTTAATTTACTAAGTTAAGTTACTGGCTCTGGATTGAGTTTGGCCGGTGTATGGGCAGAACCATACCCCGCTGCTTTTACTTCCTGTTGTTTAAGGAATTGTATATCTTGGCTATGAGCAGTCACCAGACAAAGTTACTGTACCTGGCCAAGAAATAGTCTGACAAAACCCCTATAAAATAGCTATTTGTTGGTTTTACACTTTGGTTTTTATACGTATTAAACAAACAAAATATAAAGTGTTGATTCAAGAGATTTAGAGGTGCTGGTAGGCAGATTTTGTTACTATTAGACAGAGCCAGGCTAGCCGTCTCCCCCCGCTTCCAGTCTTTATGCTAAGCTAAGCTAAACAGCTGCTGGCTGTAGCCTTATATTTTACAGGCAATCAGGCTGCATTTTCCAAAATATCACACTTTTACTTTAAACTTGAAGCAGGAGAGGCTTTTAGTCCCGAGTATGGTCCAAGCGGCAAAAAACTACAATGCCCATAATGCAACTCAACAGTGTCTTTCATTAGACCCAGATCAGGGTTATTTTTTCTAACTTCAGAAAGCTCCCTCCAGAGCCATAGAAGACATTATACAACTATTTTACAGTCTGATTAGCACTTCCCATGATGACACAACTGAATTTCATGTGTAAAATCAGTGCCTCTTTAAAGGTGCAATATTTTTCTTTGAAGAGTCTTTGAGTCTGCCCCTCTCTTCACTCGAGTGTCCAAAACATACGGCCTCAGATTAGATGATACAATCACAAAATCGATCATTGACCTTTGGCCTAGGATGCACAGAAGTCTAATAAAAGACGACCGCTCGGATTTAGATAAGGGAAGCCGTTCCTCCCAATCACGCATCTCCAGGTGTCTCCATCATTGCCCACGTGGGCATTGAAGTCTCCCAGCAGAACTATGGAGTCCCCTACCGGAGCCCCATGCAAGACTCCATTCAGGGTCTCCAAGAAGGCCGAATACTCTGCTGTTTGGTGCATATGCACAAACAACAGTCAGAGTTTTCCCCCCTACCACCCGCAAGCGTAAGGAGGCGACCCTCCTCACACTCGTACAATACCGTACAGTATAGTACTGTATACTGTATATATAGGTAGAAAGGGCTGCTAAAAGTTCTGTTACAGTCTTTTCCCTCCTGTAATGATGGTGTAGCAATGCCGACAGCCCAGATGCGAAAGACCCGGAAACTCTGATCTATCAGAACAGACTAGTCTTTTTCTTGAGGGGGGCTTTAAGAGACAGGTGCTAAAATAGAGTGTTTCACACAGAGGGTGAATTCAGGTATATTCAGACGGACTGATGAGGGAAATGATCTGTTCTTTGAATATTAAAGCATACAGCAACATATATAGAAACCCAAAATACAAGTACAAACCTGGAAATGAGCATAATGGGACCTTTAAAGTCCAACCATTTTGAGACTAAAAGTCTTGTCTTGTAACATTGTTCATGGGAACTTGTTTCCCTTCTGGTTTGATGATCACTTGTGTTTTTTTACCCCCCCCCCCCCCCCCAAATATGTAATTGGTCCAGCATAGACAAGTGTGCACAATTATTCACTGTGGCATAGAGGTGTTTCAACAATCATGTGCATGCCCAAACAATACTCTGTCCAAGGATTACTCACTGTTTTCTTTGGAATCAGTTTGTTTTTCTATTTTGTCCATATATCCATGACTCCATATACCCGAGCTCTGTGATGTCAGCCCTCTCCATGTTTTTAGGTTGTTCACAGTCGATCTTGATGGCTCATCAAGTTGTCATGGCCTTCCAGCTTTTACAGCATTCCTTTCTTTATGTCCTGAGCGGTGTTTTTTTTTGGTTTTTTTCATCAGTGCACACTGACTGTGCAGTAAAATATGCCCATGAGCAGACCAAAAGCTTTGAGGCACACTCAAGGCTCAGCACGCTGTGTTGATATTGGAGTCCCACCTTCCCTCAGAGTGTGATGCCACTTTGGGCTTGGCCTTCCTTTGAAAGTCTGCATTGGGTTTTGTATGTGGGAAAACCAAGCAACTTTTGCTACACAAGTAAAAGCTGTGTGGGAGAGAAAAGGAGAAGGAGAAAGCAGGAAGAAAGTTTGGTCACCACAGCTTTGGTTTCATGTTCACCAGAGGAGTGATCATCAATAGCGTGAGGAGGAGGAGGAAGTAATAGTGACTGAGTGACTACTAGCCCAACAGACATGATAGATGTCTTTAATAACCTCTAGCTGTTTTTGTAGTGTCCTTCAGGATTTGTTGTTATTAAGATCTAGGTCTTATTATGAGGACCACCTCTCTCATCGACTCCCACATCACGCTGAGCGTCAGTCCAGACATTCAAAATAAACACAAAGTCAAAAGCCCCCCTGTACTTGTGCTGATGTCGCACTTGTTGATGGTGCCAGCATGTCTCAGTTCTTACCAAGGAATATGTGGATTCACAATAGTCGGCAGTGAGGAGAAAACAAAACATCCTACTCGGCGATCACCTGTTGAATCAGTTGGAAACTGCACTTCAAAGCCCTGTGGCCACTGATCTAACAGCACAACGTTACAGGGTAAATTGCAAAAGCATGTTTAGGTAAATGGCGTTTGATGGTTTTAATAAGCACTTCCATTACGAAAAGGAAGGGAGGAAGAGGAGCTTGTTGGGAATACACATAGGACCACGGGAGCCATAAGAACTCATCACTGCTGAGAAAAAAATGAGAACATTTTATTGCGCTTCCATTTCTCTTGAAAATAACAATCACAAACACTCAGTCCTTTAGTATGTCTAAGTAGCTTCAAGCTTTATCACAAGCATAGATTTGAGGGCCAATGTTTTATTAATTTGCAGATGAGCTCAGCTATTGATGGCGTTGGCCGCCCATGGGTTCAATTAGGATAATACAGGGAGAGGGGCAGATTATGGGCAGCTATTTAAGTGAGGGTATATCTCTTCCTGACAGTTATAGTCCAAATGCAACAAATTGCACCTTGGTGGCTGTGAGCGGCGCCATATCAGTCCTCTGGTGATGAAACATGCATGTGTTGCAGGTCAGCTATGTGGAGGTGACACCAGGCTGCTTGAGCCATGTAGCCTGTCCTCTCTGAGCTAACAACACAGGCCTGAGTGCAGCCTATTCCCATTCAGTTAATGGGGGCTATTTAGATAACAGCAGTCTATATGGTGGTGCAGTGAGTGCATGCTCTACAGCCAACCCTAAACAGTCCCACTTAGCACGAATCTCTCCTAACTATTGCACTTCTTCTATCCAGGCTATCCATCTTACTCTCTCAGTTGAAAGTCTGAGTGTTGACAGCTGAACAGGGGCAAAACTGAACCACGTAAACATCACGTTTTACAAATGCAAGATGGGGTGTGTGGATATTCTCATAGGCAACCATAAAAGGAGGAGTGGTTGTGGCCTGCATGTGGGACAAGAAACTGCTCACAGCCCTTTTTCTGTGTTCTGGGGTGAGCATTTATTATGATTGATTGGGGCCTTGACTGTAACTTTGCTTGGCAATGAAAACAATCTACGGTACATTGTCTCTGGAGCGCATTGTGTGAAATTGAATAGGGAGGCCATAAAGTGGAACCGGAGACACTGACCAAAGCATGCCGAGCCTGACGGTTATCTTACTTTTCTGTTCAGTCCCTTCAAAGCATTAAAACTGCAGGCAGCTCTATAGAAAGTGGCTGGACTGTTTGCTTTCTTTTTCTTAGGGAAATGACGACTGTTTCTCAGCTGTATCAGCTCTGCATGTTTAGGGCTACAGTCAGTGAGATAACCCAGTCCTCTTCCCCACACTCTGAACGCAACAGTTTTGAAAAGAGTGAGCACTCACATGAGCAGACTAGCTTTTAGCAGATAAGGAAGAAGATCCTCCTCTGTTTTTGTTTTTGAGTGCTGTGCCTTTTATCGCCACATATTATGTATTTTCAAAACCTCTGTACTTCATTGGTGTCAACAGGCTTGCTCTGCCTCTAGGTTGAGTGCTAAACATAGAAAGTAATACTGTACTTTCACATAAAACAATCACATTTTACATCAAATATTAACATTAATACTGTATGAAATCCAGTAGGTGATTTGTTTAAAGGCATAGCTTGATGCTTTATGAGGTTCTTATCTATAGTCAGAGTATTATCAACAGTAAAGGGCGGTCAGCATGCGCCCAGTTTAGAGAAGCATGCTGGAGGACAGGCAAGGAAGCTAAGCAATGCGCTACTGTAGATAGGTGCAGCAGCTAAATGTATTTTAGCCTCCTAAAACAACCCCATCTAAAAAAAAATGTAATAAAGTGTTAAAGTGTACGCTATATTAAGAATATTGTCACCGTGTTACCGTGCCATCAAAAAGCCTTGAGGTTTATGTGGGGGAAACTGAAGCCATTATATATGCTCTTGTCAAAGCCACCAGACTCCACGGAAAAAAAAGCAATTTAACCTCAAAGAACACCTGTGTTGCTGCTCTACCACTGTTTCAATTGGTTAGTTAGTTTGTTAGTTTTATTAGTTCCTAACCCTTTAAAAAACAAAGTCACACAATAACAAATTAACTGACTGATGCAGGTGTAAACCATCAACTCCAGTGTTCTGCAAGGTAAATTTACTGTTTTTGTCAATGGAGTCTGGTGGCTTTGATGAGAGCATAGAACAGATTCAGTTCCCCCTGTGTAAACTTACACAGGGCTGTCTGACGCCAAAATAAAGCTATGACAATATTATAAATATACTTTACAATTGTTTTAGCTTCCGTGTCTGTCCTCCTGATGACTGCAACCAACTGTAGGTAATAACCTGACTATGAATAAATACCTCATACAACCCAACTTAAAAAAAAATCAGAACCATCCCTTTAATCTGTCAACCTGGCTGTAAAAGGAATGTTTAAGACTTAATGCAGCATGAATACGGACTTGCATAAATGGAGTAAACATCCCAATATCTCCTGAATATCTATCCATCTTAATTCCTGACCTGTGAAGTACTTCATCATCCTGACCCACTAACCCTTTCCTCTCCTTGTTCGCCTGCCACAGATTTCCCTATTCTCCGCTCCAGCTAGGCTAGGGCAATAGGGCACCGCTAATGTTCTTGGTGGGTCATTAATTCTTCGGATGGCCATGAGGGCAGCAGAGCAGGCGAGCTTTGTTGTTTGATGTTGGGCGAAATTGTGGTCGGGAGGCAAAGCAGATGTTTGTGTTGGCTGGCGAGGTAAAGCTGTATACTTGATGCCAACCCAATCACCATCTCATGCTAGGCAACAGCTGCCCAAATACATTTTAGCCAAAGTCTGGCAAAGAGAGGCAAGGGTGATCAGGTCAGCTTTTGCTCACTTTTGCTTTATTTTGTCATGCTCTTTTAGCCCTGACATAATCCATATTTTGAATATACTAAAGCCACTCTCTTGAAGGACTGTCCTGTGTCAAGGTTTGTTTTCCAAAACTGATCTTGGACGAGTGAGATTATTCAAGTCTCAAAGCTGAAAGTAAACCAGACACTGATAAATCTAAAACATATAGTAGTTTGTCTGCGTGTCTGTATTTGTTGCGTGGGGTTGCTGATCATTGTGCTTTTTCCTTTCAGGAGAGATGGGAATCTTAGCAGAGAGGACACAAAGAAAAGGAACCAAAGACTAACCCAGATTTTTTTGCTGGCCATGGTAAAAATATAACAATGTATGCGCATACATAGACCCCAGAACAAGGACAGTTCATTTAACTCTCTCCTGCCTCTCCACTCAACTGATATGAGCCATTCATCACCGCCCACCTTCATATGCTGCCTGGAAAGGACAGTGTGTGAGTGTGTGTTTATATATGTGTGTGTGAAAACAGATTAAAGATACATATCTTCTACGTAGCCCACACGTTTGGACCCTGTTGTAGAAATCCCCAGTTTTTATGAGACGCAGACTGTGAGGAATAGTTTGTGTACAGCTAACACTCAGAGTGTGCTGCCCTCTACTGCACTCCCAATGAATATCAGAAACTAAAACTAAAAAACCTTTTAGGTATTTTGTTTATCTCCTCGTCAACCCTTCAACATATAAACCAAGGGTGTCAGCACCATTTTTGTAGTACAGGGTTCATCTCTTTACACCACAAAACGTTGCCATTTTTCACAGAATATGCAAGAGGAGTGGTTTACAGTCCAAAAAGTGTCCCACATTTTTTAGGTCCATTGTATTTTTAATTTCTACTCGCACATGTTTTATGCGGAAATGGGACCTTTGAATATACTTACTTTTCCAGGTTATATCAAGTATGAAACATTGATCTCTACTGCAATGTGTACATGTTATCACAACATTAAGAACTTACATTTTAAACAGCCTAATAAGGCGATATGGAGGCTTGCTTGATTTGCATTTTGGGGTAAATTATTTCTTTAATATGCAATAATGTTTTTCTCAAACAGAAATTTGGATTATCACCCGGGAAAAATGTTTATCCAATATGTTGCTAATTGCATCCTCGGCATCTTAATTACACAACATGTGCCTACCTCTAATGCAACGTTTGCTTCAAGATACAAAGGCCGTTCAAAAAAGGCATACCTCAGACGATGCTAAGATGAAAGGTTCACTTACGACTTCCCTAATTGTCCCTCTCCCTCTGTGTTGCTGTAGTGCATGTTTCAAGATAATGAGAAGGCAAGCACCTGAAAAAAGAGAAGCGCTACATCGTCACAATGCTGGAGGATGGCTAATCCTGAATTATCATTGGCTCATTCGTCATCTCTAACTTAGTAAAGGTGGAGCGAGGGAATCAAAAGAGGCGAGTAATGAGGATCCACAGTGGCTTGGAAGGTAACCGTGGTTACGTGTGGTGCATTAATGTATGTAATCTGTTACTGTGACTATGACAAGACAAGGACATGTAGTGTGCTAATTAAAGAAACCTTTCACTGCTCCTCACTTAGACACAGGTCATATCTCATTAATGATGGTCTCAGTGCATGGGGAGTCATTCATTACTGGCCATTTGGAGGTAAAAAGGAGGATGTGGGGATATTGGGAATTCCTGTTTGCACATATACAGTACATAGCATGCAAAGCTAATAGGCATTTTCTCACAGAGGAACAGTATACCTTGGCCAACATTCTCCCAGCAATGCATCACCATGTTGTTGTTTTTTTTAAATGGCTAAATGAAGAAAGAATGCCTTTGTTCATAAACATTAACTTTTATTTTTTTTAAATGAAGGGGTATTTACAAGAAAAAAAAAGTCAATGGCAGGCTAATGTCATGTACATTACTAAATACAAAAAATATATCATTGAAAAAAACTAAACCAATTCTTCAAAATTCTTTCAATTCTGACACACCAGTCTGAGAAAAATAAAAATAAAACAGCTGTGCTTACTCCTGGGATGAGGCTTCAGCGATGAAACCAATCCACGAGAAAGGAGAAATGCACAGCCTTAAGGTCAGTGCTTATACCTGGATGTTCAGTGCACAGGGACACACAGCAACCATCGAAAGGTAGTGCACAGTCAGAAAGGCTTGTATGCAGTTAAACAGCATTTAAGTGGCTTCAGCGATATTGCAAACAAAGCCTAGGGAATGTCTTTTTGTCTCTAAAGGCTATACTGTATCCCTCTCTGGAGAGTAAGAACTACATTTTCCTACATGCTCAAATGCCATATCAAAAGGCCCCCCATTAAAAAATAATAATAAAAAAACATTGAGAAACAGGTGTAACCGTGGTTGTGTTTTCTCTTCGTGTTTATGAGAAAACAAAGCTTGTAATGTTGGGATCGATACATTTTCCTTGATCATAGAGAATAAAACAAAAATAACCCTAACTGCTGAACTTATCTGATTTAATCACATTAAATTAGAAATATTCTAAATGATTCTTGACTCATGATCTCAACACAGTTTCATGATCAATTTGTATTCTCATGATAAAAAAAGAAATGTCAGATGTTATCGAAAATGCACACATACTGTAAGGCAATTTCTAACTATAAGGGAATATCAGTGATATTACATGGACTCTCTTTGGTTGTAGTTGCATCAGTTTATAAAAGTAAAGTTGTTAAATTCTGATGCTTAATACGAGCAGTCACAATTGATTATAGATTATTCCCATGGCGCAATCTACAGCGTTATAATTTAACACTCATGAGAAGGTTATGTTAAGCTCACAAACACAAAAACAGATTTTGTGTTGAGATCATGAAATAGTTAATCAACTATGCATTATAAAATTCTTATCAGCATCAAGAACAATAAAAAAATATTGTACTAAATGTTGAATATGTCATTTATGTCACTTTTTTTTACCCAATTAAGTGCAGAAGTTGTTGGAAAATTGTGTTTAACATCGCAGTATAATGAAATCCTTTAAAAATTGTACATTGTGCTAAAACCAAATTGCTTATTCTATGGCCTGAGTCTCATCGAAATTTAACCAATTCTAAAGCCTCTATTAACTAACAACTAATAAGGACAGAAGACATAACCTCCTGGCCAAGTTAACACCCATGGCGTCCACGGGTCCCTGTAAAGGCGTCCCCGTCTGAATATGAAAGCAAATGAGCAGTCCAAGACAAGTGCAAATCCTCCCTGAGACTGGTCCATGTACTAACACAGACATCAGATTCAGCATTATACAACCTAAGTACCATACTAGGAGACTAAACAAGTCACACTGACCGGCCTAAAAATGTGTTTGGTGCCATTTCTGCAGCTCCTGACCAGTAGCACTGTTTTCATACAACATTTAAGACAAAACACAGGGATTCGTCATCATCCATCAGTCACAATAAGGCTCCGAGAGCAGCATGTAAACCAGACAGGTCAGAAATCAAGTGGATCACAATAAAATGTTTAAGCTGACCACACAGTTATTATTGCTAAAATGATTATCACTTTCGATTTATTTAATGATGAACCCCCTCCAGATACCTGACCAGGAGCTGGTCTCCATCCACAGATACGTAGAGCTGTGAGATATCACAGTAACTGGAGATGGGTAGGAAGAGCTGAGTGAGGTGAATCAGCATGTGGTGCTCTGGCATGCCTCAGGAACTCGGTTTGTCATGTGTCCCTGAGTTGACATCGGCTCTGCAGGCTCTGGAAGTGGGCCTGCTTCAAGATGCGGTTGATTTGCAGGTAGGAGACCAGGCTTGTAGAACTGGCCACTTCTAAGGGTTCACCAGAGCTGAGGGGACTGCAGGGGCCCACAGCACACTGACTGGTACAGCTCCCAGGCGCATGTTCTGGACTGCTGGTGGTGCTGCTGCTGCTCTCACTGTTGGATGACTAAAATGCAGATGTCAGCATTAGCTGTATGCTAGCTAGATATGAATGTTACAGCCACATCTGTTTTGTCTAGATAAAATAAAAGCCTTGCAAATTAAATGCTTTAGAGTAATGCATGCAAATACTGGACATTGAAAAGGCCTCATAAGCCCTGACAACGGTTGGTGCAGTTCAAACAAACTCTGGTGCGTTTGCCCATCTTGCTCTGTTATATACCACATAGTATATTGTAATATAGTGTTTTAAATTTGCGACACTGTACTCTTATTGTAGTTTATATTTTGTATTTTATATTGTATTTTACATTTTGTCTTTCTGATTGTATTGTACCGCTGCTACGATGACCTACTTTCCCCTCGGGGATAAATAAAGTTATCTATCTTTCTATATCTATCTATCTATCTGTTTGTTTATGCTGGTATGAGAGTTGTCAAACTGTAATGAGGTGGCTTGGAAAGGTGGTCTCAGTCAGCTATAAATTAAAATTTGTGGTGTGAGAGCAAAGAAGACCAATCACAGGATTTTTCAATAGTATATAGTCATTTTAGCCCAACATCACCAGAGCAAGTCATAAATGCTTGAACATCTCAGTTAATTTTCTATTTCCAAGGCGCGTAATCACAGGCCATACAACAAAACCTCTGGATAGACCTACAACTAATCAGAGCAATAAAACATGTGACGTAGCGCTGATCGACATTCAAATGTAAGCAGATTAACAGTGTGCAGAGATGGGCTTTGATGGTGTACCATCAATATGTCAGCCATATGTGAGCACATGTTGCCGTTTTGCCATCAGAATTTAAAAATAGTACTTCAAAAGAAAAAGAGAAGTTATTGTTGCCATTGTGTCCCCGGCACAAAGCGAGAAGGCTGCAAGTTATCAGTCATTGTCTGAAACCCACCCCATATGAGAAAAAACTGTTGTGATTGGCCTGCCCATGGCCTAGTCGGCTATAAATCTTTCAGAGCACTTTGTTGAAAGTGGGACCTAGTATGAAAGTGAAATCCTAAGCGATCCACACATTTAGTCAAGACTATTTGGTTACAATGACACCGTATTCATGTCAGCATTTGAGGGTGGGGATTTTGATACATTATGTCTCACCCGATCTGACTGTGAAAAGTAGTTAAAACAGATTATAATAAAAAGGTACAAGATGCCATTTTTAAAAATCTTACATTTCTCTGAATTTGTCACTATTTATGACACCTGATATCCAGGTTCAATCTTGACTAATGTTTCTCATAACTATCCATTGCTTTGTGGGATCATTGTGACCGCCAACTAATAAGGCAACTTTTTATTTTTTATTTTGGCAAAGTGAAAGTTAGTGGAGAACAATTGCATCCCTGGGACTGTCTGTATGCCTGTCTTTGTGTGTGTCTGTCTGTCCGTCTGTCTCTCTCTCTTCTCTCCCCCCAACCGATCAAGACAGATGGTCGTCCTCCATAGAGCTGGGTCTCTGTAAATCATAAATAAGTGTGGTCTAGACCTATGCGTTATGTAAAGTGTCTTGAGGTACCTTTTGTTATGATTTGGCACTATGAATGAATAAGATTGAATTATTTACCCAGCCTCTTTCAGTTTCTTTAGTATTAAGATTGTATTTCCATGACAGCTGTTTTGTACCTCAGAGTCCCATGCATCCCGGCCTGGCTCAGGAGACAGAGGGTGAGCTCTGCTCGGCCTTTTGGCTTGAGGCACCAGGTGGCCTCTTTCCTCATCACCACCACCGCTGCGCTGCCGTTTCCTGTTTGGGTGCAACCACACACATACAAACACATACATTTAAAACATACTTAACATAATCCATCGCACATTTGCGTAACTGTATTTCATGAACGTTAACGTTACATACCCCGACAATCAATGTTAGGCCACAGTAAGGTTACTCCAACATTTGTTTCGAGCAATATCTCATCAGTTAGCGTTACATAATGTATAAAAAGGCCTCGCTCACCTGCTTTCAGTCAACATATGATGACACTTAATCAATCTCCGCGTGTTTCCTTTGTATATTTCTGAGCAGACTGGAGAATCCGGCCGGGGCTTGTTAGCTGGTTTCCTGTCAGTCGATGGCCCGATCAACTGAGTTAACGTTAGCAAACTAATCTTGCCTAGCTAGCTATTTATGTCGAATATTGATGTGTTACCATTAGCCGTTTTGGCCACACTAAGGGAATACCCTGATATAAGGTTAACGGTCTATTCATTTGCATAAACACCGAGGTGTTACCGAGTTAGCGTTAAGCTAGCTATGACAGTCAGCTAAAAACCATAGCCATCCGCGGCAGTTGTGTTTACATGGCACTGCGGCTGCGCGAAGCCTTGGAATGGTGCTTTCCATGTCGTCGGAAAAAATCTTATTACATTATCCTAGTTGGAGAATCAGAGTAGAGTTTTCTGTGGCATCAGAGATGTAAAGTGTAGTGAGTGCGATAGTCATGGTGATGACAGTGCTGGTTATTGAAGTTATGAACAACATTTTTTTTGTAGGTTACACGCAAACGATACGGGTACAGGATAACTTCGGAAAGGAAGTAGGGACTTACGAGCAGCACTTGAAGGCAGCATATAATAACACTAGCGCACATTTTGCAGTGCATTACAAGACAGTTGCTAATTAACTTGATTGCTTCATTCAAGTTCATTTAGCACCAATTTATTAATTTGTTTCTGCTATACAAATGCACTTGGTATGAAGCAGACAGATATTCGCTTGTATGGCCAAACAGAATCTTAATGTCCCCCGAATAAAAAAAGATCTAAAATGTAACAGAAATTGAGCTGCAGCCCTTCCCCTTATCGAACCAATGTGGCAATTTTATACCCAAGGAAATTGAACAGTTTCCAGCCTAAGGACATTAGAGAGATGACCGTTTTATAGCCGTTACATGCTGGAAAACAAAACACAATCTGAGTAAGGATTGACGTCTTCACAACCCGGAAGCTACGCCCTGTAGTGCAGCAGGTCCAGCCAGCCAATAGAGTAAAAAAAAAACCGCCTCCGCCAATGACTCAAACGACGAACGGAGGTCAGATTATCAGAGACTCAGCAGCAGCGGAGCTGTTAGTATAAAGGGAAATAATCGCAATGGGCAGCACCGACTCAAAATTGAACTTCAGGAAAGCAGTCATTCAGCTGACAACCAAAACACAGGTATATGTGCTTCCATATACAGCTATATGAAGGATTAGATAGAGAAACAGTGTGCCGATGAGCGCACCAAAGAGCATCGCCGAGATGATGAGATGTGCGTGTATGATGCGGGAGAGAAGAAGTCTAATTTTGCATGCGCGTGTTCATCTGACATGCATTTATTTTTCATAATCGAAATAATAAGGTCGATGTAGAAAAACTGCACGCATTGTCATCCAAATATGTCTTATTTGCCATGGATTAAATAATGGTCGTTTCTACGATGCAGGTAACCATAAAGCTGTATTCAGGCTGTAGCTACATGTATCGTTTTGATTATAAAATAAACGATGGCGTAGCTCAATCAAAACTGATGACGTAGGTCTGACAATAACCACGTTTGCAGGTGCGGCAGGTGGACTGTGCTTAGAGCAGTGCGCCAGATAATGTTTCCTCGCTGCTGCTAGGATAGAGGTTGTTTTTACATAGCCATTAGGCCATGGGTGAGCTGTAATGAAGACCAAACAACAATATAAGCATTACTGTGATGAAAAGAGCAGCATTATATTGTATTGCACTGCACAAGATCAATCAGCCCACTGTATTTCAAATCCCACTGACATGAATTGCTCTATTTGAATCAGATGTATGGGAAGTGAAAAGTAAACATATGTTCTACAGCCAGTGGAAGCCACAGACGATGCCTTCTGGGACCAGTTCTGGGCAGACACCACCACAACGGTCCAGGATGTTTTTGCACTGGTGCCAGCTGCAGAGATAAGAGCTGTTCGAGAGGAGTCCCCGTCCAATCTAGCTACACTCTGCTATAAGGTACCCACTGCATGAACTGTTAATGCCTATGTGTAACACAAACTTGTTTATGAGATGAGATCGCATGGGGACACACCGTGCTTTGAGGCTACATCATGGAATATATTGTTGTTTATCTGAGTCCAGCACAGGAGTCTGTCAGCAAGGCATTGCCTCACGCTTCTCAGATGTGGGAATAAGTGAGTCAACTCCCCTTCCTTTTCCCTTCGCTTTCCGTCTCTTGGTACCAGCTTCCGTTTGAAGCTGCCTATCAGAAACAAAACAGACTGGGTACTTCTTGCAGTCTAATTAAACAAAGAGGAGGAGACGGGAGCCCTTGAAGTGTTGTTGATTCAAAGTGGTTTGTTACCTATTTTAAACAGAGGCTGCAACATACTGTTAATTAAATGTAGATAATGAATCATTTTCAAAAGTAAATTTGTTAAAAGCCCTTAACAGCAGCAACAGCAACATATGTTCCATATCACGTAGATATCAGTGTATTATCCAGTGTAAATTATATACAGTGACTTTAATGAACAATTTCTTAGATACTGGCAGTTTGTTGGTGTCTTTCTTCTACAAAAACAAAACCATTAGTGTCAAGTCGATGGTATAGTTAAATAGCATTACATTATATGTAATATATGCTCACTGTAAAGGTTCAAAGGTCAAATCAATTATATTTACACACATTTTGATGTTAAAGTTCCATATTGTTAAAAGTGAGATTTCAATGTAATTTCTTTTATTATAAAGCAGGTTGAGGTGCTACATATATTTAAATGGAACAAGTCTAAGAGACATTTGTTATAGTACTGTGCATGTTGACTGGGTAATGCCTCATTAACCAACTGAAAACCAACAGTCAGAAAATGGGAACCAATGTTTCTGTAGCAAATTGATTATTGAAATATAATTGAAAAACATACATCAGGCTTCTTCTTTGTGAAGTACGGTATGCCTGGCTCGCTCACTAGATGTTTCCGTACCCCACATGCTCTCTCCTGATCAGGCTTCCTGTCTCCTCAGGCTGTGGAGAAGCTGGTGCAGGGTGCAGAGTCTGGGTGCCCAACAGAGAGGGAGAAGCAGGTGATCCTGAACTGCACTCGCATCCTGAGCCGCATCCTTCCCTACATCTTTGAGGACCAGGACTGGAGAGGATTCTTCTGGTCAACGGTGCCTGGTGCTGGGCGGGCTGGGGTGAGTGGGCACAGGAACAGAAAGTCTACTTGCAAAAAGCACCAAGACAAGTCTTTTTACATTTTTTAAAAAACAATTTAAACAATTATTCTCAATGAATGCTAGAGAATAATGTCCATCATTACGATCTAGTCTGATTCATGAGTCCCTTCTTTCCAGACAGATGAGCTGGATGATGATGACGGAGCTCGACCACTGGCTGAGTCGCTGCTCCTGGCCATCGCTGATCTGCTCTTCTGCCCTGACTTTACTGTGCACAGCCATAGAAGAGGCCCTGTGAGTAACCAGAGCACCATTTCCTTCTTCCTGGTCAAACGTTTCCCAACTAACCTGTCACTCTAGTTCCTGTGAAGACTAACGTAGAAAGAGATCATGATTGATAAAACAGCCTCACCAGGAAGAATTCCTCGTCCCTCATGAGCAAGAAAAGAATGTTTCGTGTCAGAGTGAAACTTTACAGTGAATGCTCTTTAGAGGTTTAAACTTCCCTGGTAAACTGTAGTATGCTATGCTCATTATTTCAAGCTCAGTTCTACATTTCCTCCCTAAACTACAAACATTACAGTACTAGGCGTTTGTTACTTACCGGCAATATTTATAACCCACAACTATCTCTCTTTATAGCAGCAAAACACCATCGCAAACAATTTGTGACACACACATTTGTAATACTTGTACATTTACAAAAGTACACCACCCAAAGGCATGTTTTTATGTACTCCTGACATTAGAAAAACCCACTATAAACCTACATAAAGGCCCAGTCATGCAAAAAAGACAAGTAATATACTGTGAAACCGCCAGAATCTTTAAAATACGATGCATGAAGGACAAGGACGATGATTTGTGCGTGATTGAACACATTCAGAGAAATGTTAATCGTGCACTTTGAATAAAACCATTCATGAATATTTTTTGTGACCACATCCAGGACTCAGTAGAGAACATGCAGTCTATAGACAGCTGTGAATACATCTGGGAGGCAGGGGTGGGCTTTGCACAGTCACCCCCTCTCAACTACATCCATGATCTGAATAGGTGAGTCAGATATCTGCAGGAAAAACAGAGTTTACTCTCTCATTTTTATGGGCCTGACTTGTGTGTGGGTTTCTTTTTCTGTCTACCTCTGTGCTCTTTTTTTGTTCTGATCCTCATCAGGACAGAGTTGCTGAGATTATTACTAACCTGCTTCTCTGAGGCCATGTACCTGCCTTCTTCACCGAACAACAATGTCCTCAACCCTTGGGTGACGTTCTTCTGCTCCACAGAAAATAGGTAATGGGCAAGTGTCGGCACATCCACAAATGTATGGTCAAACATATGCGGTGATGTGCATCCACCCAACCATCAAGTTCATTTTGAACAGACTTTTTACTGTCACATGAAGTAAAACCTTGAAGGTTAAGGTGAAGAAAAGAAGAGATTATTACAAATTACAGTATATCATAATTTCCATCAGAAAAAAAATGACATGGGTATATCCACATGATTCTCATCTCATCTTTTTCCCTAGACATGCTTTGCCTCTGTTCACCTCTCTGCTGAATGTGGTGTGTGCCTATGATCCAGTGGGCTACGGCATCCCGTACAACCACCTGCTCTTCTCCGACTACCGGGAGCAGCTGGTAGAGCAGGCTGTACAGATCCTCATTGTTACCCTGGAGCATGACGGAGGGGTTCCCCACCGGCCCCCCTCCCCATCCAGCATGGAGGAACAAGAAGTATGACACCAAGACCAACTCAAAGAAATCCATCTGATGACTGTATGGTGTGTGCTGAATATCATTCAAATAAATCTCTTCATCTTTGTGCAGTCTGCAGGTCCTGAAAATCTGTTTGTGAATTATTTGTCAAGGATCCACAGAGAGGAGGTATGGCGATTATCATTTCTATTAGATTCATGAAGATCTCCCCTGTAAAGATGTCTAAAGTACGCCCTCTGTCTCTCCATTGACAGGACTTTGACTTCGTACTGAAGGGCCTAGCTCGTCTGCTGACCAACCCTTTGACTCAGACTTACCTTCCTAACTCTACCAAGAAGATCCAGTTCCACCAAGAGCTGTTGGTGCTTTTCTGGAAGCTTTGCGACTTCAACAAGGTTGTAACAAAGAAACTAAAATGAAGGGTTCCTTTGATTAAGGGTCTGTGCTTTTATTCAATGAAACCCCCTTTTGTATTCCCACGACAGAAGTTCCTGTTTTTTGTCCTGAAGAGTAGTGATGTGCTGGATATTCTGGTTCCTATCCTCTTCTACCTGAATGATGCCAGGGCTGACCAGTGTGAGTCTTATCCCTGTGTTATCCTTTCCTTGCACCCAACAAGCCTCTACTAGGCATATATGTTTATTAACTTATGATGTGTTTTACGGCTGCAGCCCGTGTTGGACTCATGCACATCGGTGTGTTCATTTTGCTGCTGCTGAGTGGGGAGAGAAACTTTGGCGTGCGCTTGAATAAGCCCTACTCCATCCATGTCCCTATGGACATCCCAGTGTTCACAGGGACTCATGCTGACCTGCTTATAGTGGTGCGTGTCTACTGCATTACACCATCTGACACGTTCTTTATTGCTGCCAATTAAGATAAAGTTAATGCTCACAGCTGTAACTGTGTTTGTTTTGTAGGTGTTTCACAAGATTATCACCACAGGCCACCAGCGTCTCCAGCCTCTGTTTGACTGCCTACTCACCATTGTTGTAAATGGTGAATTGCTTTGGCGCCATCTGTCTGGCAATGCACAAATTGTATTTGCTGAGTCAATTAGTTAAAATGTCTTGTAAATAGATGCCACTTAATCAAATAGAAATGCCTGTTGTAGTTTTCTTTATTTAGTTACTCAGTCGTCTTCTCAAAATTCCTTCTTCTGCCAGTGTCTCCCTATTTGAAGAGCCTGTCCATGGTGGCAGCCAACAAACTGCTCCACCTGCTGGAGGCCTTTTCCACCAGCTGGTTCCTATTCTCTTTGGCCCAGAACCATCACCTTGTGTTCTTCCTTCTCGAGGCTTTCAATAATATTATCCAGTACCAGTTTGACGGTAAGAGAAAGGTGACACGTACCCGAATTCTGGGCTTGTATGTGTGTGAAAAGCTTTTTTGAGTTGTTGTCAAGAGCAAGGTATTAGAAGGAACTTTGTTGCATTCTAATTTCATAAATCTGTCCCTCTTTCTACCACCTCCAGGAAACTGCAACCTGGTGTACGCCATCATTCGCAAACGTAACGTGTTCCACCAGTTGGCCAACATGCCCTCTGATCCTGCTTCCATTCAGAAGGCTTTGCAGAGGAAGAGAAAGTCTCCAGATGTAATTTCCCGCACTAGCTCGCAGGAGACTGTATCAATGGAGGGCTCTCACCCTGCTGTGCCGGCAGAGCCTGGTACACTGAAGACCAGTCTAGTCGCTATTCCAGGTACTGACTTCATATGCTTTTTGGATGCTACTGATTGAATGTTAAACTGGCTTACTGGTCAACTTACTGTGCATTTCATATTATATAAAAACAACCCTTGACTGTGAGGTAGATGCTTGTCATGTACACAAGCGTACATGTTAGTATATAGTACATTAAGCATACAGTACATTAAGCACAACACTTTTAATAGTTAGTTTTGGTCTTTCGTTGGGCTTGTTGACAATAGCTTCTATCCTCTAAGCAATGATTGGTTTCCTGTGATTCATGGTTCCCTGCAGCCATTGATAAACTGACTGAGAAGTCCCAGGTATCAGAAGATGGCACCATGGTGTCAGTTCCAAAGATAGACCCCTCACAGACAGCCCACTCAGACCAAAATGCAGTCACCGGTACCAGTGACACAGAGTCAAACTCAGGTCGAGACAATGAAGTAAGTGTGCATGTGTGTTTGTGTGCATGTCGTTGTTTAAAAGCATATGCTTGGTAGTGAATCTATTTCTTCACATTATCAGGATGTTTTCTACACTGAAGCAGAAATGGAGAGAAGACGTTTGTCAAGTGCGTCTTCAACATCGTTTTGGGCTCCCACACCGGAATGGGTCAGTAACTTTTTCTGCCCTCAGTCTCTCCTATGTTGGATATTTGGCAGAAAATATATGTTACTGATCTGGATTTACCTTTTTTTTTGTCCCAGGTCCACTCTTGGAAGTGTAAACTACCCCTGCAGACTATCATGCGACTTCTACAAGTGCTAGTTCCCCAGGTGGAGAAGATCTGCATCGACAAGTACGGAAACAATTCCTTTTTTGGTCCGCACAGAAAAGGTCATACTTTCTGAAATATTGTCTTTTTAAAGTGTACTGCTCACATGTTTCACCGCAGGGGTCTGACAGATGAATCAGAGATCCTGAAGTTTCTCCAGCACGGCACATTAGTGGGACTGCTGCCAGTTCCTCACCCCATCCTCATCAGAAAGTATCAGGCCAACGCAGGCACTGCTATGTGGTTTCGCACCTACATGTGGGGTGTCGTCTATTTGCGGTGAGTCAGCCATAAGAGCTGAGCATTTTGCAAACAGTCGTCTATCAACATCGTCTGAACGCTAACATCTTCTTTTGTTTTTCTAGCAATGTGGACCCTCCCATCTGGTATGATACTGATGTCCGCCTTTTTGAGATTCAGAGGATGTAAACTGAAGTATAAAAAATGGGATTGTTAAACACCAGGGTTTCTCCTCCCTTTCTCTCCTGGTAAACCTCACTATGTTTAACATGCCTCCCTAATCATCATTATCACAATGCATAAGCTACACCACTGACTTGGGTAGGAGGGTGATTCATACGATTGAGGTAGAGATATACCTCTCAGATTATGATGGGGGATGACTGAATTATCAATATTGTCCATAAACAACTGTGTACATTTCTTGAGATCTGTTTCCTGAAGGCCTAGGTTCCTTTCTTGGCAACATAGAAGTTACAGAGGAAGTAGTTACATTTTGCAGTCTGACTTGTTACAACAGAGGTTTGTAACACATTTGTGTATTTGTCGTACTTGCTCTGCTTTAAAATGCACTCTTTGAGTTGTCCGTTAATATGGTTGTAGTTTGTGATAATATATCTCTACAGGATTTTGCAGACGATTATACAGATTGTATGTTTTTAATGTATATAACCAGGTTTAACTTTGGGTCTGGCTGGCTATGCTTACAATGCTTGATGTTGAAAATTGTATTTTACGTAAATTATCTTGAAAATATATATTAATATGCATCTGTGAATTCTGTGTTGGTTGCATTACTGTAATCTGTGCTTTAATGGTGAATCTCATTCATTGCTGTGAAATTCTTTCAAGCAAGTGGATCCTCACTAATGCTGAAAGTCAAGTTATAGCAATACTTTTATTTGAATTCATCATCCATATTAATTGCACAGCTATTGTCTTTACTCTAGGGATTTGTCCATCCTCTGTATATAGCTTGGCCACAACATGCTGTGATTGAAAGCTGCCTTTTTACGCCACAATCACTAGATGGCACCAAGTCTCCAGCAAAAAAAAAAAAAAGTTAAAAGTTTGACTGCCACAATTAAAAGCCAGCCAACACTTACCCCATAAGATTTCTCTCCACCCAAAACCTGTATTTTGAGTGGTATACAAATACAGATTTTTTTGAGCATCCATTTACAGTCTGGCTCATGTCCAGTTTTTACATGCATCTTACCATTATTTTTTTGTATTGGTTGACCATCAATATGGGACGTCCAAAGGGTTTGTGAGACTAATCTTGAGGGTTTGAAAATCTTGAAAATGGCAAAACGTATTTTTGCCGTTTTCTTGTTAAATAGAGGGCAGCATACCCCTTGGGGGCCTTAAAAAACAATTTCAGGAATAATAACTTATTAATTATTGATTAATATTAACTATAATTAAATCTGTGACAAGGGGTCACAAGCAGTTATTGCTTTGTTTTAGAGTGGTCAAGCCAAAAAGGTTGGCACTGTTTTTAATATTCAAGCACCAGCTATTTTCTTTTGTTTCATATCAAGAGAATTAGTTACTGTCCATTACTGAACTGATGAAGTAGTTTGATGACCAATGAAATTTAATGGTCAAATAACCACACATGGAACTGCCAATGCCTGTAATGTGCAGCACATCATTTAGCACATGACTCTCAATGTAAGAGGAATGTTCACCAACTGATGACAATACATGACTTCTTTAGGTTAAAATTTATTCACAAACAAATTTAATTTAAAAATTGATTAAAATAGATCATAAAATTACTATCCATGCTCAAATGAGTCCATCTAAGAGATTAAGTAAACCTCAAAGAGACTGGCAACAGAGTGCATGCGGTAGAAGATTCCAAAAGGAAGGCCGATATTCACGATGGCCGCCCACATTGTGAATTTGTAGAATTTTATCTCGATGGGATGATCAAACTGGGGACGAGCACCGAAGGCGGGCATGATCCACAGCTGTCAATACAGAGTGAGTGAATAAGCAGGGTAGATTTCAACAAGAAAACACATATGGTCACTAGTTGGTTGTACAACTTACAATGATGTTAGCAAGCAGCAGAAAGGCACAGACTTCCTTCAGTAATCTCCTCTTCCAACTTAGCTTATCGAGGCTTGAAGTCCCAAAGTAGCTGGACTTATTGCTCTCCGGAACAATGCTCATATCTGTATGCTCGTGGAGGGCATGAGCATTTGTGTGCAGAGCCGCTTCCTGCATCATGTGGAAGGGCTCCCGATGGAGGCCTTCAATTATGAAGTAGTTCTGCAGGCCGAGCTGGAGCACCGTTACAACGGCCCAGGACAGGTTGAGGGCATTCAAGTACCCTCTGGCTCCTGTCGCCACCACAGCCACGATGGTGAAATAGCTGATGATGAACTGTCCCAGTGAGGCTCCCACCAGCAGCCCCACATCCAGGCTGCGAGTAGGGTTTTTCTCTGATACATGCTCCCTGTGGTCCAGCCTGTAGATGATACAGCCAATCACAGTGGAGAGGCACATCAGGCTCACTATCACAATATTCATAATAAAATGAATCAGCAGGGCTTTGTCTCTCTTCTTTTTGTCCTCTGTTATTATGTCCACCTCGTACATTATGAATGTTACAAGCCCTGCTACCACCAAGAGTATTCCTGTTACAGGTCCCAAACACACATTCTTTGGACAGAACTTAACGCTGTGGTGGGTGTGATCCTCCACCAGTCGACCGACATTTTTCCACATGACATAGGCCATAGCCGAAGCAAAGAGACTGTATTCTATGTTGAAGGGGTACAGGTAGTAGAAGGCCTCTTTGAAGGTGTCGCATGCAGAGTGATTGCATTTGCACTTCTCAACACCATAGCTAGCTGAAATGAAAGGTTTTTCAATTATTTTTCTCTTCAATGATGCATGCATGAATCTGGCCAAAGCATGCCTAAATACCTCTGTACATCTTGTGTGAGACATTGACATTTAGATCAGGAATCTCAGTTTGGTGAATAGATTCCTCAGTCACAGCTGCCATCCATACCACCAGGTTAGTTGAAAGTGTAAGAGTCAGCCCACACCTGGAAGAGTGAAAACATTAGTATCCTGCAAGTTCTTTTATTTAAAAAAAAAAAAAGGTAGATGTTCTATTACATAAAGAAAATAATTCACCTTGTAAAATTTGTGTGTAGCTGTACACAGTCCTTTGCATGAATCCACAGGAAGAACGTCTAAAACAGACAGGTTTTGTTAAGTTGTTTAAGCTCATCCAAACTTAAAGGGATAGTTCTAATTTTCTAAAAGTGTAATTGTATGAGTGCCCTTTTTTCAGCTTTGACAAGAGCAAAGATGACGACTTCAGTGCCACACGCGTAAACTTAAACAGGACTGTAAAGCAACAAAAATATTCTAAGTAGAGCGTACACTTGTATTTGGCTGGCTACAATATGTTTAGCTGCTGACCCCTTCAACAGCAGTACATTGTTTAGCTTCTGTGCCTGTCCTACCTGCTTCTCCAAACTGGGGGCATGCTGGCCACCATTTACTGTACCTAATAAACTGAATATAGATGATTACCTCATAAAACCCCACTTTAAAAAATAAATAAATCAGCACTGTCCCTTTAAGTAAGAATTGGTCTTACAATGCATAAGCTTAATGCTTTTTAAATACAACCTGGACAAATAGAAATACAGCTTGTACGATAGGGAAGGCCACTTTAACAGGAGAATCACAGTGAAGGTAGCCCACATAGGTGGCAATCTTGAAGATGTCCATGAGTAAACTGAGAAGCCCAAACAGCAGAAGTCCGGCTGAAAAAGAGACATTTAAGTTATAAAACCTTCAAATCACGCTTATATAAGCATACCTACAAAGTGAAGAGCACTCACCTCTGAGCCACACAGGCCCCGCATGGCTATCTTTGAACAATACTGCTTCACCCTTTCGAGAGGTGACAACTGTGTAAAACAGCATCCACAACATTGTGAGGAGGAGGAGAATGATGAGGAAGATTTGCCTGTGGACAGCAGTAATGGCCACGCTATTGAAGGCACTGCCGCTGACCAGAGCGCAACCCAGGATCAGGATGTTGATGCAGATGATGCCAGACAGGAGCCACCCACCACCGTGGTGGGTCCTCTCTACCACCACCTCCACATGGTGAACGCCCTCACTAACACTGGGAGGACTGGACAAATGTTGGATGTTGTCCATCTGAGCTGCTGTCTCAATGTTGGATGGATGGGCCTCCGAAACATCATTTAGTGCTTTTCTACAAAAGGGAAGAAGTAATGAAGTATCTCAGAAAAACAACAATAATCTAATTTAGGTGCCTAGATAAGAGCCTTAAAACAGGTGTTTTTACTTTAAAAGATTCGTCCCAGACATGTTTTAACATATAACCTACACTTATGCATGCATTTTCTCTATTTATATTAACTCAATTAGCCATTTAATTCTCTTGAAATTGCATTCTCATTGAAAAACCCTCAATCCCATTTCAAAGGGTTACTGGACACAAGATTATACTTAATTGAAATTGTCCATTGTTCACTAGAGTTCATGTTTTTTTTCAAATTTCCCTTCTACAGACATGGGATTAGAAACATTTAAATACAATACAGTCCAGTACACCGCCACCACTAACGAAACCTGTATAATAAACAGAGCAAAGTGAATTAACACCTGACAGTATCTGTGTTTTGGCAGTTAACAGTGTAGGCTAGTTGAAGTAATAAATAAAAAAATAATCCAAAGTGAAAATACATCACCACACATTTACCTAGAGAAAAGTGTGTTGCAGGTCCGGAACAACTTTTGTGCTACAGTTTTTTTCATGATATCCTTTTCGACCCTAAGTCAGAGGCAGGGCACGGGCAAAGGCAGGGACACTTGGACACTTTTCAAAGATGAAACTAGTTAGTATTATAAGTGCACCAGCGTCCCTCTCTCTGCGGGTCAGATTGCACAGAGAGCTGGCGCGCGGAAGGTGCAGTGAATGAAGCAACAGGTGAAATGAGTTTCAGCTAATTCATTCTTCTCTCGGTCGGCATGCAGCAACGGTGACGCTCCGAAAATCAAGGGCGGCTGCGATCGTCAATTCCAAGTATGGCCATGCATTTCATTTCACAATACAAGTCAAGTATGGCCATGCATTTCATTTCACAATACAAATCAAGTATGGCCATGCATTTCATTTCACAATACAAGTCAAGTCGACCATGCATTTCATTTCACAATACAAGTCAAGTATGGCCATGCATTTCATTTCACAATACAAGTCAAGTATGACCATGCATTTCATTTCACAATACAAGTCAAGTATGGCCATGCATTTCATTTCACAATACAAGTCAAGTATGGCCATGCATTTCATTTCACAATACAAGTCAAGTATGACCATGCATTTCATTTCACAATACAAGTCAAGTATGGCCATGCATTTCATTTCACAATACAAGTCAAGTATGACCATGCATTTCATTTCACAATACAAGTCAATTGAGACTAAATGGCGTGAAATGACACGCAAAAATCATGAAATGCTTTGTACTTATACGCGAAATGGCTTAAGAAATAGCGTGTCATTCACACGCCTTTTGGTGATACCAGGCTGCCCATTTACATCTACGTACCCTAACACTGCCTCAGGGGAGATTCAGGTTCAATGAGTGTGTGTTTATTGTTTTTCATGAGGTACCGGTCTGCTGACTCCAGACATTTGAAAATCCAATACAGTTTACAAATGCAACAAAGCCGTTGGCTTGCTAAAACCCCCAACAATTAATAAACCAAGATAAATATATATTTGTTGGCTTACTTAACTGGGTTATATATTTATTTGATTAATTATTACATTCAATGCATCTGCATGTCACTGACAAAAAAAAAAAAGAGTTCAGAGGATTGTCCACAAGTTGTCCTTTCAGAAATAAATGTCCCTGTAAAACTGAAACTGAATTTGCCTGTTTTAAAACTTTCAGTAGCCTACCCTGCAGTTATAGTATTCAAAGAAATAGCAAATAGAAAGAAGAATAAATACATTTGGATAACTGGATTCTAAAAAAAAATCATAAATGTGTTCATGAGATATTCTGATGATAGACAAGCTATAAAAAAAGGTGTGGACATGTGGGGACATGAAGCAGGTCTGTTGTTGCAGAAAATGTAAATCTTTTACAGGTCACCTGCTTGAGCAGGATGATGTGGTTCAGAGCTCATCAACTTTACTGGTAAGCTACGTGCACTCATGTGTTAGGCCTGGTGTTAGTCACAAGGTTGGAAACAAAGGTCATCTAAAGTTCTCTCAGTCCATCACAAACATCCCAGATGCTGAAAACATCAGACATGCTCCTTCTCTTCTTCTGTCTTGTCGGGGCAGTGGATGCCCTGCACAAACAGTGGATTCCTGACACCAACTATGAGAATAAGACCAACTGGGACAAAAAAGCTGTCCCATGTGGCAACGACATAGCTGAGTTTCCAGCCCAGAGACAAGTGTCTGTGTTCGTGGAGACCTCGCATGCTGTGCAGGAGATGAGGCTGCCCGTTGATGGAGAATTCATCCTGAATTCAGGAGCTGGATTTTATGTTGTGAGTGGACAAGATCCAGGCTGTGGAGCGGGTGTTGTGATGCAGTTCAAAGATTCCCAGTCTCTTCAGTGGTTTAACCCGGCTCTGTGGCAGGCAGCTGCAACTCCAGATGACCTGCAGCGTGGAAACTTCTTATTCTCAGTCCACGAGGAGAGTGTCCCTTGCCAGTATGATGATGTGGTTTTTAAAGCCCGGTCCTCTTTCAGGGTGGATACCAGTTCCAGTCAGTCGAGCATTCCTGTCAAATCTGTGTCTGTGCTGGGGAAGAAGTTTGACAGCAGATCTGAGTTCTCCCAGTACCTCAGCTCACGTTCAGGCCAGCTGCAATTTCACGGATCCTCCGCCATCACTGTTGGAAACCAAGAGTGCGGGGATCCTTCTGGCTGCGACTGTGGGAATTCTGTGAACCACCAGCAGATCTGTAACACTGTAACATGTGCGTCTCTGAGCTGTAAGAAGCCTCTCCACCCTGTAGGACACTGCTGTCATGTTTGTGGTGTCATTCTCACCATTCGTTATGCCGCTGGTTTCAACCTGCAAACTTACAGGCAACGAATCCATCACCTATTTCTCGTCCTGCCAAAATACAAATCCATTCAGCTGGGCATGTCTAAAGTCTTCAAGTCACAGCGGTTGATGGGGGTAATTCCCTTTGGTACCGCACCTGAAATCCAGGTGGTTATCATGGATGGGGAGAAGGGAACACAGTCAGAGGGTCTGGCATGGGACATATTGAAGGATGCCAATTCTCATGGCTCTAGCCTTGGAATCACTGGGGCTGAATTTCAAGCCTCCTCTGGCAGCAGCGGTGATCAGACTGGAGGCAGTGCTGGTATGGTGGTTGGAGTTGTGTTTGGTGTTTTGATTATGATTACACTCATCATAATTGTGGTCATCCTGATTCGTAAGGGGGTTGTTCGAATGCCATCATCGCTGCCATCGCTGCCTTCTCTGCCATCACTGCCTTCCCTACCATCTTTGAGCAGCTTCAAGAGAAGCACCGATGTTGGAGACCTCGGTGGGCCTCTCGACCACGGCTTTGATAATCCCATTTTTGACAAGCCCAACATGTTGCCTGATATTCCTGGTGTGTATGCAACTGAAACAAATAATTCAATCTCTATGACCCAGACAGGTGTGCACTTTGTAAATCCAGTTTATGATGAGAACGAAACCGATTTTAGTGCCTGAAGTTGACTGCAGTGAACGTTAAAGATGTTAATGATTTCCAAAGTACTTTTGTGTTAACCTGATGATTTTACCCTTATTGCTTTATAATAACTCAGCAAATTAACTTGTTAGACAATTAAAGTAACACTTGGCAGACAATTACTTCTGTGTGTGTGCTTTTTTAATCATTCATATCACATTCAAGAGCAATAAACTTGCGATAAAGCTGCAGTAAATTCCAAACACACCTACAGCTGCACAGGTTTCATAGGTTCACTAAGGTTACTACCACTAGATGGTGGTAAATGTATCCTTCAGTGACATGTATAAGAAAATAAATCATCCATGTGCACCACAAATTTACCTCGTTATGTAACCTCAATAAACATTTATAGCACACTGATTTTTCTTTCATAAACTTGCAGTGATGGCAGATGATCATTTGTTGCCACATTTTGCATTTGAAATTCAAAATTGCAAAAATATCAGTAAACATGAACAATTCTCTCCAAAATCCCAAAAGTGTTGAAGCTCAAATTTGTGATGTTATCAAGTATAAATTGTGGAACTGCTCAACAGACAGCTCATTTGGGCATAATATGTGATTGGCTGTGTCCAAAATCGCATATTATGCACTACATGCTCAGTATGTATACTATCGTTCAGCATACTTTTGTGTGAATAAACTTTCTGGACACCCTGAGCTGAAATAACCACGTCCCTTCCTGAGAGCCTCCTTTACGGTTGGAGATGACGTAACCATGGTAACCCGTGCAACCCGTGCCAACCTCAGCTCTACTGACATCGCCAGATAATTAAAAAAAATGTTTTTTTAAATAAAATGCATTGTGGGATATTACTGCAGTCTTAGTGTTAATCTTGTAATTTGTCATCGGCAATAATAGGTAAATCATATACTTCATAGTAAGGTATCAGACAAACATCACATACTGTACTACACAGCATGTTATGGAATTTTGGGTGCAACCATCTGGTTTCTGGCTTTGAAAGAGAGAGTTGCACATGTTCACAAATATTGATTGAACTTTACTAGGCCATGGAAATAACATATTTCAATTCTTAATTGAACCTTTAACCAGAGAAACTACATTGTCTTTCTTTGACAGCCAGGCTGTAACATATAAGGGCTCTATGAAATCAGCTGTGTACTTGTGGAGCAGCCTTATAGGCCCGGTTACATCATAAAAAGACACAGAGCCTCGGTGAAAGTCGACATATAAGCCAATTGTTGTGATATCTTTGACATCCAAGGGCGTCTCCGCACCAGCATGCCAGGTAAAGAAACCTCGGCTGTTCCTTCCCACGCACCAGGAGAAGTCATTCCCAGTAATGCAGCTGGTGCTTTGCTCTCCCTTACGATCAATGCTCTTGTACGTGATTCCTACATGTGCGCCCTCCCCGCTCAGCTCTGCCTCAATATAGTGCCTCCCCAGGTAAAGGCTGTCTGACGTCATTGCCTGACGCCAGTATTCGAAGCGGCCAGGGTGGTCTGGATAGCTGTGTTGCCAAGGGCTGGTGTTGGTCAGCTTACTGTTGTCCCTTGTTACACGTAGGAAGTTATGGGTGGTGTCTGAGTCAAAGGTCAAACTCCTTGTGTCTACAATACAGGGGAAGTATAATTTGTGAATAATTCATAAGCCGAGTGAAACAGTGTGATAGGACAAACAGTAAACACAGAACATTATATAATGAAAAGTGTATTTACAGTTAAAAAGGTCATCCCGTGTCACAGGATCAGGCAGGGATGATGGTTCAGATTCTGGCATCTGGGATTTAGTACCTAGTTTACAATTTAGCAGAGAGATTTATTGGTATGTTGGTAACAAATGAGGATTTCTACAATGTACAGAATGTACTGATGAATAGAGAGGTTTCAAAAACAGCTGAGCAAAGAAAGATTAGATAACAAGTATAAAAGTACACAGCCTAAAGACAGCCTAAAGAGTGCATGACAATAAACATTGAACCTGAGGCTGAGATGTACGGAAAGTAAAGAATAATGGTACACACTCACCACTTTTAGAGATAGATTTCAGTTTTTCCCTGTAGGAGGAGAGGATGAGCTCACACAGTTCCTGGGTAGCATCAGTCACTATTTGGACATAAGAGGTCAAATGGCTCATGTTGTTGATGTACTGACTAGGCAGACATACATCTGCCACTCCTTTCTTCCACTCTGCGTACTCCTGGAACAAGCACAGCAAAAATAACATATATAATGATGTGAGGTGGAGCTGTTACATAACTTGCAACTACATTTTCTTTGATCCAGAACTTTTGTTTTCGGAATTAAAAGATTAAATGCCCTGCTGTGTACACTGTCAACACACCGGCATCCAAAATAAACTCTTTGTCTCAATGGGCATCCTGTGTTAATCCCAGGTCATATGAGAGACAAGTTCTTATTTATTATTATCTTAAATATTTAAGACGTTTTGTACCTGCAGGAAGTCAACATCAGACTTGTTCCTGGACAGTTTGTTTATTTGAGCCAAAGTTTTCATTAGCTCTGTTCTCCTCTGCTCCAGATGTGTCTGGATGCCCTCTGCCTGTCTGAGGGCCTGTTTCTGCTCTCCCTCCAGCACCTCCATTGCCCCTTTTCTGGCCTCCTCTACAGATGCCTGCAGTCTGGTGAACTGCTCTTCAAAGATAACACAAACCTCCTGCACTGAAGACTGAAGGGCCAGAGAGGAAAGAGAAAAAAACAACAGGCTATTGTGCATTGAAGTTGATGTACAAACAATGTAATGGTGTAACATTTGCCTATAACCTACCTTAATTAAGTCATTGTTGCTCTGTAGCTTTCCAATTACTTTCTCAGCTGCTGAGGCACTCTGACTGATCTCTGTTTGTTTCTCCTGCAGCTCAGTCTACAGCACAAACAATCATCACAAATACAACTACAACACATGCAAATATGCAAGGTCATTACTTACATATATTAAATTCATGTTTGCCCTTTTTGGGATACTAAAGATAACAGGTAGAAAAAATTGGGGCAGATTTGAAAAAACAAAACAAAACTATTAAACGATGTGTTGTGTTGCAATGTATCCTCATACAACATTTTTATAAAATCTTACGGTAAGTTATGCACGCGTTTTCTTGCATTATCCTATGAATGTACGCGATAAGCACAAGCCCCTGCATGGAAGGATCTGTTTAGGCAACAAAACGACTTGGTTAGGTTTAAAATAAGATTGTGGTTTAGGTTTTAAATGAGTAGGTAAGCTACGTAAAAAATAAGTAAACTAAAATAAGTCTACAATAACTTTTGCTTTCATGCGGGACACAAACAGCAATCTGGGTAAAAGTCCTTGAAAAAGTGTTTGTTTGTACCATCCATACACCCAGACCTCCGAGGACTATGCATCACCTGACTTTCTCCTTTAGAGGAGGCCCTACACGTCCTGGCTAACAATTATATGGGCTATATACCAATTATAGTGCATTACTTTTTGCAGGTATAAGTACGAACAGTGAATGAGAAAAGCCTGTGTGTTGTTAAGACCTCAATCTGTGTCCGCGCCTCCCCCACAGATGCAGTCGGGTGCCCTTCGTGTTCCTGGTTCTCACAGTCCAGACACACACAGCAGCCATCCATCAGACAGAAGCGTTCGAGAGGGAGTTGATGAACCTCACAAGACCGACAGTCGATGTCGTGGAGGGGATCCACCAGACGGTGGTTTTGAAATTTGGCATTCTCCAGATGGGGTCTGAGATGAGCCTCGCAGTAAGAAACCAGACACGTCAGGCAGGATTTTAGGGCCTTGCTGGGGCTGTCCATGCAGGAGTCGCACAAAACGTCTTGTGCAAGGAGCGTGTTGGACGCCTCGATGGTAGGATCCCTTTGTTCCTCCTTTACATCTGGGTTGTGTTGACTCTCCTTCAAATTCTCCTCATTAATACTGCTGAGTGTTGCCATGTTTGAGTGTAATTACCTTGGACCTGATTTGGTTAACCTTTAGGCCGTCCTTAGGCCTACTCCGCACTTTTTTTCCTGCCTTTTCTGAGATCCAAAGAGACTCTCAAGAGTGCGTAAGGAAAGAATTGAAGACTACGCCTAAGATATTCCGTACTAATCCAGCTGAAAGGTTCTCATTTTTCACTCCTCCCTTATTTAACTCTTCTCTATGCTCTGTATCCAGCCTCACTAAGCCTAAAACACAGCTGAGGGGAGGAAATGACGAATGTATTATGACCAAACCAGGGAGGGAAATTAACATCCTCTTTTTCATTATGTCCAAGATAATGACCTGGCTTGTTTACTGATTTAACAAAGTTTAGGTCAAAGGTTTATTTCAACAATAATGGAGACAAAAAAACGTTGTGTGGCTTCTGTTACAAATAAGGCAAAGGTATTAATAAAAACATAAGTAAAAACATATAGTAAGCATAGCCTATGGGTATTTTTGTGCTACTAAAAAACTCATGTGGGAGAGTCTAATAGTGTTTCCTTCTGATAACAATGTTATGTAAGAGGCATGGAGCTTCCAGACAACGTCACTTATCTACAGTACAACTTCCTCTTGACTTCTTGTCATGGAGTACAGAGGCAACAATGACGCTTGTCTTTATTGTAAGCAGCATGTGAGGATTATAGTTGAAGATGCCAAAATAAGTATTTTCCGCTCTCTGAGTTTGTCTCACACACACACACACACACACACACACACACACACACACACACACACACACACACACACACACACACACACACACACACACACACACACACACACACACACACACACACACACACACACACACACACACACACACACACACACACACACACACACACGAGAGTCGTGGTAAAAGCATAGAATGATGTCTTTGTAAACAGGTAGTCACTGAGACAGGATGTTCAGGCTTCAGTGGCCTGTAAAAAAATTTTTTTTACAATGAGTTAGCATTCATTTACTTTATAGGCTTTAGAAATACTGAGGCCGCAGTTTCCCATGAGAATCCCACCCACCTAAATGTTTAACTAGCTACCAGCCAACCAAATTCTATACAAATGTTCTGTATTTAAAAAATAATAATTAGTGGTGTTCTCAACAACTTCTTTACACTTCTTTAAAAAATAATAATCTCCTTTTTACTTTTAAAGCTTTAAAGAGCAAGCCACAATTTGATAATATATATTTTTTAAAACATTGGAATTATCTTGAAGAAATGTCTGATGTGTAATCTTAGAACCACATAGAATCATTAAATCATAAATCTGCTTCATAAAAGGTACATCTTTCTGCATATCTTCAATCTGGGATACTCTGCAGATCAACTGTAGTAAGTAGAGCACAATGTATGCAGCTATCATTAAAGTAATTTACAGAATTAAAAACATTAGTATTTTTTTATTGAAAATCCACCTAAATGTTAATATAGTAATCATCAACATACGGTACTGTATAAATTTACATTATTTAAAAAAAAACTTCTCAAGATACAGTTGGAAGACTGTCATATTGTTAAGACTGACACGAGTGACATAGAAAGGTCTGTATGGAGTGAACATGCAATATATATATATATAACAACTTCTGCAAAACTGCAGAACTTGTGTATGTATGTGAAAAAAAAATTTTTCACAATGTTGTGACTGAAACAATTAATAATTAAGTTACAATGACATTAATGTCAAAGGCATTAATGACAAAAGACACATTTGATTAAATGCACAGGCACAAGCAATGCAGGCACATGAGGTGGTCGGATTTACCCCATAGGGGTACACTTGTTCATGGGACACAGAACCCACAATCTGTTCTCTGTTAACTATGCCACATGGCATACCATGAACACAATACTGTACTCTGATAATTGTCTTTCAGTTTGTTAAACCATGCAGTGCAGGGGACTCCAACTAACGGACATACAGAGATATTTGCAGTGATTTTCCTGAGGCTAACACTGTCAAAGAGTCTCACACTCGCCTCTTCTTGCTTGACATATTCATCTTGACAGTGTCCTTTCTGCTTTGTTACCACTGAGATACCAGGAGAGGTAAATCTTTACATCCTCCCTGTCCATATGTGACATCCACTCCACAATGCTCCACTGACCTTTAAGCTTTGATGAACATGCAGTAGGACGTACCATCTACAGCAACTTGCATTATCTGCAGGACATAATTACGACAAGAGAAGAAATTGTGTTACTAACGGAAAAGGATTCCTGCTGGCGTACAAAGAAAACATAACAAATTATATGTCCAAATATTTCCTCACTTCACTGTATAACTGAAGATTCTGTGACTCACAGTTCTGTGTCCTCAATGCAGTCTGGGTCTTCTATGCTCTCCAGACGCCTCTTACAAGCATCCAATATCTTTTTCCTTGGTCCTAATGGGATGTGGATACTCTTTAGGTCATGGTCAGAGCACAGTAACAGTGCTTCAAGGTCAATCTTCTCCCTCTTAAAAATGGAGAAAAAGTCACTCATACTCTGTGTGGCGAGGAAGACCTCCAGAGGGCTTGTGTCAGCCTCATCATCATCGTCCAACCCTAATTCGACATCTTCCCAGGGCAGCTCCTCCATGTGTCTGTCCTGAAGGCTGCGTGCACTGCCGATACTGTCTTCATCTGCACTCGGGTATTGCTGCAGCCGACTGCGTAAACGCACATTACTGCCTGAGTGGTCCACACTGTCTGCATCCCGACCACCGAGGTCAAACATCCCCCCACTCACATAGTTCCTCCTAAAGACCATGGTGCCCAGACCCGGCCTATTGAACAGGGAATCATGTCCCGAGTCAGTGCTGATCTCAGAGTAGTCCACATCAGGTCCGTGGAGATCTGGCTCACTAATGGCACGAGAAATGGCATCATAATTGTCTCTGTGGAACATGTCACGAATGTTGCGGCGGCCACGGTCCTTTGGGTTGACGTAAGTCCCCTGTTTGACAAACATGACATCGTTGCCCAGCTGAAGTCCAGAGAGGGAGCGCACACTCTTCCTCCCGTCCTCGTAGATTTTAAAAGTCCCATCTCCTTGTTTCCTCTTCTCCAGTTTCTTCTGAATCTTTGTTTTCCCTCGGTTTGTGGCATGGAGAGTAGCCTAACAGGACACAAATACATAAAGCAGTTAGGTGCAATCATAAATGAAAGGATTCGATTTTCCAAACATTACTAGTAAGACATTTTAAAAGCTTTGAGATAGATGATTACTTGTTTTGATACGTTTCACATAGCCCATGGTTTCAGTTCATGTCAACATGCCATGCTAGCCAACTAGGGATGCAGTGTTGATCGATTATCCACAACTGAAATATCTCAACTATCTGATGGATTGTCATAACATCTGGTATGGACATTCATGGTCTCCGGAGGTTGAATCCCATTGACTTTCCCTCTAGCACCGCCATAAGGTCAGCATTATTGGTTTTTAATGATATATCTTGACAATTATTGGATGGATTCCATTGACATTTTGTACCGACATTCATTATCCCCGATAATAAATTGCAACAACTGTGTTAATCCCTTAATCAAATACTTTCAAAACTAGTGACAACCCTTTCAGTCTCACTTGTAATATGTGTTTAATGCTAAGTACCAAATGCTAAGATGCTGAACAAAGATGGTAAACATCTTAAAAAGTTACCTGATGGTAACCCAAGATTTGCAAAATTCTGACAAGATGGTTTAGGTTAGGCATGGACCTTCAATGGTTAAGGTTAGGATAGGTCGTCTGGCAGTGAGTCTTGCAAGAGGTTTTGCAAGTTTTTCTAGGGTTACCACCTAAACACAATCAAATAGTAGCTTGTTTGAATTGTCACTGTGGCCATGTTAGCATTTAGCTTGATCTTGTGTTATGCAGTTAAGAGGAGGGATTTGAAAACTCTTACTAGTTGGCAACCTGAACTATGCAACCATGCAAAACAAACAAACAAACTCAGTCCTTAAAGAACAGGCAAGTCAAAATTCCTGACCTGAGAATATGGCACACTGACTGTGGCAGCATTAAAGTTGTGCAGCTTGTGGCTAAGAGAGCTGCTGGTGTAACTGGAAAAGCTCATGACATCTGACGCAGAAGCCTCAGAAGTCTCCTTATGAAACCTCCGCTCCATGCGTTTGTGGTGTTTTTTCTGCATCTTCACGCACTCTTTGATTCGCCGCTCAGCATCGCGAAATGCACGGTCCTTCATCTTGCTGACCAGCTTTGTGTTGAGGCCTGTCTGCTTGGTGGCGATGGTATCCAGGTAGCGGACGCAATCCATGTGATTCTTTGTGGCAGCCATGTCCAACGGCGTGTGGTAGTCGTTGTCCAGGCACCATATGTTGGCACCAAAAGACACCAGGAAGAAAAGGCAGTTGAGGTGACCATTGGCAGCTGCCAGGTGAAGTGGCGTGTTCCCCCATATGTCACACTTGTCAGGGTTTCCTCTGTGGGCCATTAGAAATATGTTAGATACAGCATTTTAACATTGTATCAGACTTAATTAATTCATATTTTCAGTTCTTGTTCAGACTGTTAGTAAGGTTAAAAATGTCGGTTGCGTCTTTGGCCTTCTGTTTAGATGACTCACTCATGAGTAAGCATGGGATTTCTTGATTATGTTTTCAGCACTGACCTGCCATCCGTGGGTTGTTAATAGGGCCGTATTTAATAATGTATAGTCTAAACACGGCATTGCCCTTTTAGGAAATCAACCATAGATCTTCTGTTTGCAACTAATTCATTTTAAAGTGTTTGTCCAAATAGCAAATAGGATGTTTTTTATTCAAACTCATTAAAAGGAATATAGTATTATTCAATAGCCATAACTAAAAGTATAAGCAACATTTTACCCTTGCCTGCCAGTCCACGGCCTTAGGATTACCTCTTTGTGTGCTGCACTGTTGCTGCCTTGTCTGTAACATGACCACAGGCTTGCCAGCACCACTGCTACACTACCTGTATCCAGTTTCAGGGGAGGACGAATAGGTTACACCTGACTCAAAAACCACAACTGTGCATGGCTGGTGATGTCATGCTGAATTCCTCAAGTCATAACATACAGTAGCTGGTTGGAGGATATGGAGGAAAAAAGTGTAAGGAGCTTTCTTACTTTTCTTTTCCATCATACGTCTGGTAAATCTACAGTACGAAAGCTCATTTGTTCGCTCATTATTCAGAATTTCCAATTTTTAGTATTCCGTTAAACATCTTACTGATAATAATGTTCAAAGGAAAATGTGATGTATTCATGATACATAGCTTGTCTGTAAACATTGGGAAAACATTTTAACTTCAATTTCTGCATTTATTATCTTCAGTTTAGTCATCTGGTTGGCGTCACACCCCCTGAAATTACATGTTTACTGAACTGTCTTTTGTCTTGTCCCTGTCTTCTAATGCCACATACAAACTCCTGAATATTTAATACGATGGACGTGAAGCTACTGTCGTAGTGCAAATGTATTATTGATGGATTGCGTTGTAAGGTTTTCACAGGGAATGTGTGTCAGATGTGCTGGACCCAAAATGGGCAGCGATTAGCAAAGTCCCACTCTGATTTCAGCCCCCTTGCTCTTTTTTGCCTGGACAAGATTGGGTTTAAACAGAAGAGCAGTTTTAAGTTAAGTGGTTGTTTGATTCCGACATAGGGAAATGGTTGTCATCGGAGTGCATGATATGTGGCACAGCCCAAAAAAAGACAATAAGACAATGAACAAACAAAGTAATAACTGACCCTGTACTGAAACAGATGAGGGAACATAAAATGTTATGTCAAAAGATAAACAGCAATTAGATATGTTCAACTTTTATGAAATATTTATCACTCTCCGATTATATCATATGTTCATTGTAGGTATAGACCATCTAACATGATAGCTTTATGTGTCATAATTTATGTCTATCCTAGTAAAATGCTGACCGCAGTGGTGATAGGTCTGCCCATTTATCCCTTCTCCTGCTCTTTATCACATTATGGGCTGTTTGCGTCTTCACTTCCTATGACAGCTTGATGTAACTGCAGGTTGCCCAGTGCAATATACTTGCCAAATATAGCATTGCATGGCATCTTTCCCATGAAATTGACAAGCAGTATTAAACTTATCTTCATTATATCCCCAAGTTAAGGTGCCTCTGTGAAAGTATAGCTGCTACTAATGTTTAATTTTAGTACCTCATGTCAATCAGAAGTTTATGTTTCCTGTTATCAATAGAGGAATACTATGTCCTTGGCAGCTGTATGCCTCCAGAGCCTTGTTTGCACTTAATCCGTGGGAAATAGTGGCTTTAGCGTTATCACATTGGACTGGCAGCCTTCCCTGCTTTGTTGCCTGGGTGTTTTAAGAAAACTGTAAAAAAAAAAAAAAAAGAATGCCCTTGAATGTGATATTTTTCATTAAATAAACTAAACACTGATGCACGATGTTGTCTCGTTTTTATTTTAAAGTAAGTCTCTCACAAACTTTTGCTCAATTGAGCAGATTCATAATGGGCCCATTTTTCTGGCTGACAAGCAAACCAGGTCAGCCAGAAAAGATTGGGAATGGGCTGTTCATGACTACCAATCACATTTGCACACTTTGCTGAAGGCCAGCATTTCTTCCATGATGCAGCCTCCTAAGATGATGCTATCTGCTGTTAAGTTGATCAATTTATTTTGCATGTGATGTTATGAAATAGTTATGTTATGGTGCCTCTCCATAATAAACTATCAAAACAAAGTACTGAAAAAACTTTTTAGGTTCTATAACATTGTGTGATTTGGGAATGAGTTATAGTTTATGTCTTTTTTTATTGGCCAACATAGATGTTTTTGTTGTCATACCGTCAATGCATGCAGGACTACAGAGCGTTTGATGAAGGCTACTTGCTGTAGTTATGTCTCTATGACTTGTCCTATACATAGGGGCTTTGATGAGATAAGTTCCCCTGTTATAATAAGACCTTGAACGGTGTTATCATGATAAATGGCATGGAAGTGTTACATTTTACACACTCCTTAGTCCTATGCGGCTTTGGCTTAATAATAGTATAATATGGAAAATGATAATAATCTTTCAGATGATGATGAAGTTACAAAGCTTTAACAATATGTGGTGTTTAAATAATCTGTTTCTTTTTAGCTTCATATCACTCTATATTTCATGTGATGGAGTAAAACCCTGTCTAGCCTATATGTGGGGATATAACTGCAAACATTATGTGCAGAAATAGTTCATCTTGAAAATACAGCATTGAGCCCAAAATGGGGATTTCTTTCAGATATGGCCAATTAGTATACTGTTACCAAAGGGGTTGTTTTGTTTGTTAAAACTCTTCTTAAGCAGTAAAGGAATCACCTAGCTGTTGTGTTGGTACCTGGTAATATGTCATGGTCTGTCATCTCCCTAGTATGTTCAACTCAAATAACTGCTGCATCCACGCACTTATTGTTAAATGGACTTTGTGGGGTTCAGCTGAAAAGAAAATGTATTTAAGTAGTTCCAGTTTTTAAAGGTGATGTTATTTTATTATGCTATTTGTAATAAAGCTCTATAAATAAGGTCATTTTCGGTAATCGTTTGCCTCATTTTACGGCAAATTGTTTGTAATGAGAAGAGAGAGAACGGCAAAATACTTCACTTTTACTCTTAATACCCGATACGAATGACTGAAGATGGTGCGCACACGCCTTAAAGTCAGGTACCAATGGCTTCTACCCACCCCCTCGCAGCGATCAGACGCAGAGCCTCCAGGTTGCCGTGATAAGCAGCCCATAACGTCGGCGTCATGCCATCCTCATCCGGCGCATTGAGATCCTTCCGAGTAGCCTCCTTCAGCAGGTCCAGGTAGCCGTCCCGGGCCGCCGCGTGGTACCTGTCATTCATGATGCAGAATTAATCCACCCTGCTCGACTCCATTCCGTTTCAGTAACACCACCATCACCACCATCATCATCGTCGTCGTCATGCGGCGATGTAGCGGGAGCACACAGACTGAAGTGCCAATTTGCCCCGCTGTTCCCCCGGAGCCAGTCGCTCCGGATCAGTGGCGTGTTGCGCGTCGGTGGTATCCACGGACGCCAAGGTGCACACCGTGTGGGTAACAGTGCTCCCGGTGGCCGAGGTGATCCAGAACAGACAAACAACAAATCTCACAAAACACACACACACTATACGTCCCTAAATATCGAAGAAAAGAGACATGGATGTTACCGGTAGCCTACCCTTGATGGGGTAAGTTTCGATAGTGTCCCCATGCTGTTGTTCTCAAGCCTTCTGGGGCTCTCAGTCACTTTGAAAAGACATTGTCCTTTGCCATGGTGATACTCACTTGCGAAATGTAGTTCTCCCAGCTATAACGAATACAGTCTTAATGCAACAGTCCTGCAATAAACATATTACTATAATATACTTTTTTTTATTATTCAAACTGTTTTAGAAAAGTTTGGATGGTCGTTTTGGAGTCGTTTGTGTAATAGTAGCCTATTGCACATCTCAATGTATGTTAAACTTAAAGGTTTAATACAAAACAAATAATAGTTCACGAACCAGGTAGAATAATTGACCTATGTGTTTCTTAATTAAATGCGAAACACATTTATAAAACATTTCCTTTATTCTTTTAAACTCATCCATCACACAGGAATAAATACACTTTTGAGCATTTCATTTTTTTTGCATTATTGTGAATTTTTATTCAACAATGTGTGCCCTTTTTGCATCAATTTATGGTGGAAATGTCGTTATTTCTGTAAATTATTGAAATATTATTATTATTATTATTATTATTATTATTATTATGAATCACTCTATTGTTGTCGAAATCTACACATATGGGGAAACGCAAGGGCACATCAGATTTACTGCGGTGTCATTGTTCGTCTGTGCTCTTTTGAATGAACCATTGTTCTTCCTTTAAACTTTCCATTTCTAAGATTTGCGGTAACATGACAAGGAAGGAGTTCATGGTGATCAGAGTGTTGCAATGGAAAAACCGGGCTACGTCTGGTCTCAGCCACACCCCGATGAAAACGGCATAAATTAGCTTATCTGAAACAAGAATTTAAAGTGCAACACCATCACCTTTATCATTTTAGTTAGAAATACCACCCAATTGAAACTCCCATAACAATACCGGGTATTAACACCTGTAGGCGTTTTGCAGAGACAAGACATCAAGGCAAATGTCTTCATAGAGCCAAAGTATTCCCTCCAAGCAATAGGTCAGAAAGATAAGAAGCACATGTTACACCTATTTAGAGAATTTAGATCACATTTAGACTGTGAGCCAGCTTCATGTGGTCAGCTGCAGCAAAAAAGGGATCAAGTTGAACAAATCACACGACCCATAAAGCCTCTAAAGTATATATAAATGTAAAAATAAAGTTTTGATAATGAATGCCACATGCAGTTTTCTTTTTCCTTTTACAGTTACTTTGTGCAGGCTCTTAAGACTTCTTGAAAAAAAAAAATGTTTTGTATAATATGGGGGAAAAAAAATTGTGGAACCGGTTTGTTGTATTTTGGAATTCGGGAGATAACGTTTTTCCTAGAAACATCTTTTGAACTTTGCATTAATATTTTGTGCAAAACACACTGTGTTTGGTCATAATATGGTGTTGTTCATAACATATTATTGACATTTATGAGTGTGCAGTAAACCACTGTGGTTTTGGAGGCATATAAAAGCCTTGACAGCTCAGACTGCTTCTCAGGATCCCTCTGCATCAGGTAGGCTTACAGGTATCCTGAAACCTTTTCTTTATTATTAGAAGGTCACTGCTTTGAAGGATTGTCATCAGAAAGAGCTACTTTTATATTATTTTCTTCATTATGCATAATGTTATACTGATTTTATTCCGGATTTTATCAGGGACTGAGAGGAAATAAAGCTAATCCATATAAATGTGAGTGGATTCTCACTCATTGCATATACTATTCATGTTCCCTGCTTGCCAAAATAGTCCCTAGAGAGTAGGAAATTATATCCCATTTGTTGATTTGTATCTAGTTTTATGTGTAGAACCAATTATGCAGATTTTTTTCTGTGGAACAGTTTCACGTGGGCGGGATCCCTCTTTACACCAAACCAGTGAGTGGGTGTAGCTGTTAAACCTGTAATGTCCCATAAGGAACCAGATGCAGCAAATGAAATCATTACTGAATAGACCTTAGAATGAGAAGATGTGTTTGAGAACTGTCGATCCGTGTAACTGTTTGACCGATGGCAATCCCTGTGAACCATGTAGGATGACGGCCAAAGACAGGGAGACAGAGGAGGCGCACCTGTCCAACAACATCAATATACCGAGTCGAGCGGGGAGCACATGTGATCCCGACCTGAACATCTCTTCCATTGAAACTGTGAAGGAGCGGGGTCGAAACTGGGGATGGATGCTGTCTGGGATCATTTGTGTAAACATTTTGATCCTGGGCTGTGCCTTGGTCAGTGGCAGTGCCTACAACAACGTAAAGATCAGCAGTGCTGACCAGCAGGTTTTCCTCATCATCCTCCTCCTTCTCACCTCCATCTGGATGGTTTATAATGACATCTACACGACAAGGAAAGAAAATGCTGTTGTTTACAAGGATGGCCATGCTGGACCTATATGGCTCAGGGGTAAGTCATTTTAGTTTAGAGTTAAGTGTTTTTATTTGCAGAGGGTTTTCAAATAGTTTTAAAATGTTGACTCTTGCTCCTTCAGGAGGACTTGTGCTATTTGGACTGCTCAGCATTATCATGGACATTTTCAAGATAGCCAGCTATGTGGGCTACCTCCACTGCGATTCTGCTGTTAAGGTTGCGTTCCCTGTGGTGCAGCTTATTTTCATAATTGTGCAGGTAAAAAAAGCACATTACAAAGAAATTAAGACATTTACTCCAGTTGTTTATCATTGCAAAATATTAATATTGAGGTGCTAATAATTTGCAGACATACTTTTTGTGGATCCACGCCAAGGACTGTGTGCAGCTACAAAGGAACATTACACGGTAGGTGATTCATGGTTCTTTTACTTTCTATCATCAATTATTGTCTTTGTCAATGCTTTATCCCTGAGGTGATCTATTTGATACTTAAAAATGTAACATTCTCCTTTAACCTTTATAGAGTGAGAGTAACCTGGACAATTGAGAGTATTATCAAAAGGCTTACAGGCCACAGTATGTTGTTTCACTGCCTACATCAGAAATTTCTCTTTATTTGCAGACCTTAAAAAAGGTGCAATTATTATCATATTTGGGAAACACTTAACATTAAGGGTACAAAAATCATATACTTAAGTAATGCAAAACTAATGCAGGACTCAATGATTTAATGCATGAATTAATGCAGAATGTATCAAGATTTCTTGTTGCTCACAATCAAAACAAATATGTGGGTTTTCTTCCATTGAGTCGGCCCCGTGTTTCAGTGGCCCAGAACAGACAAACCAAACACTGGCTCTAGATAGGGACATTTGCGTTTTTGTGTCGCCACTTTAGTTCTCCTGCATGCCTGGCATATGGGAGAAGTTTCAGTAGGTTGCAGTCTGTTACTTCACCACTAGATGCCACTGAACCTCTTAAGCAGATGATTCAAGTTTTTGACTCTGATCATTATTTCCCTTTGCTTCCCTCTGGTCTTACTATATAGCTGTGGGCTGATGCTCACCCTCTCCACAAATCTAGTTGTGTGGATGACTATGGTCACTGAGGAGTCCCTTCACCATACTACATATCCTGAATATCCAAGTAACAGCACTAAAATCTCTGGACGAAACATGTACATCAGTAAAGGTAATTAAAGCAGATGAAACAATCAAAGCAGATATATCAATCTTTAAAATACCGCAACATAACACTTCTGTCTTCCTGTGCCCTGTCATGTCTTTCAGCGGGTTATGGAGATGACATGTGCAAGTGCAGCCACACTTCATGTAGCATCTTCAAGAAGGCCTACTACTACTTGTACCCCTTCAACATTGAATACAGTCTCTTTGCCTCTGCCATGGCCTACGTCATGTGGAAAAATGTGGGCAGAGTAACAGAAGAACACGATCACCACAAAATCAAATTCTCTCTGAAGAGTATATTTGTTGGTCCTGTGGCAGGAGTTCTTTTAGTGGTGGCAGGTCTGGCGACCTTCATTGTATATGAGATGGAAATGGTTAAAGACGATAGTGATGATGATCAGAAAGACAAAGCAGTGATGATGCACTTTGTCATGAATATAGTGATAGTGACCCTGATGTCGGTCTCCACTGTGATTGGCTGTGCCGTCTACAAGGTGGACCACAGGGAGCACGTATCAGAGAAAAACCCCACACGCAGCCTGGATGTGGGGCTGCTGGTGGGGGCCTCACTGGGGCAGTTCATCATCAGCTATTTCAGCATCGTTGCCATGGCTGCAACCGGAGCCAAAGGCCACCTGAACAGGCTAAACCTCGCCTGGGGTGTCCTGATGGTGATCCAACTCGGCCTGCAGAACTTTTTCATCATTGAAGGTCTACATCGGGAGCCCTTCCACGAGCTGCATCCAATCACTGTGGTCGCAAATCCATATGTGCTGCAGCCGAGCAAAGAGCTGAGCATCCTCGAAGGACCAGACATGGGCACAGCGCCCAGCCCAGTGCTCACATCACACAGTTTGCACTGCCACAAGGCCGAGCACAGGCCCAAACTGTTGTGGAAGAGACGGGTGTTGAAGGAGGTCTGTGCATTTCTGCTGCTGGGCAACATCATAGTGAGTACCATTCTCTCTTCCTCATACTCTTAAAGTCACCATTTCAAAGTTCACAAAATACTCAACCTGTTCTCGTTTCTTTCTTTGACAGCTGTGGATCATGCCGGCGTTCGGTGCTCGACCCCAGTTTGACCACGACACTGAAACGGAATTCTACAAATTCAACATGTGGGCTGCAGTTGTAAACATTGGACTTCCATTTGGCATATTTTACCGCATGCATTCAATTGCCAGTCTATTTGAGGTTTTTCTGACCTCATAACAAATATGATGTGTACAGTCAATTGTTTTGACAATTTTAAGCTGTTTTGTATAAATTGTAGTTGGTTTTGATGATGCTTTGTAATTTATCTATAAATTTGTGAAGTAGATGTTGACTGAAGAATATCATCACTTTCTCACACAATGACTCTCATGATGTCATAGCCTGTATACTGTATGTAAATGTATTGAAAATGTTATTTTCAGAACTCAAATAATAATGAATTGAGCTTTTCTTGTAAGACTTGTTTTAAGCTCTGCAGCCACTGTACGCACAAAATAAAGGTAAGCAATGCAATAAGATAAGGATTGTGTTCCTTGTTATTGTTATTATTATTATTATTATTATTATTATTAACGACTTGTTACTAGAGATGCTCCGATATTGACTAATTAGCTGGATCGGATATTGGATCAATTAGGCCGAACCAGCATTCCGACTAAGTCATTGATTTTTTCATTAATATCATACACAGCAATGCAGTTACAGCGATCTAGTCACTTCAAATCTATGTTTGCAACACCGGTCAGGGTTTTATATCACATTTTAAAATATCCGTTTTCAGTGAACTTTACATGAAAGTGTTATTTATTTATATTTGCTGCTAATGTACACGTTGTTATTTGTTAATAAATAATATTAATTACATTTATATCTATTGATTTTAATCTGTTACCTTTTTTTTAACAAGGCTAAATGTTTTTCAAGCCTGATGCCTTCACTTACATGGACAGGTATAAGCTTCATTCATTCAACAGTAGTATCGGAACGGTATCGGGTATCGCCCGATACGCTCAGTCCAGGTATCGGTATCGGATTGGATCGGAAAAAAACTGGATCGGTGCATCTAGCACCTAATGCAAAATGCAAAAACTATGGTAAAAATAGCCTATTTTGAATCTTCTTCATTACATATGTTTATTAAAATTAGTCAATGCATTGATTGGTTAACAGACAGATTATCAATTTTAATCAAATGTTAATTGTGTAAGTCATTTTCATATACCAAACATTTTCTAGTTCTAGCCTCATTTGTTTTGTTTTTCTCAACCTCTTTTTTAATAGAAAATTCTTATGAGCATTTTTTTTTTTTTACAATTTTCTGACATTGTGTAGACCAAATTATATATTTATTTAACCACGAAAATAATTAGTAGCAGCCATAATTATCTTTGTTGGGACTTTATTAGGCCCTGAAAAGGGCATAATATATAGATATGTGACCTTATTGTGGCTATCATTGAAAACCGGATTGGTGTTTCACAAAATAAATCAGATAAACCTACGCAAAGAGTCAATAATAAGACACTCTCCTAAAGCTTTTGGGAGCGCTAACTAGCTTGAACTAAAAGCCCAAAAATGAACAAGTAAGGCTTGCCTTTGAGTCAGGCACATTTAACGCCACACTTCCTGGAGGTCCTTAGCACACGGGTTTGTTTACATACACGTCACCAGGAAATACACCGCGAAGAAGTGTCAACATGCTGAGACAGGTGAGCCGTCCTAAATACGCTTTTGTGATTGGAAACATGATTTGTGTTTGAAGATAGCATACCACTCAAATCTGAGTGTATATTTTAGACTTAAATATTCATGACTTTTCAGATTTAAACTACAAACCGAGCCGACCAAACATACATTTGAAAGATTAGCATTAGCTTAACCTGTTTTCAGGACTCCCTAGACGCTCCTCTTTTTGGTGAAGATGGCGGGGACATCGGGCAAAGAAAGACCAAAATTAGGTGAGATGTCCTACATTTGTGGTTATATCCAACTGTTCTAAGTCACTGGCCTTTCGACCTATAGAATACAATGCATGTTTCAGACACCCGCTGGCCTCTTTCTTCCATCTCTTCTTCCGAACAAGTGCCATCTTGGTCTACTTACTGTGTGACATCTTCAGCAGTCGCTTCATTGCCTGCATGGTCACCATCATCCTCCTGCTGTCATGTGACTTCTGGACCGTCAAAGTAAGCATGTCAAGTCGAACACATGGAAATAAATGATCATATGTTATGCTAATTTTTAGTAATCTGCCAATTATTTTCAAAATAATCAATCATTTAAAACGTCAAAAACCCACACCAATTTCCTATATCCCAAGGTGACATATTCACATTGCTTCTGTTGTCCCGACCCTAACTATATTGAGTTTACAATAGTATCCTTAAAAACATTATAATACCAATGATACAATGGTTTTCATACAAATGCATTTTTTGAAAGTGTTCAAACAACAAAAAGTTGTTGGTTGTTGTTTTTTTTTTACTAGATCTGGGTACAAAAAGGATTTAATGCAGGTGCCATATGACTGGAGAAGTTTAAATACTACTTAGTATTGTCTTATTTTCAGTCGATTTTTACCAGATACCCAGTCTTAGTTTAGAAAAGCATCAAATCCCAAATTTAAATAAGCTGTTACAAGATAATGTTTTTCACTTTGCTTGTAAAATGATTGAACCAATTAATTGATTATTCCATTTTTTATTTTTGTCTTTTTTGGATGTCCATGTTCCTTGTTAGATTGAATCTGGGGTTGTTTTGTGAATATTTTGATATTTGTGTTATGTCAAATCAAAGTACCAGGCTTTCATTTACAGATGTGTAACTCCCCCCCCCAGAATGTATCAGGCAGATTGTTGGTGGGCCTTCGGTGGTGGAATCAAGTGGATGAAGATGGAAAGAACCACTGGGTATTTGAGTCAAGGGAGGTAAGCAGACGCGTATCTAGTGGACATTTACACAGGGCTCTTTTCAGCTCAAGGGAAAATTATGTATTACTTTTTTTTAACAAAGGTTTCTAACATGGAAGACACCCATTCAGAAAAACAACATACTTTGTAAGATAAACAGCCTAATCACATTTCCCTTTTTATTAAATTTTCTCAAATATAGCAGCAACCAAACCACAGCTCTTTGGAAAATAATAGAGATGTCAGTAAAGAATATTAATACAGAAGTTATTGCTCGCCTATATGTCCATCTACAATTTCACCAGCTAAGTACACCTTGCGGCGATTTTATTAGTTTGAGCATTTGCAAAGCCTTTTAACAGTGTAATGTAGCTGGATGACCTTTTTGGAAAATTGAAGATAGTGTAACATATGACAGCTGCATTGTCCTCTCTTAGAAATAATCATACAGCACAATGGGGACATTGGACATGAATATCCGAAGACTATAATAGTTTTTCTATCTTTGTTTAAAAAACAAAACCTTGTTCTTTTTGCTAAGCAGACTCCCAGTCTGAACCTGACGTCCAGTGCTGAGTCACGGATCTTCTGGTTTGGACTCATCGTGTGCCCCATCTTTTGGATGTTTTTTGTGTTCAGCACCATCTTCTCCTTCAAGATTAAATGGCTGGTCAGTTCAGAGATTTTGAAAGTGAATGTTGATTTAATTTCCGTCTTATTGTTTGCTAATTGTTGGTTCATGTTTCATCCCTGTGCATCCAGGCTGTAGTAACCATGGGCTTGGTCTTACAATGGGCCAACCTGTATGGCTATGTCAGGTGCAAAGTGGGTGGAAAGTCCAACCTGAAAAACATGGCGAAGAACTTTCTTGGTGTCCAGATTTTTAAACAGGTATGTGAAGCACACTCGTACTTACCTTCTTATGTTTTTTTTGTCTTAATGACATGATGTACTCAAGTCTCCATTGTTTTTCTTTTCACTAAAGGCGATGAAGAAATCAGAGGAACTTTGAGGTTGAAGAGGATGAGTGACGATGACTCTGCAGAGTGATGGACACATTATATTTCCTAGATTCCTGTTGGGCTTTTCTTAGGGTGTATGGGTTTTTATAATTCCATTCATGGTTAGGATACAACCGATTTTGTATGTGTTGTTTCCTCCGAATTCATTGACTGATGAATTCAAGGTAAATCTCCAGACTTTTATAATTCCAAAAAAGGACATTATAGTGGCTTTTGAGAATTCATTTAACATAGTTTTGGCAGTGCATCAGTGCAGAACACAGAGTTATACGTGTCATACAAGTTTATCAAAAGACTGGCACAGAGCCTCAAATACTTTAATTCAAATTTATTAAAATAACATATTGTGATATCAAATATCACAATATGCTACCTAAATACCTCCGTATCAATTGACGATTGGTGCTATTTATGCTAATTTTCTTCACAATTATACTTTTTAAAAGCTAATCCTCAGTAATGTGGTGATAAGTGGGTGAAGCCAAATAATAGAACAGCTGGAACAGTTTGGTAAGTTGAGAAAATTGTTCAGCCTTAGCAGGAGCTACGATGGTAATGTGATGGGATTTGGATCAAGGCAATACCCTAAATTCAGGAAGTGTTGTTGTAACTACACCTTTGTGACTTTGGACAGGTCATCCCTGCAGGCAACATCTATGAATGTACTGTATTGTTGTGAAAAGGGCTTTGGGTAATACAATGATTGTGTAATAATAAATATTGATTTGTTACATTATTGTGGCTAAGATTTAAACCTGGATTGTGGACCTTTATTTTATACTACTGTTTAATGTTGCTTTATTTAAAAAAAAAAAAAAAAAAATTTTGGAAATCACATTATGGTAGGGAGTAGTGAATATGTATTTATAAATGTTTCGCAGTAAGTGCCACTTGGATGTGATTTTATATAAAAACTGGTCACTTAACCTGAACTTCTGTGGAGAAATTGTTGTATTTCACAAATGAATAAATACATTAATACACTTATTACCATGGTTTCTGGCTGAACATGTCAATCTTACTAATGGCTAACTATCTAGTAACCTCTCATTAGTTGCCCTTTAGCAGTAACTTTCAGATTTGGACCAAGTCAGAATACCTGTGGAAACTAAACAAATGCACTAGGTCACCAGTCTGTCTGCAGTGACTAATTCAACCACAAGATGGCAATAACAGAACATCAGTGTTAAGCATTTTGTGTCCCCCAACACCGTTTAATTTGTCTTTTCCTTCCATTTCATTTATTTTTGTTTAGACAGATCATGGTATAAATACTTTAATTCAATTAAAATGAACACACATCTTGGAATAGCACCTGGCATACAAGTCATGAAGATTGTGTTATTCAGTGTTGCACGATCTTGCACTTTTGAGGGCTAAAGGAATATGGTACGTGTGTAGATGTTCCAGTTTTAAACAACAGTTAACTCACATAATCAAAATGGTATCAGGAGTGAAGGCTGACATTCCTTTATTTGTTTGATGTTCAGAAAAAATGCCAACATACATCTTTATGGGACAGCAAGAAACGGAATATGAGTACAATTGAGCACATCATTTGACATTATAGAATGTGAGGTTAAACGTGTAATAAAAGTGTGCTGAGATTTGCATCAGTCTGAGTCTTTGCATTTGTATGTTGAATTTATGACATGCATTTTATTAGTACCAGAAATCAAAATGGTTAACTTCACATGTGTAATGTACCATCACGAAAATCATGGCAAAAAAGTAGAAAGTGCCTAACACTAAATAGAACCAAAAATATGTCTTGTCCAATTTGTTGGCAAACAACGTATTTCTCTCATTTTCCGTTGTCTGTGCCTGATGAGCTTCCAGGAAGTTGACCACCTTTCTGAGCATTCGACTGGCCTCTTCTGAGCCATTCAGCTGAACGACGCTAATGTCGGCTTTGACTTCTGTAGGGATTTAAGCCGCAATCAGAGCAGGTCATGCATTATTTTGTTGTCAATCAAAAATCCACTTTGTGTGCATCAAAATACTCATCTCAATATGAACAAGTATTGCATTACAGACTCAACACATGCAGTATTTGTTTAGTGGTCAAGTCCTCCTCACCCTCATCCTTGTCCTCATCCTTGTTCCCTGCGTTTTCTGCAACTGACCCTTTGGAGCAGCAGCAGAAGATGAGGCTGCCATCACTGGCCAATCGGGTGAGCACCATGGAAACCAGCATGCTTAACACCAAGAGGACCAGACAAACACAGAAGTGGATTCCTGTGGCACAGACAAGATGGTGTAGTGACTAAGACTGTGATGCTGTGTGTTGTATTTGGTTTGCAAGCGTGTTTGTGAGCTGACTGACGGATGACAGGGCTGCACTTGCTGTCTCCTGGGAGCTGATCGTTGAGGATGATGAGGAACATGGTGAAGCTGAGCACCAGAGTAACCTTGAAAGAGTTGCGTTCACCGCCTCCCAGTGGCAGAGCGAAGCTGACCACATCAGCCACGACGATCAGAATACTGGGCAGCAGTAATGTTATGAAGGGGTTCGTGTGTTTGATGCTCAATTCCACCTGAGGGCAGACATAATTCCAAAGTATGAATATAGAAACTGCTTGTTTTTTAGATCAGCCCAGACCCTAGAGGTTTTTCAGTTACTATCTCCCTGACTTTCAATTGTGGCTGAGCAAACCCCATTTATTGTATTTTATGTGTATTTTTTCTAATTGTGTTGTTTATTGATCTGTACAGCACATTGGTCGACAGTTGGTTGTTTAAAATGTGCTCTATAAATAAAGTTTGAGTTGATTTGAGTCGAGTTGTTTATTGATTTAAATGCTAGTATGTGGGTGGAGAAAAAGGTAAATGCTTAATGCTCTACCAGTGCCTTGTGTTATTTTCTCAGTTAATCCTTTTAATTTAATTAGATTTTATTTAATATTATTTAATTAGATTACATTAGATTAGATTAAATGCGATTATTATTATTATTATTAATATTATTATTATTATTGTTATTTCAAATATCATAAAATAGTGAAAAATGTCCAATATAAGTTTCCACATTTCAAGGTGACATATTCAAAATGTTTGATTTGTCCTGCCAACAGTCTCACACTCAAACACACTGTTATATACAGTATGATAAAGAAAATCAACAAAATTCCTAAATCTGAGAAGCTGGAACCTGTGAGCATTTTGAATTTGTTCCATGCCTGAAATTAATATTGAATATCAAAATAGTTGCAGGTTAATTTAAAGATTACTCAACAACTTGTTCAGTTCGAACCTCAGACAGAAGTGTCACAATGAAACAGGTCACTTTCTGTTTTTTCAAGTTAAAGTTAAAAAATACCAATGAATGGTCTTCATCATTACCTCTATTAAGATAAGACTCTTCCACACGGTCATTAACCTACCATGATGTAATTGCGATCGTCTCTCTTTTTCGCGAGGATCACACCATCTGTTTGCCAATCTCCATGGGAACTATCAACCATCTTCAATTCCCCAAATACCAGCTCTGTACCACATCCTGAATGAAATGAAGCTTTCTTTAAAAGATGAACATTGCACTCTGAACTCTGACTGACTCACAATGGGCAGTTTAAAGTTACCTACTTTGTCCCTCACCCCAAGTCATTGCAGTTTATGCCCCTTCGCCCCTCCACACACAGTGCCAAGGCCCCAGCTACTATCTATAAGGCTTTATCACTATACATTAGATGATGTGTAAAATCTGTTTTGAATTCACTCATTTAAACAGCTGACATGGCAAAGTGATGATTTGCCACAAAACATATCTGGCTTGATAATACATACAACTCACATGATGTTTTTAATTAAATATTCGGCATGTCATCCTAAAGATTAAGCATGACCGTGAAAGAAAAACATAACCAAATTGTCAGGATTAACACAGTAAATGTAAAGTGGTCACATTAAGGACACTATCACTTAACACCCAGTTTGCTCTTGATTGAATATTTGTATTAGAATTCTGAGCTCACCTGCTTTGGTCCAGGTTTGGATCGCGACAGGGCATGCATCACTAGCAAAGGGATAATTGAAGAGATTGATCTCACAGTTCACCTCTGCATTAATGATCACACTGTGCTTCAGTGTGCCATTACTGCCTACCAGCAGATCATGGGAGCTGTGCGTCATAGTTGTTGCTATCCTGCACATGAGAGACAACATTTGTGTGAGATGAATATTAAGAAGTCCATGAATTGGATTTGTTATAATTATGTAACTTACCCATTCGTTACATGGAGCACCGGGGTCCAGACTTTACTTACTGGCAGGACTACTTCATCATATGGGTAAACTAATGTGTCCCATGCCAAACCAGGATCTCGCCATGTCTGTGGTTTAAAATCAAAATGAATGTGATCAAAACATACTAACAATATTCTTTTTGTCCATTTGTGAGTATCTTGCAGCTTACCAGTGAGGCTTGTATACGACTTAATAGGCGGAGATTCTTTGTGTCCTGTTGAAAAAATTAAAAAAGAAAAAAGAAAAAATCCTAAGTGGTCTTTGTGCCTCAAAACATGAGATTAAGACTTCCTGCATGTATTTTTACTTACATTAACAAAAACGTTAGAATAATAACACCAAATTGTAATTTTAATAATTTGTTCTTGTTAAAGGTTGAATATTTATAACCTTTTTAAAAATAATACACCCACGGGGTGTTTTGAGGGATACAGAATGAAAATATTGCTTTTCCATAAAAAAAATATATATTTAGTCTGATTTAATATTTAAAATGTTTTTGTGTTTTACAATGACGTTCTGTCACCTTCTGTTTACATTGTACCGGCCAATAGTGGCCAGCACTGCGTGGTTGCCAGGGTTGTCTGTTTTTCGGGGGCAGCTGCTCTAGGCTGGCACTGGGTGAAATGGAGGCTACTGGGCTGGTCTGACAAACATGGCAACCCGAGTGCTTTTAATTATTTTTGTTGTTGCGACTACGCTCTTGAGACACTAGATGACGGTGTTCTGCTTACTCTCCATATGCAACCTTTAAGTTGTGAACGGTTTAAAACAAGAAACAAAAGATAATTCTCAGTTAGCTCCACTATAGAATGTATAAGAGAATACTTACAACTGACAGAGTCTGGTACTCAATGAACGGCACATGGATCGCTTGGGTGCAGTTTTCATACTGTGGCTGAGATAAATATTTTTTGTCAATCAACATTTCAGCCAGACATCGGCGATCTGTGCACTTGGAGTCAGCATGTCCACATCCTGAAATTAGAGATAAAAGTGAACCAAAGCTTTGAATATCTTTAAGAAATACTTCTAGCAGTCTACTACCTTTCTAAACTTTGTTTGTGAGCTATAAAACACACTTACCTATTGTTAGTAGTAAGAAGAGAGCCTTCCACAGACTGTGGGTAAGAATTCTCAACATTTCTGATGATTAGACTTCACATATGACTGATCTGCAGATTGACTGACAGCTGTGTGCCGTCCCCTCAGGTTTCAGCCTGACATGACACTTAAATAGGCCAGTCTGTGACGTTAAACCACATATTCACAACACTATAATGACAATATCACCGACCCACAATACTGTGTAAGAATACCATTGCGTGTTCAACACATCCCTCAGTTATCCTATGCAAACAGTCAGAACACGAGTGCAATTACTCTCACAGTCTGTTTACCTGCCGGCGGAGCACAGGTAGCTCCAGCTGCTATTTTGCCATTACAGCTTGACATGCTAGTCTGCATTACAATGGGACTGTGGCTGTCATACAGGGGAAAGAAAGGAAGCAGACAACAATGGAAACATAGACGGAGGTTTCAGTGTGTTTTAGGGACAGCGTCTCTTCTCACAGAATGGCCATTATACATATACTCTGTTTTGACAGGTGGATATTGAGTTCAGGTTTGGTCATATGATTGTGGCTCACAAGATCATTGTTTTTTTTTATTAATGGATAAATATACTGAGGATGTTTTATTTACTGTCAATTTATTTTATTTATATACCATGGCAAGCTGAGAGAAGCAGTTGAAAGTGCTGATGTGGGTCTTTTACACACCATAAAAAATTAGTTTGAAAGGAATGTTTTAATAAGAAACACCCAAAACACCCATATTTTAAAACACGTACATATAAATGAACTGTATTATACTTGTATTTCTGCTGTATTTGTGCATATTGTCACTTTCAAGTCCTTTAACAACATTGAACTGTTCTATAGTAATATTTTGAGTAATGGGCGCCGTCAGTCATGTATTTGTTTCTTGTCAAACAACAGCCTTCACTGTTTCAAAAGCTCTCCACGCTGCTCAGGCTCAACCTTCATCTCAACCGGCACCTTGTGATCACTGGGAAGTTGCTGCATGGTTCTTTGTATCTGTGTCTAGTATTATGAAGAAAATACGACAGTGTAGCTTATCTTTGTCTTGTCTGACCCAGGTTCTAAATACATCTTTGCATGCATGGCTTATATCTTCGAATCAGTATCCTCTCACCACATAAACCTAAGCTGTCCTTAACCTGTCACCCCCAACATGTTGTTGCTGCTAGTATGTTACTTTTCATCTGACATCAAACATATTTTTGCTTTCACATTCTTGATAAATTATGTAGCTCTTGTTTTATGGTACTAATAATTTACAAATCGATCTAATATTTAACACCGTATCTGTTGTGTAAATTATACCACAAATGTTGAATGTTGTTGTAGTGTCTTGTAAAGTGCCACATGGCGCGGGGAACTAACATCCATAAACAAATCAATCTACTGTCTGGTACTGTCACAGTTTATGGGTATACTTATGCACTGCAGTAAAGGAAGTAATACTTTTTTCTTTATGTCTGTGTTTTTACTCATTCATATTTGCTGCCTGCAAATGACAGGCGGATGAACTGTTCTTTGTAGGTTATCTCTCAGAGGAATGTCTCTTATCTCTGTCTTCACACATCATCTGCAACAATATGTGGTGAATCAGGTGTAGATTTACATTTTCTATTTTAAAAAAAAACAAGGTTGAATTAGTGTTGTCGACCTCTTTGTAACAGCTTTTGATGTTTTTATGCCTGCAATAAATGTGGTTTGTAAGTAAAGTGTGTCCTGGCGGCTCACTTGTGATCTCTCTTGTCTTATCAGAAACCAAATTGGGAGCAACTGAGACAAAGCAATTCCTTGTGCCAATGAGAGTGTCTCCACCTGATGGAGCAAAGGTTAACTTTCTGTCTAATGAATCATGGAAATTTGAAGGGAAATTACTCAAATATACTCAGCTGCAAAATGACCTATAATTCATCAATATCTCTTAGCTTTTATCATTCTGTGGAAGACTGTTTTAATTACGCAATTTCTATTACGCCACCAAGACGTAAAAAACAATAAGAGGGCATTCGCTATTTTTGTCCTGAAAAATATTCCATGGGTCATAAATTCTTCCTGATTGTCCAATAAGGTTTCAGAGGGAAGTGATTGCTGTGATATCAGAACAAAATGGGACTTTGCCTCAGGACCAGGCCGGCCCACAACACTCCAACCAACTCGACCTGGAGGTTACTTTCACTGTGGCAACACACTTTTTAATTCTTGGCAGAACTGATGGGCTTTGTGACACCTGACAAACTCTATTTTCTACTCTGCAAGTAAGTTGAATATTGACTTATAATGTGTTGTCTTTTTGAAGACTTATTCAAAGTAATAAACAAAGATTCTAAAATAAATACAGTTTTCAATGTTCTATGGTAAGAATAAAATGAAAAATTATTGTGTTTCTGTTATATTTTGTTAAATGGAGGTTTAGGCTTTACAGTATGTGAAAGTACTCATGCTGCCATCTTTACCAGAAATCCTGAGAAGAAGAGATCTTTTATCTTGTATCCTGGCTGATTAAAAATTGACATAAAATACAATAAATTGTAATGCTTGTAGAAATTCAAATCAATGCAGTTGATGTAATAAAACAGATATGTCCCCAGATTTTACATGAATTCACATTACATTGTGACATTAGAGATGTTTGAATTGTGTCTTTTTTGCTTATTTTGTTTCATGAACCTTTACTGAAACACAAAACACTGTTAACAAGCCAACAGGAGCCCATTTAAACTACAGTAAAACTGTTATTTGGATCAACATTTATCTGACTGACAGGAACAACTCATAAAGTTAATACATCTTTTAAAGACTTGGCACTATTGCAAGTTTAAGATTCAACACTTGATAAACCATTGATCATAAATCGAGATAAACATCAGCTATTTGTTCTCAGGTGACTCAATTAAGCAATAAAAACTGTAATCTTGAAAGGAAGTACATGGTGTGAAAAACAAATTGATCAATGACTCAGCACTGTGCATGCAAACATAAACTTGATAGAGTGCCTATCATCAGAGACACCTCAAGCAGCTGTCAGATTACTGGATTGCAGTATAAGACAGTGATATCAGAATTCAACTGTCAAATATTTGAAGTACTTTTAAAGTAGCTTAAAGTAACTACTAATTACAAAAACAGCTGAAAAGGTTCACAGTTCCACAGAATAATTCTACAATATTAGCCCAGTCAAGCCAGCCTGAAAGGAAATAATTAACTTCAAGTAGTAATAACTAATCATTATAAATCAACTAATTGACAGACAAATAGAACAGCAATTATTAAGTATTGCCATGACCTGAAATGTTTGTGAATTCATGTAAAATCTGGGGACATATCTGTTTTATTACATCAACTGCATTGATTTGAATTTCTACAAGCATTACAATTTATTGTATTTTATGTCAATTTTTAATCAGCCAGGATACAAGATAAAAGATCTCTTCTTCTCAGGATTTCTGGTAAAGATGGCAGCATGAGTACTTTCACATACTGTAAAGCCTAAACCTCCATTTAACAAAATATAACAGAAACACAATAATTCCTGGAGCTAAAATGAAAGGTACAAAAAGGAATATGCACGAAAACATTCAGTGATTAATCATGACATTTGATTCAGAATTCAGACTCAAGTTCTCATAGGCTTGTCATTGTAATTTACCCCGCTCGTTTAACTTGTTAAGCTTGTCCTAACTCTGTCATACAAGGAGGGTGGGCAGGTGGGTCCCAGTGACCCCCATTCCTTGACCTGATTTTCCTTTAACTTGTTCTTGTCCTCCTTTAATGAACTCAGTGATTGCTGTGTAGAAACCAGCTAAATGAAACCTGTGACATAAAAAATATAAAATACCATCATCACCTACTGCAACATTATTGTCAATGCAAATTGTAACATTAGAGATGTTTGAATTGTGTCTTTTTTGCTTATTTTGTTTCATGAACCTTTACTGAAACACAAAACACTGTTAACAAGCCAACAGGAGCCCATTTAAACTACAGTAAAACTGTTATTTGGATCAACATTTATTTGACTGACAGGAACAACTCATAAAGTTACATACATCTTTTAAAGACTTGGCACTATTGCAAGTTTAAGATTCAACACTTGATAAACCATTGATCATAAACCGAGATAAACATCAGCTATTTGTTCTCAGGTGACTCAATTAAGCAATAAAGACTGTATTCTTGCAATGAAGTACATGGTGTGAAAAACAAATTGATCAATGACTCAGCACTGCGCATGCAAACATAAACTTGATAGAGTGCCTATCATCAGAGACACCTCAAGCAGCTGTCAGATTACTGGATTGCAGTATAAGACAGTGATATCAATGTCCTGACTTTGGTACATTTTATGTGTTACTAAAAGAAGGTGTTGTGGTTAAAGTTTGACATTTGGAGGTGAAAGCTGATAGAGGTGGTTGGAGGGTAATAATTTACCCTCATGAGGGCAAAAATAGAGCCTGAGGTTTGCTTAATTAACCGAGACATTTCTCCGGAGTACAGACAGATGATCTTCATGGCAACCATGCTTGCATTTCATTTTGTCTTTACTTTACTTTTTTTATTCTAAAATAAGTCAGTTAAGGATTATTGTCAGAAGGCTGCAGATTGTCCCCTGTTTGCAAAACAACTGAATTTGTCAAAAAACTCAAAACTAAAGAGACAAGCCAAACTGATTCAAAATACATGGATTAAAACTGTATTTCCCTGTCCCAATTAGTAGGTTAATCTTGTCCAATAGTCATGACCAAATGAGTTTTATCTTAGTACAATCATTTTTTTGGCGATTCATCCTCTGAATGCTCTAGATTGAGGCTGTGATTTCCCTAGAGGCCACAACAGGTCATTTTACACAGTGAAGTCAAGTTTCAAAAATGGCTATGGAGACTAACATCATCACACATGAATACAATTTGGCTCATTGAATCCACAAGAGTCTCAGCTTTCCAGTCAGACCCCATTAAAGTAACCTCAAGACAGTTTAGGGACCCCAGAATGCATACTACTAAAATACACCATTTTAGATTAGGTCAACACTTTTACACTGTACTTCATGAGAAAGACCACATCTCCTAAATATGGAACGTAATTTAGTCACCCTCCTGACAAGCTAGCACAACACGATTGGTACCAATGGATCCTTTTTATCATCTAGTTACATGTGATACCAACCAATTACAAACTCTAGCTTTGGAACCAAGCACACTGCAGTCTCTGATAGACAAAAAGTCTTTGGGTTGTCAGAACGTTGAGATGTTAATAATTGTTTTTATTTTTAAAGATGCTGAAATGAAATTTAGGTGTGCTTGAGCACAAGCACTTTGAAGTCTGGCCTCGGGTTACTTTTTTATAGTCTTGCTCGTACCTTGTTGGACTGCATTGTCTTGGACTCAGCTACTGAGAATTGGTCAAGTTGTTCCTGGCTGCTAATTCATGTTCAGTAGTATTGACATTACTTGTTTTAATGCTCAGTTCACAGTGAGTTGAATTATGAAATTAATTTAAATGTGTTAAAATGTGTGTGTTTTTATAGATTCCGGGACCGTATTCACCATTCTACACCAGGAGTGATCACAGCTGTAATTTGTACCTTCACCTCAAATAGTGTCTTGCTGAGTGTCAAACATGGTTAATAGTTCTTATTCAGTGTATTTTTAACATAACAAGCTGAATGAGAATGGTTACATTTGCTTAGTTTTACATTCAAACTTTACTGCTTTCAAGTGTTTGTATGAGCTTTTAGCACAACTGAGTTGGACACTGTCTTAACTTAAATGAAACTTGTGGTAAATAATCAACCGATAAGTCCATTTTTCACACCCAGAGTTGAGCGCTCCTCAAGTCATTTGCTGATAGCCCAGGGCACAGAGTGACCTATGCTGCCTGCTCAAACATGAAGGATTCAGCTCAACAAACAAGTCTAAGAGTCTTTTACATTTTAGCCACATGTAATGAGTCAAATTCTTCCCCTCCCGCACACCTGGTAATACGATTGTCATCCTAACATGCTTTTTCCATCTTGTCTCTGTCTTCTTACAGCTAACTGCAAGGCAGCGTTGTCACAATGAGCAGAGAGACGGGCGAGCAGGTCATCATTGATACCGGCTACACTACAATCCACACACTGGACAGGAACAATGGGGGCAAGCGGCTGCAATACATGCAGAAAGATGGGAGGTTCCCTGTGGTTTTCCAGAAGGCCCCAGGACACTGGAGCCCATACTTTATGGATATCTTCACCACTCTTGTGGAGATCCGATGGAGGGTGATGCTCCTCGTCTTTTCCCTCTCTTACATTCTCTCTTGGCTCTTTTTCGGTCTCTGTTATTGGCTCATTGCGTATGTACACGGTGACGTCGACGATGCAGAAAACACACCCTGCGTTGACAATGTGCGTAGTTTTACTGGAGCCTTTATGTTCTCAATGGAGACCCAGGCGACTATTGGTTATGGCTTTAGGGGGATGACTGAGAACTGCATTGTGGCTATTATTGTGGTAACAGTTCAAGATGTATTTAGCTGCCTCATTGACACCATCGTCATTGGTATTGTTGTTGCTAAAATGGCATCTGCTCGAAAGAGAGCTCAGACGGTTGGTTTTAGCAGCTGTGCGGTGGTCAACCTGCGAGACGGGGTGCCGTGTCTGTCATGGCGACTTGGGGATTTCCGGGGCAATCACATCCTGGAGGGCGTCATCAAGGCCACGTTAGTACGCTATGTGAAACAGCCACTAGGGTTTATTGTGATGTCATACCAGGACCTGCACATTCAGAACCGAGACATTGTCCTTGCCACACCAGCCACCATTATCCACAAGCTGGAACCTGGCAGCCCCCTCTACAGCCTGGGCCCTGATGACCTGTTTGGGGAAGACTTTGAGCTGGTTGTGTCTTTCACCTATACCGGTGACTCCACTGGTATGCTCCACCAGACTCGAACCTCCTACACACCAGCAGACATCCGCTGGGGCCAGCGCTTCCAGGACATGCTGAAAGTGGGCAAGAGACACTATAAGGTCGACTACGCCCTGTTCAATGTGACCACGTGGGTGCCGGGGCCCCTGCTCAGCGCAGAGGAGTTTCATAGGAGCGGATGTCCTGTTGAGTGCAGTCAGTCACACGGCCATCTCTTTGAATCAGTCAAGAGAAACGGACACAGTTGCCAGGCGAATCCTGACATCATTGAAGAGGTGATGCAGCAGACTTGCTTGTAGGGTTATATAGGGTGGACTTGATGAAGGACAGTGTGATAAGATTGTGTAAATATATTTATATGTGACTTTATACACATGGTTTATAACATGTTTTTAATACTTTAGAGCAGACGTTTTCAAAAGATGTGATGATGTGGTTCTCTCCTCAAACAAAGTTTGGAAATTTTACTTCCTTAGTTTCTCTCAGTTCTTGGTTGTCTATGGGATCATGATTATGTTAGTTGCTTCCATAGACTCTCTAGCTGTTTGTTAAAGAGTTAATTCTGGCGCAAAATCATCCCATTGCCTTTTTTGGCACTAACATACATCAAATAAGCCATCGAGACAGTTTTTTTGTGTAACAACTACTAATGGAGAAATCCGAGAGAGTCACTAACAGCCAAATGTGGCTAACACTGATTATCTCGGGGCAGTATGATGAATTTATTTCTTTTTTAACCACTAATACTGCTCAAAATAACACCAAAGCTCCGCAGTAGCATGATATGTATCCCTACACATAAAACAAAGCATCAATGGGCTCTTTCCTTTTGGTTTTCATTTGGTAATGGACTTGAATGAACTTTACTACGAGAGGAGCTGGTACCGGGGCCAGCAGGTAAGTCTTTAAAACACACTTTTAATAAACTCTGAGTTAACAAACTACGTTGTTGGTGCTTCGTTTTATGTGTAGGGACTCTTATCATGCTACTGCAGAGGTTTGGTGTCATTTTGAGCAGTATTAGTGGTTAAAAAAGACGTTTTAATGCCTTCACTGTACTGCCCAGACTTAATCAATGTTAGCCACGTCTGGCTGTTAGCGACTCTTCCAGATTTCTCCGTTAATAGTTGTTACACAAAAAAAAGTGTCTTGATGGCTTTTTTGATGTATGTTTGTGCCGAAAAAGATCCTGGGATGATTTTGCACCAGAATACTTTAACCGCTGTTAAAGCTGTCTCCATGAAAAGGTATGTCCCATGGCATTTAATAGTGTCTGACCCTAGGAAAGTGGGAAAGACAGTTAAAATTTCCAATTTATATCAAATTACTATATCTCTGAATTGTCTCTGGAACCAAATCACACCCATTTGGACTATTCTATGTGATCTCCTTTTCATAACAAATGTAACAACTAATGTTTTATGTTTTCTCTTCCATTGACTGGGCCTCAGGTAAATAAAATGAATGACCTAGATGTAAGACAAATAAAAGTTGTCTTTGTAAAACAATGAAACAATAGATAGTAATAGTGTTAAATGTGATGCCAGCGCTTGTCTTGTTTATCCTCTTTGCAGCTCTACACCGCCACCTTGTGTTCACTGAGTGCACACAATATCACTCCAACAGTGGTGACACATATTTCCCAATAAAAGTAGGTCGTAGTCTACTCCACACTACTCAGAATATTTTCTCTAGTTTGGGCAGAAAGGGTTAAACACTTCTAGGGACATACACTCCAATTAAAGTTAACGGTTTGACAACTTCCGCCAATCACATACAGATTTGTAGCCAATCTGGCCATGTTTTGCACTCAAACTGACGCTGATTATTGTTTCCTGTTACAATGTCATGTTTGTAGCGTCCCTTTGGGAAAAGGGAGTTTGGCTCCCTTCGTCTTCCCTTGACAGATAATGTAAACCCTCCATGTGGGCTCGGACTCTCAAACAAGCGCTGCAGCTTTCTATTGGCCTCCACTGACACAGGGGGGCGGGGATAGACACACGTGTTTTAAAGTCTGTCTTTGCGACGACTAACATCTTCTTCAGTATTGCTGTGGAGGGTTATGGCAGACTTTGCAACACTTGACGGGAAGCTAAGTGAAAAATAATAACACATCGGCAAAAAGGAACAGGGGCGCAGTGTGCATATGTGGCGCATATGGGACTTATTACAACAAGGACACGGCAGATCTGCACCGCAAGGACCAACAGGTATGTGCAATAAGCGGGGAAGATTTATATTTAATTACAAAAGTGTTGTGGAAATATAGTTCAACTCTGCAACAACTAATGTAGGCCTATAGACTTACTGCAAGAAAGCTAAAAGGGATGTCCTATAATAAGTTTAATTTTAATTTCAATTATTTATTTATTATTATTATAAATCCTAATAATATTATACGTTGATTTTTCTGCCATCGCAGACTGCAGGATGTCGACTTGCCCCTGCCTCATTGAACTAAACTGCATGAGCTGGATTTTATAATAGTTACCCTGTTGAGTAAACATTATAAATATGACTTTAATACAAATATGTGAAATCACTACACACATATAAATATGCTTCTCTTATTAAACTATAGGTGGTGTAAAAGCTTATAACAAAATATGCTGTCTGCTGAATAATTGGCCATAGTTATTGATTGGTATAATAACAAATAGAGCAGCTTTATGTAACTAGTTTCCATCTGCCTCAGCTGTTAGCTCTAATTGAGAACACATGCAAAACAAACAAATCACAGGTAGTGCAGCCTCTGGAAGCCTTGGTCTGTCACCACACACACCTACCTGAAGTAATTAGTGATGTGATTGTGAGCAGATAACAGCTCACTGATAAATAACCCATTTTGCAACGAGAGGAGGAGAGAGGGACCTCAGTCAGGCTGGGATATAATTCAATACGATAATTTATCAGATTTCAATGGAATTCTTTCGTAATTAAATAATCTATCGAGATATTGTGATATGCCATTACATTTTGTGTGCCATTGTCAGTGTATAGATGGAACAAAAATATATTTTTCTCTTTAATTTCATCGTTATGTTCATTTGGCACTAAATTTCTCAATTAAAAGAAAAAGTACTCGGTGCCTTTCATTTGTTATGTATTACATCCACACAGGAGGATGCAAAATATGTTTTAACATGTGGTTATTTCATGTAGACTATTTATTTATTAAATTACCAGAAAACATGCTATATCGTGATGTATAGAGTTAACAAGATAACAACCAATATAGATATATATCGGGACAGAATATTTTGGCTATATTGCTCAGCCCAAGACACTGTTTACTGCAGGTTGCTTTATAAAGAAGTATCACACAAATTCATTCATCCATTCATTCAACCTTCATTTAATCTGGAGGAATCACTGAGGGCGTGCTCTCATTTCCAGTGATACCAAGTGAGTAGGATTAAAATATATACACACAAGGAAATTAACAACCGCTAAATCAAAGAATCAGATAACAACAGAACATAATTGGAAATTATAACATACAAGAACGGAGTAGTTTGTAACCATGGTTTGAAACTGACCTATAGGTACAATTGTGTCAAGTTCTAATGTTTATTTTAAAATGTTCCAAGAGTGTGCAGCACAAAAACTAAAATCAGTTTTCCCCAAATTTGTGTTTGCATGTGGAAGCTCAAGCATTAGCCAATCACTTGAATAAGTCAAATAATGCCCTCTCTCTGATCTTTACTTCTCTCCAACGATGTCTAAAGCATCTATGTTGTTTCACCTCGCCAAATTGTGTAACCTGAATAAACGAATGACCTGCAAGAGGTAAACTGGAGATTTTACTTGTATTAAGTTTCCAGTGGTAAGTCTTTCTTACAAAAACATATACATGATATTTGAAAAAAACTATCAATTAATAGATGGATACAGTGTTATCAGTGAAATGTAAAAAATTATGTTTAATGTAATAAACTATTACATTAAACATAATTATTTGGCATCATTTGAGCTGAAAATTAATTGAGCCCCATATTCCCAGTACTGTGCGTGACTGGTTGCTATTTCTAGTCGATCCATCAGTGACATCATCAGTTGAGGAAAACAAAGATGATGCAGGGGGATTAAGATCCACGTCCTGCACATCTTATCCCCACATGACTTGTGAACACTTTCAGAGCAGTTGAATACTTAGATAATGATGGAATAAAAACAAGAAGTTCCCTTTTTGCCATCTGCACTGTTGTAAAAATTAAATCAAAGATATTTTATTCAGAATACTTACTGAAAATATCCCCTAGACTTTATGGATCTTTTCACTTTGACACAATAGTTACCCACGGATGAGACCATTACAAAAGTGGAGGTGGAGAGTTATTTTTGGCACTAGCAGAGCATGTCTGGTTGACTATGGCCTTTTGTAGCCCGTGGTGTTGCATTTTAATGGACCTCTCAGGCCACACATACCGAGTCAATAGCTTTTGTAATTTAGCTGCCCTTGTTGTTCTATTACACACGATGCAAGGTTACTGTTGATTTCTGAGAAACACACCCATCCTCTCTGAAATGCTGCATGGTTCTTGTTCCGTGATGATGTGGTACGAACTGTAGTTGTGAATTAGTTTAGGCTATGCTTATTCATGCTTCATTTCAACTGTGCACTTGATTCATGAGATTAACTATCATTAAATGTTATTTTTTTAAATGCATGCATGTTATAACATTGCCTTCTAACTTCAGTATATGCAGAGTTTAACCATCTGCACAAAGCTGCCACTTGTGTCTTGCTTCCAGTTGCTTACTGGATTTACATGAACTTGATCTGTAATTTGACTCAGGTCCCCATGGACTGACCTGTCTAATTAATACTTACATTAAGCAGGGCACACATCTTTTCCCACTTTGTCAGCAAAGTGCTTGAATAATATTTTTTGTCCATCCCTGATAATGCATGTACAATGCATTCCCTGTGCTTTCTGTTTGTATATTGTCTAAATGTATCCAAAAATAGCACAGCTAACTTTGAGTGGACACTGCATTATTTAGACAGCAAGTAACCACATACACTGATCTATTTCTGTTTCCTGCCAATTACTTTAACACTGTATTTACTCTCTGTCTGTAATTGCCACAGCCTACTTCACTGATGAGGTCCAAAGCAGCCGTGAGATAGGAGTGACCTGCCCTCACCAAAGGTGCACAGCACGCCTGCAGAAGCACGGGCCCGCTCTCCCCTTTAGCCTGCAGGAACTGTTTCCCACATTTTCGTCTTGAGATTGGTCCTGGGATCATTCAAAACTGTTTCTCCAACGCTTCTACCAAAAACTTAGACTGTTTTCCAAAGCAGAATCGGCCCAGCCCTCCCAGGCGGAAGTAATGGGGAGTGTGCGAGGCCACCGTTACAGCATTGTGTCCTCTGAGGAAGACGGCATGAAGCTGGCCGCTATTGCTGTCCCGAATGGCTACGGAAATGGCAATGTCAACAAGGTGCCAACAGAGCCCCGACAACAGAGCCGCTTTGTCAGGAAGGATGGCCACTGCAATGTGCAGTTTATCAATATGAGTGAGAAAGGCCAGCGGTACCTGGCAGATATCTTCACTACCTGCGTGGACATCCGCTGGCGCTGGATGCTGCTCGTATTCTGCCTTTCTTTCCTGCTGTCGTGGTTGTTTTTTGGCTTTGCCTTCTGGGTAGTGGCCCTCTCTTACGGAGATTTAGACAATGAGACTCAGATTTGTGTTTCCAATGTGGACAGCTTTACTGCTGCCTTCTTGTTCTCAGTGGAGACCCAAACCACTATTGGCTATGGTTATCGCTATGTAACAGAGGAGTGCCCTGTTGCCGTCTTTATGGTTGTCTTCCAAAGCATTGTGGGCTGCATTATCGATGCTTTCATCATTGGCGCTGTCATGGCCAAGATGGCCAAGCCCAAAAAAAGGAATGAGACACTGGTTTTCAGCCATTATGCTACAGTGGCCATGAGGGATGGTAAACTTTGCCTGATGTGGCGTGTCGGGAACCTGAGGAAGAGTCACCTGGTGGAGGCTCACGTCAGGGCCCAGCTACTCAAGTCCCGCACCACTGCAGAGGGAGAGTTCATCCCTCTGGATCAGGTAGACATTGACGTAGGTTTCGATAGTGGCATTGACAGAATCTTCCTGGTGTCTCCAATCACCATTGTGCATGAGATTGATGAGGACAGCCCATTCTATGAGATGAACAAACAGGAGTTGGAGACGTCAGAGTTTGAGATCGTAGTCATTCTGGAGGGCATGGTGGAGGCCACAGCCATGACCACTCAGTGCCGGAGCTCCTACGTGGCCAGCGAGATCCTCTGGGGCTACCGCTTTGAGCCGGTGCTCTTCGAAGAAAAGAACTACTACAAAGTGGACTACTCTCGCTTTGAGAACACGTATGAGGTGCCCAGCACGCCCACCTGCAGTGCCAGGGAACTAGCCGAGAAGAAATCAAACACCTCCAGCTTGAGGAACTCCTTTTGCTATGAGAATGAGGTGGCTCTCGAAAAAGTCGAAATGGAGGAGGAGTTTGAGGAAGAGGAAGTCACAGAGATGAGAGGTGTTGAGGTCTGTGCACTCGAGGACACAAACACAGATGTGGTGTCAGAATCTGAATGCAACCTGGACTCTTTGCCTTTAGAATCAAGGCCTTTGACAGCCGAATCAGAAATATGACTGCAGGGCTGAAGAAGGGTTAAAACTAGCTTGAATTTGTTCCTCATGGCTGTTGTTTATAATGCATGACAGTTTTTAAAAGACTATGAATATATGAAGTAAACTATGCATAAGCTCACACACAAGACACCACAGGAATACAGACATGTTATTTTGTTTAAGGTGAAAGTGGTGATAAATTACCTGGTTGCATGGAGCGAGAGGGATTAAATAGGTTAGATGCCTTCTCTTACATACTGTGCGGTCCACCCTTCTTAATGTAGCCTATTTTAGTAGAATAGCCAATTGGCTTCAGAAAAATTACAATGTTTGCCCATTTTGCATTGAGCATCCTGGGTATAATAGGTCTTTTTGAGGACTATACTGTATGCCATACATGGTTGTGACTAGCTAATCGTATTAAATATTTATATTTAATTTAAATTAAAAAAAAAATGTTTTCAAATGCCACCCTAAATTTATATATTTTTAGTCCTTTTTAACATCAAGAATCTTGTTTTAAAGGCTAAACACATTTTGACCACCTGCCCAAAGGCTACTGTTTGTTAATGAGCTGGTCTCTTAGCTAAGTATATTTACGTACAGTCCTCTTCAGTGTGGTGGTCTTCGTGTCACTCTCATGGCGTGATGCTTGAAAAAAGAGATGCCTTGCACAGATTATGAGCACTAGTACAGTATGATCCTCAGCCCATCATCTTGTCGAAGTATAGCATCTTTTGCAATGTGTGCCTTAATAACAAAGGTTTAAGTCCTTTTGGAGGCACTCTGAGCACACACTGCAATAGCTGTCATGGGAAGAAGAAAAAATAGGAAGAGGCGATTCACTGTGCAATATACTGCCACTCCTTGCAGGTTTTTCATGTTTTTATGTGCAATACAGGTCAGTGGTAGAACATGACGGGAAGCTCAACCCTGAGCCCAGGTTATGAATGTTGATGATAAGTGCTGCTATGTTAGAGGGAAATCTAAGAGCCAAAAATGTATTATTTGTCTTTCAAAGTATCCATTTTGAAGATTGTGGATGCAGCCTATATTGTTATTTCTAGATGTAGACGAGCATGAGTCTGTCAGTTTGTTTTTAAAGTACTTTAGTGCACTGTTTTTCTCCCCACCTCTTCCACACTCCACACCCCCATCAGCAGAAACAGTTAAATTACCAAAAGCCAAATGTGTACATATATATGAGACAACAGCCGTCACTTATCTGTTCGTTGATGTTGATTTAAAACCAGGACTTGGCTGATGAAGCATTGAACTACAGTAGTTGAGTTGATTTCGATGTAGTCTGCCTTTTATTAACATTTATTAACATCAGTGTTCTTGACGTGGCAGATGTGCAGAATTTTGACACATGGTAGTTAACCCTCACACTTTTTTGTTATTTCTGAACGGACTGTTGCTTTCTAAAGATCAAGTCTTCTGTTTATTATTTCAGTCACACACTTGACTTCAGTCTTACTCAAGATTGAGCTTTAATATTTGTTTTTTTAAAACTGTGTATTGTGAAACACTCATACTTTGATCAGTGAAAGCCAGAATACTGTACGACTTCTCTGGTTAGGAAATCATTCAGTTCAAACATTTCATCTGTTCTCACATTAACACTACTTCTGTCTTAGGTCTATTTTTCTACCAGGGTCTTCCCACCTTCCTGCACAAACCAGAGACTGTACAGATTGTTTTTTATCTTTTGTAAATTATAATGCAAATACTGTATATTGAAATTGCAGTTGTTTAAAACAGTAAATGTCATTTTTTCAATAAAACCATTAAAATAAAATCATTAAGAAGTTGCATTGATTGTAAGCAAGAAATTGGTTTCACCAGTGAGTGTATGACCTTTTGACTTATAAACATTATTATTATGATCTTAGCGATGCATCTGCAGCCTAGTTTGCAAGAATTTTCCAAGGATTTGCATTTTGACCCAAAATGTGTGACATCTGGAGGCCCGCTCGACTGTATTAGCTGTGCTCCTCTAATTTGGAACGGTGGCCCAAATTCCAGGCTGCTAGATGTCAGAGCTCACACCATCATTTACTATAATTCACCAAACTGACTCATTCCAGCTCTGTGAAAGCCCACATAGACCCAGTGCTATATCAGTTGGCTCCGCTGGAAGTCATTTTCAGTGACAGCAATGGAAAGAACACCTCATTTGCTTCACCCAGTCATTTCAGTAAACTGTGGAAAATAAGTGCATTCTGCACTACGGACTGTCTTGAGGAATGATTTCAATGTGTAGTATTAGCAGGAGTATATACCGTATTATTCATATTTCTAAAAGGCTCCTTATTAATGCAAATTTGCTCCTTTTTCCCTGATGTTCAATATAAATGATGAATTAAAGTTGATCTGCCTCCAAAACCCTGTAGAGTCACAGATTGCGTAACACAACAGGATGCAGCCAGCATTGAGTGATTGATCACCCACCACCTACTCTCAGCATAAAAATGCATATACCACTGTTTAGCAATTGATAAGGTCAATATGGTTGAACCAGAGGTGAACGAGTGTTTGCATTATGACACATCTGTCAGCAAATTTAGTTAGTTTCCATCCATAGCTGCATTCTGCCAGCTTAGACGTTGTCGAGGGATCTATTGATCAGACACGTCCGCAGGGAGGCAGTGAGCTGATTTGATTTGGTTCTACATAGGAAGTGGGTGCTGCCTCAGGCCTTTTTCCACATTAGCCAATGAAACTGCAACAAAGCTCCGGTTTGGAGTAAAAATAGGGGACTGTCACTTTTCAGTTTAGACAAAACATTTCAATGAATTCTCATCAAGTCAAGTTTGTCATTGCCTCAATTATAAAAGCTGATTTTGTTTTTCTACAGGGAAGTTTGTTACATGAAACACTTGGATCGTTTACTTCCAACTTCCTTTCAAAAATATCTTCTGAAACTCAGCAATGACACAGCTAAACTGCTGGAACCTCTGAGATGACGTTTAACTGAACGAGCTGTTCAGTCAGTGCCGTGTGCACTGTTTGAAAGAAATTGACAGCCAACGCTGGCCAGAGAGCTCCCATCGATGATGCTGAGGTCTCTCTGGCAAATTCCCCTGAACAACAGGCTGATCAGCTTGACCTTCAGATCAGATGGATGAATAGAAACATAAACAATTCGATAGAAGAGCAAAGAAACGCATTATTTTGTTTTGTGCTAAAAAAATAATCACAGTTTTTAGCATTTTAGACGGAAAAATATAGGCAAGTAGACATATTCCATGCTCCAGACCTCAGCATGAACCGATAAAACATAAAGATATGAGCAGTGGAAATGTAGCATTTGTCCTCTTGTTACCCCTTGTAAAAGCTCAGAAACACCCCTGGCTTATTTCAGTGACTGTCACTTAGGGACAGTGTATACACATAATGTTAGAGAGTGTTAAAATTACAGCCATATTTATTGCTCAGGAGGAAGTGTGTGTAGTCTGGACAAAGTCTTTCCTGAACATATTTAGGAAGGGTATTATATCAGAAAAGTTATCTGATTTAAATCTCATGTGGGGCACATACACAGTCTGCTGCATAATAAATAGCTGAAATTGTATTTGTTTGGCCTTATAGCATGTCTTGTGTATGCCGCTGAGGTCAGAAAACAATCTGTGTCATGTAAAGGAGTGCATATCTCTGTTTATGGAGGTTCTCAGCCATCTAGGTCAAGAGGTATCTGGTATGTCAAAGGCAGCTTGACTGAAAAGAGGTAATCTACCTTCAGTACGTGACTAAAATGCAGCATACGCAGGTTTATCCTTTCATCACAGACTTTGTTTCCAGCCATCTGACAGATGTGACATCTCTGTTACGCTCAGCCTCTCCTTTTTTTGATACTTCTGATAAAGCGTGATAAACTTGACTTATTGCCTCAACAAGTCTGAAAGTGGGACAGAACCTGTGGACAGCAAACTTTTCTCAGAGGGCGAAAGCCAATGCAAGCCTTAGGGATGTTCTTGACTTTGGTTATGACAAGCATATAAGTCATGCAACATGTTTTCTCTTCATGGTGAGGTTGTAATTAATGACCTGATGAAGCCTGTAATCTGATACAGGTCACTTAGACTGGAATACCACATATCTATAAATGGAAGGAGTCTCTGTCTGTCTTTCGATTTTCTCAACAACCGCTCATCCGATCGGCTTCACACCATCTACGGGACATATTTATTAATAGTGCGTTACACACTCATGTATTGAGAGGAGATCCCTCACCACAGAACGGCATGCTGTACAACTCACTCTCTGTCGCTTAGTACATTCAAGGACAGATAAAGAAAGATAGACCAGGAAGACTGGAGATGTTACGTTGTAGCAAACTCTAATATTTCAAGCATCAGTGATGTAACTTTCAGAATGAACTTTTTTGAAATAGCCTGGTCCCAAATAGCTAGCTGTAAGCAAATGATGTGTATACTCTAGCATTGCCAGAAGACACAGCTAAGTCATGGCAGGTGTATTGCTCAGGACCCAAGGAAGTGCAATGTCAAGTGTAAAGTCGTTTGAATGAGCAGCTAGCTGTGCTTGAAGCAACACCATAGGCCAAGCAATCAGCCCATTCTGAACAGGCACATTTTTAACAGGCACTGAAGCTTATAATGCAGTTATACGTCATCTTTATTGGTTTTCAGCATTGCCATCTGAGGTTTTTCCCCTCAACTGGCATGATTTTAAAAAGGAAATCATCATAACACATCTTCCTAGAGTGCAATGGGATTAAAATAGGTAATTATATAATTCTGATGACATGGCAATTGCATAAGGCCTCTGGTGGCTCTGACGGTGCAGATGAGACCTGCTTTCCCATGCAGCCACTCAGTCAGTCAATGATGGTCAGATGAGGACTCGTGGTACAAAACGCTGATGCTCACCTTTTTAGTCAGTATTTTATGAACTAATAAATTCACCACTGTCCAAGTGATGAAGCCTAATTTGGCTGTCTGATGTATTAGAATGCACTCAAGGGCTTTTTTTTGGATGCATCGAGTTTTACAGTACAACTCTGAACAGGAGTGAAGTATCAGATCACAGATTAATGTGTTTCACAAAACAGCTGACGCACTTCTGAACCCCCTGCTGTTGAAGGGGAGTACTGGCTTGTGATAATGAAGCCCCTGTAGTGATCAGCACCCCGGGGTGTTATTTGTCATATGGGGTTCACTAGTCTTCTTCTGTTACTTATATTTGTACTTTCATATTTAACCATGAAACCTTTAAGAGATAAAAGAAACATGAATATTCTATCCCCAAAACTGCCTCCTTACCTCTCTCTTTCTTTGTTTTCCATGCTAACGATTAATCATATAATCTCAGCAGAACTATAATAACCTTACACTTGCAAACAAACACACTCTCTCTCGGACACACACACCTGCTGACATTCATTTTGGCTCTGTTTTTGACAGCTGAGTGTCTCATGACCCTCTGGGGAGGAATAGGAGAATCCAGCAGGTACAATATGTTGGACAAGATTCAGGCTTGTTTCCATTCCCTGTGCCTGCTGAAACACAATATGTATATTCATTCACAGGGGTGTGTCTGGTCACACAAGCAGCAACGAAGAGGCATTTGACACGTAGCAGCTCGAAAACAACCGCTTGTGTGTGTGTTTGTCCATGTGTGCACAGTTATTGCTTAACTTTACTGTTCAAGCAAATATATCTATATATGTGTCCGGGATTGTGTTTTCTAGACTTTGTTTCTTGTGTAGGATACATTTACTGTCATGCAATCACACCACTGTATCTCCGTCAGTAACGGCTCATCTGTTCATGCTGCTGACCTTTATCCTTCTGGCTCAGGCTCCTCTGACCTTGACAAATACAACCAGAGCCAGGAAACAAAAGTGATACCTACATTATGCTCATTGTTGGCTCTTGACCAGTGGTACCTTGTACTGAGAGCAATTGGCTCTGTGTGGTGTTGCACTGTTGCGTATCATGGAGGCACATCAGTGAGTGTGCCACAACAGTGAACAAAGCCTTTGACTTCCATTTATGATCCTGCCTCCATAATAAAAAAAAGTCATGGGTCCAATGGGGATCCACTAAAACCTAGCAGTAACACAGTGCAACTTTTGGGTGCCTTTTTTCTGCTTAAATAATTTCCCTTTCACTCTTCCATTTCTTTCTCAGATTTGTTATTTTGTTCTTGTTCTATCTGTGGGTATCCTGTCGGGGTCTTTGCCAAGTCTTCCCTCAAATTAACGAAACTCATTGAGCCTGAAAAGTAACAATAGAATTAGAATATGAAAAACTCTTTCCAAAACCTTGGCGATTTCAAGAATGGAGAATTTAAAGGACAGGAGATACTTGAGAGGGGCTTGTTTATGTGGACAGCTGAGAAGAGATGGATACCTTTGAACTGTGTCCAGCCCTTCAGTGATAAAGGTTACCACCAAACTGGTATTGCCAGCCAGCCACTATAGGCCCTTTCACACATGCACTGCAAATCTGAAATGATTTAGACATTGCCCGACAGTGAGATGGAAATTCTCGTTTCAGTTGGATGGGACATCAGGCAGACTTTACCCTAGTACATTATCTGACATGTCCAATTGAGCCCATGTGTGAGAATTTATAGGAAGCATGTTGATGACGCTTCTATCGTGTGACTTGCGCCAAACCAGAAGAAAACAAACACTGAGGATGAAGAAGAAGTGTGATTTACACAAAGACGCTCACAAACGGCTAATGGGAGAGACAGCGACATTCAGGAACTTCTGTTGGTATGGGCAACTGCCAAAATCGTCACATAAACTCAAGGAATGGCAAGAGACTTGTTTTGAGACTTGCAAGAGTTGTTTATAACCAAATTATGAACCGTCAATGTGATGGCAGTGTAATCTGCCTCATGTCCTGCCTCCTGCACGTTCTACCCAGGTGCCACCAATCGCCTAAACCACACAGAGTACTTCCAGTAAGCGAGAATGCGTCCTGTTGTGTGCTACATGCTAGAAAGGGCAACTTAGGACAATGTCTACACATGATTCATCGGATATTGTTTGGAGTTTATATGAGAAAATAGATTATATTAATGCACAGAGGACCACCAACTCTAAGTCCAAGGTAGTGCAATGCTTAATCATTTCTGTTGATGTCTACCCAATAATATAATCAAATAATACCCTCTTTATAAGTTAAGTAAAAGTACACATTCAGGCAAGGTCAACTTGAGTATGCATGCTCTTCATATTCATATAGTTACACACATTGCCACCTGGGAGTTTAGACGGTCAGGTGATAATTTCCTACCCATGTATTACCATTTAGCCCCAGGGGAATCACTTTGGCCGCAAGCCTGTTTATGTAACCTGCTCTGCTGCTGTGTACCCAAAGAGTGAAACTGCTCACTCAATGTTGGAATCCTGTTTTTCTGAATGGAGCTGACATCTTTCCACCTAATGTGTGGCACATCAGCCCCCTCAGGATGAAGCAGCTTCCGCACCTAAAAGACCCAAGAACGTCTCACAGCCAGGGTTACTATAACGATATCTGGGCAACCGGCGATGTCAACTGCAGTGTGGATCCCTCTGGAGGAGAGACAGGGAGAATCAAACTCTTGTTGTTTGTTAGTGTCCAAAGATAGATGAGGATTATAACAGTATGACATGATTATTTTTAGGGCTCATATAGACAAGCAAGTGGGAAATGAACACAATGCATGTACAATGTATGTGTGATACAACCTTTAACCTTGTATCAGAGTTGTTTGGGAGCTGTTTTTATCTACAGCTCAAAAGGTTATCTTGATACGGCAGAAAGCCTGCATTGGAAACTGAGGGTGTAGAACAAGTTGCCTTATGGAAGGTTGAATCCAGTGTTTTTGGAACTTGGCCCATACAGGGGCATGAATCGAGATATCTCAGCCTCTGCTGCTTCGATTTTAACCATTCGTATTTTTAGCCCTACTAGCAGCATGGCTCTAGGGATGACCATGCCAGACTTTGGGTCATGGGTCGACTGATATATCTCAACAACTGCTGTATGAATTGCAATGACATTTTGTACAGACATTCATCCTGACTTCTCCTTTGTTTTTAAAAGTACCTGCACTTTACCAATCAGTTTCCAATGAGGCCTGTGGTTCTGTGTAACAAACCATCTGATGAATCAGGTTAGTGTGTGTGGAATATTTATTTTAAAAAGCTTCACAGAGCTGCTATATATAAATGTATATATATATATATATATATATATATATATATATATATATATATATATATATATATATATGTGTGTTATTATTTTGCTTGATTTCCCATAATTTTATTTCTAATTTATCATTACATTACCCATGGGGGGGTTTACCATACTGTATATTGTTACCACAGAGAAAATGCTTGGTTGTGTGATGCAGCTTCTACGTCAGGTAGAAATAATGTCAAAGATACAGATCCCTGTCTAGAGCCAGGATTGCTGTAACTGTTAATCATGGGAGAGAGGAAGTTGGAGTTACAGCAACACACACACACACACACACACACACACACACACACACACACACACACACACACACACACACACACACACACACACACACACACACACACACACACACACACACACACACACACACACACACACACACACACACACACACACACACACACACACACACACACACACACACACACAATCGAGGCGCAAGGCAAAGTGAATGCGATCATCCTCCTCCCCACTTTAGATTTAATTCACACAGAACAAGATTAGAGGATCCAATCAGTGGTGACATTGAGCCGGGAACCCAGTGGAATGGGACACCAGGGAGGCCTAATCATCCCCACTGCTCCACTCTGTTGCTGCGAGCCAATCAAATCCACTCCAGACCAAGCAGATGGTCAATATCATCTTTTCTCTTTTCTTCGTGAGATTATCTCTTCGGCTTCAGCCCTGATGGGTGAATGTTTACAGCGGCAGGGCCTTTCTGCCATCCATCTGTGGGATGCTGGTGCTGAGTTTCCCCTGGTTTTGAGCTACATGAGGGCCAAAATGTAACAACAGGGATATGATCCATGATGTTCCCAGTGAGCTGCAGTGAACATCACATCCTGTGTGCTATATGTGACATTCAAAACCCCATGAATGGGAAATTGGGGAGTTTTCAAAAGAAAATTAAATCAAAACCATTTTGTCACTTCTACAGGTGTTGCAAAAACACATTAAAATGTGGACACTTGACTGCAATTTTTGATTAAATTACATTTTAACTGTCAATAATCAAACAACTACTCCATTCTAAAAATAACAAGCAATTTCCTCAGTCTGCTCAGGATGCAATTTCTCCCAACAGAAGATTATTCCTTACGTCAGAACACAATTTTCTCCTATGTCCTGAGATTACAGATGTGGCATATGTTTGGTTTACGCAGGTCTGTTAAGAGTAAAACAATACAGCAGAAGCTCTCCAGGACATGGCGTGACCTCTGATTAGAAATGAAGAGAGAGAATAGAGAACAAAGGTTGATATGATGGGAGATTCACCTTCATGGGCAGTGTTCAAAATCGAACATACTGGTTTATGTCACACAACATTATCAGCCTTATCATCTTAAAAACAATATGAATCAAAATCAGCGCCTACTATAGCAACTATTGTAAAACAAGTTTAACATAGTTGTGCACTTCTGGAACAGAAAACACACACTCTCCTGGCATGATGCCAAGAAAAGTTGGACCGGTTCAGTGTGGTCTAATTAATGTGATGTACAAGAACCACAAGTGTAACTGAAGCCATCTCCTATACTCTAGTAGAGCACTGAAAACAGGACAAGTTTTCCATGTACAACGAGAGAAACAGGTAACAGGAGAAGAGCGGCTGGCCACTTTAGGACGTCCCTGAGCCAGAGAGAGGGCTCAGTGTTACACCTGCGGGCTCAGGTAATCAATGTTGTGTTCTGATCTCTTGACTTTCTTCGTCACCTACAACACCAGACGAGCAGCACAAGGACCTTCCGATTAAAAAGTCAAGTTGCTGATATCAAAACGGAAAGAATTGGCGTCAGCGTCATGCCAGATTTTTGTTTAAATCATGCTTGCCCTCGCCATGCGGTGGCTCTCTGTGATGTGGTGCTCTGCAATGTTTTTGCCAACTGGAAAGATAACTTTGAAAAAGCAGACACAGTAAACAACATCACCCCTTTATACCAGAAGCCAGGATTATTTGTGTCATTTAGATATTGGCACACTTTGAAATAATCTGGATAAAAGTCAAACACTGCCAAGTCTACTTCAGGAACAATATATCACCCCATTCATATGGGACAATTACTTTCCATCGCAAAAAAAAAAAAGTAGTGAATGGGGTCATGTTGGGGGATATGACAACTAATCACTCCCCAGTGGAACTCATAAGACCTCGGGAGAGGGACCAGCTGCTGCAAGTGAATCATATGATTGGAAAGAAAGACCTTCCATTTTTCCAGCATGGAACTTAATCCTCAACATACAGTACACCTGCCTCCGTCACTGCGACACTCTATAGCCTGCCTTGGACACACTTAGGCATCGCTTTGTGATAAGTCGCTCTAGTGCTAATCCCTGTATCTCACCTGGTCAGTTTAAAAAGTCTCCAAAAGTATTTAAACAGAAACTTTCTTTTGATGAATACACAGTAGTTGACCATCTGGCCTTATTGCATTTTCCAGCATCTGTTGCTACAGTATGATGCAAAGGTATTGTAAGCATCGCTGTATAAAAATCCCCAAATCCCCACAGGAACAAAGTGATAGCTTCATGATCAGATCAGACTTCATTGCATTCAGAAGACTAGAAGAGGTTTATATATAAAATGAAGCTCCAGTATTCTGAAGCTTTTTTTAGTCCTGGTTGTTTTGCATTTACAGGCACAGACTTGCAGCGAGGCAGCCTTGATGAGAAGAATCTCTCTACACTAACTCTCACTGGGGACAAGCATGTTTCCATTGGACCAGCTGGGCTCTGAACGCTTCTGCTCTTCTTCGGGAAAACAGACTCTGGTTAGGGGGGCATGGCTCTTTGCTTCTCCTCTCCTACTGCCAGCTCAACTCCCTACCATGAGAAACCAGGAGCAATGTGATGGCAACAAAGAAAAAACACCCATTTGATGACCTCACTCCAGCAACAGTAACAGGTGTGCAGAGACAGAAGAAATACTGTTCACACTGACTGCAATCTGTCCTGGAGAAGGATCCTTTCAATTGAATATAAAGTTCGACAACTGCAGGCAATAAGAGCAGACTCAGTAATCTGTGGCTAACACCTATTTCCAGGAGTATCTGCATGTAAACAGACAAATACTGAACAGGTCAGTAAGAGTCCTTTTTGAATGCAAAAGTGACAATAGACTATTAGAATAGAATAGAATAATATATTTTTGCTTGAACTTATCATTATGATGATTACACAATGTAATAGCTATATATATATATATATATATATATATATATATATATATATATATATATATATATATATATAATAATGACAGCATCAGTGTTTAGATTGTTTTTCTTTAAGCCTCACTTTCACTAAGCAATTGTGTCTGCCACCAGATACGATCTCACGGGAAAGTGAAAGCTCAGTTTAAGGCACAAAGGACACTTGTCAATCATTGCACAACCAAAATAAGAAGAGGAACGTGCTTTTGTTTTCCCTGGTAGCTATATATCGGTAGCCATCCCCAGGTAGTGGAAATGGCGAACGATGAAACAACCGGGCGTAAGAAAGTAAGAGAGAGAGTATATATAAAGTATATCACCCCATATGATCATAAATATCATATCCCTAACAACATACTACATATCATAAAATCATACAATATAAAAACCACAGCACATCTTTCATGTTTTTTGACAAGTATTAGTCTGAGTGGTGTGAGCAGTCTATCTGCTCGTTTGCCTGGCTGCCAACCCCAACAAAACTGGTAGGCTTAGATCAATAGATTCTCATCAGTAATGTTGGAGGTCATCAATGGAAACACGTTATGTAATCAGGAAAATGGGAGACGTGAGGGATCTTTAGATTTGGCCATCAACCATGGGCCAAAACATAGGTGTGAATCAAATTTGAGTGAGAGCGAGCAAACTGACTTTAGTAAATATTCTGAGTAAATATTCTTTAAAGACGATATTTGACCAGAGTTGGATGGGCTCTGCCTTCAACTGTGGGTGCCTTGCCTTGCCACTGCAGCTGTTCTACTTGCTGACATCGGACAAATGCACTTCTTCTCTGGCAATGATATTACATTTCACCTTCTTTGGCTTTCCCCCGTTTTAAAATAGTCCAGCGTTTAAGAATCATGCAGTAAACAACACACATTCCCCTTGATCAGCCTGCAGTATCATCTGAATGCAATCCGTCATAGCAGCAACCTCGCTATTACTGATATATTTATGGTCTCTGTGAATGATTCATATGGTGTCTTGAGTGTGTTTATTTCCTATGAGGGGTCATCACTTGATCATTTGACTAAACATAACTTAAGTCAGGAGGGTTTTGAATGCTAGGCAGTTCAGCCCGCTGCTACCCTCACACTGTTTTGGATTTTGGGAGTCAGTTAGGTTACTGCAGCCATAAACTAGTATAATCATTAGAGATGAAAAATGATCATAGAAAGTGTTTTGCATCTATGTCAGGGAAGAGTATACAGAACATCTATCACATTTGCGAGTTTGACTTTGTCCTGCCGACTTCAGAACGTCTTTCATAAGGTGTAGCAGATTTTAGAGATAGAGTGAAGATATTTGTATCACTAAACAAGAAGATCTAATGAAGCCATTGGTACCAATCATTTCATGCTAGCTTGTCGGGAAAGGGCCTCAATAACTCTCCAAAGTTAGCTTGAATTTTGGCGAGGGAAATCGGTTTTGTCCTTTTTTAAAGGGGTTTCTTGACCTCTGACCTCAAGATATCTGAATGAAAACAGGTTATTGTGGGTACCCATGAATCTCCCCTTAACATACATGCACATTTTATGATAATCCCGTGCAGCTTGGGGATAAAAACATGCATTTTTTCTCCAGCAGTACAAATTTCTTTATTTTCAGCTATTCTAAAATGAATTTGGATATTTCTGCATACTGGGGTCCCTAATTGGGTCTGACTGGAAAGATGAGATACTATGATTTTAGCCCCCATAGGAGCCAGTTCATTGTAGTGAGACCGTTTTTGAAAACTTGAGCTCACTCTATAAAATGAGCTGCTGTGACCATCACAGCCTCGTGAAACTTTACAACCTACACATCATGGATTGTTCTATTGTGTTCCTTAAAGTCTGGGTGTCTTAATGTGGGATTTATTATCATTTTTATCAATTCTCAAGTAGTACAATGGTTACATTTAGCACCAAATCGGTGTAACAAAAGGTATTGGATTTGATATATTTAAAGCTTGATGTACTAACCCATATACACTTTTACAAAGTATTCATTTATTTTTTTATTTCTGATTTATGACTGGAAAACCTTGACACACAGTGCTGAGCTGCATTTCAAATTAATCTTCTGGTTCCCAACTTTAGCCATTAGCCATGAAAGGTGTTGAATATGCTGACATCTGCTTTATATGAGGAGCGCTGATCACAAATATTTGCTTTAATATGGCAATGTCTGCTTATTAACACACACTTCTGCCACTGGATGCTTTTCCACTGGTGCTTCAGGAGTTTAAATTATAAGATGGTTTTAATCCAGGCTCAACTATCGAATCTGTTCAGGTATCACCTTCAAGAGGGATGGACTAGCCGGCTACGGATGGATTGTTTCGGCAAAAACCAGTGAAGTTAAGCTGCTGTATTGGATTATAAGGGTGTAATACTAGACTGCTGTATTTTCAGCGAGTTCAGACATACTTTTAACTCTTTACAGAAGGCAGTTGGACTTTGGGGACATCAATTTGAAGCATGGTTCTCTCAAGCTATAAGGTTAAGGAGTCTCTCTCAAGCAGGTGCTACTCATGATACAAGATGCCCCTTGCAGCTTCCAACCAAAGCCTAATGCACCTATGCGGTGCCCTGACATATGAGAGCTGTATCATAACTGTAATACACATTGCCACCTGGGTTAAAAGAAACAGCTTTAAAAAATACAGCACTAGAAATTCCCAAGCTTCTATTTATTCCCAAATATATAACCAAAATGTAATTATGTAATTGCCTCTTTGTGAACATGTCCTTCTGAGACATTTTCTTTTCTGCAACAGATTTATTCATGGCCTAGCATCTGCTTTGTCACCAAAACCTTTTGAATCCAGAGAGCACAGCACTGCCCTGAAGGATTTTGATAGAAGGAAGGAAGGAAGTTTATGTCCAACATCGCAGAAGTACACTTTAAGTTACACTAGTATTAGCATTATTACAGCATTGTATAAAACTTGCTTTTATTTAAACTTGTTTCACCTAAATTACTGAGGGGACTGATAAACATCTATGTACACCTTTATCTTTTTAATGTAATTTAATTTGATATCAATTCATATCATATCATTTTCAGCGACCATCTAAAAGCTAGAGAATCTCAAATAATCAAAAATGAACCATATAGCGAGATGATGGCACTATCATAATTTCTATACTTCTCGCAATAGAAACATAAAACATTTTTTCCTCTAGATTCCCTGACAACAGTTTTGCCAATTACATGGTAAAGACTTTCTCACTATGGAATTTTCAAACACAAACATCCATGATGCTTTCTCCAATTTAAAAAACAACCCAAACTTTTGGTATTCATTTTCAAGCCACTTTTGAGCAGTCTTGTCTCCTAGAAATTGCGTTCCTATAAAACAAAACTAATACTCAATTTACGTTTTAAAGGAGACGTTTTTTGTCCCGGATGACATTTGTCTTTGACATATCACAGAGATGATAGCGAGAGGAGAACATCGGGAATGGATGGATCAAATAAACACATTTCTTTCTCCAAGGAGGCTGCTGTCTATGTGGAATCAAAAGTCAACGTTGCATTGTTTATGTAACATACTCATACAGTCTATGGTACTTAACTTACGTACCTGGCCTTAAATCACGTAACAAACATGTATTTTTCCACAAACAATCATATTTTTCGGAACCTAACCATGAGTTTTGTTGCCTTAACCTAACCATGTAGTTTTGTTTCAAGTCACCAAGTTAACCACGTGTTTAGAATATCAACCGTTTCACAATGCGTGGTGGTCGTTGAAAAATATGTTTCCCTCAAAATGTCATTGAGAAATAAGCTTTGTTGTATGGCCGTGCAGTACAACAAAGTAGAGCACATTTTATCACATGAAATATTTCATCCATACCACATTTGCAGAAATGACAGGTAGGCTGCTAAAGGACAATATGCTCTGAAAAGGGTTCTGACATAACATTTTCTCTATGAGCATGTTGCGTGTAGAGATCAGACTCCCTCTACTTTTGACTGTAATAAGACTATTCAAGGCTACTCAACCTATCATGTCTTTCCGAGTCTATGTCAAAAACCCAGTATGCCTCCCTCCCTCCCTCCACCCCTCACAGACCTAGACTCATAATGCGATAGGAGCTCATCAATAGTAGAGCATGTTGCATAAGGTTGTGCAGTGTTAGCCCAGGGCCCAAGAAGATCTGGTTCCATAAAGGCTCTTTTACCCTTCTCAGAAAAAGGGACCCCATTCTGTCTTTCTACCACAGGCCACCCTGTGCCTTTTCTCTAGAAGAGAAACTTAGACGTCATCTGCTGCTTGTAGGTCTGCCATCTAAGGGCACGTTGAGGGCCATGCGTTCCTTGGCAAGGAACAATGAGACAGAGGGGCAGGGGATACAGAATTATGGAGGGCTGATGAGGGATGATATCCTGAGTTCACCCACAACATGTCCATTTAAAAATCCCAATGCATAATTATTATAAGTGGCACATCGCATTCATCAGCGGGGTGATTGTATGGAACATTGTGTGGCACTCTCGTGAGTTGGGAGGTGGTGAGCAAATGCTGCCACTGGATTTCCATCTCCAGGACGTAAGCAGGTCAGGAGATCGTGAGATCTGGCAAAGAATTAAGGAAATAAGTCCAAAACGGAGTGCGCATACTTACCATGTCTTGTCTGGCACTCCTCTGTCAATCTGTAGGTCCCTTGGGGCAACAGCAAACAGAGTTCCCAAACTTCGCTGAGCAAAAAATAGGCACATTTAATAATTTGAACTCTTTTGTTAGATCAGACCTGCTTGAGAAAAAACACTAAAGGCTGAGCATAAAGGAAGAAACAGAGCCCTGGCTTGCATCACTGGCTACTTAAATCATGTGAGTTGATTAAAACTCAAAAGAGTGTGATAACTAACATCATCTCTCTGTCTCTGTGTCTTGAAACAGATTAGAATCTGCTGTCCTGCTTGCTTGTATTGTGCTGGGATTGCATGCTTGCTTTCATTGGCTGGTAAAAAAATGGAATACTATGGAATACTATAACATCAGTTGATTCAATAACATAAAAAATGCAAAAATGCAAAAAAAAAGAAAAGGTTATAGCAAGTCTAATAATACAGCCTACCGTAAATTTTATTTTCAGGAACAGGAGGCTAAAAAAGTTCTCATTGTTCTGTAGTACATGTTCTGCAATATGTATTTTTGTTCCACTGGATTTGAAAAGACATAAAATGTTTAGATATAAGGATGCACACTTTTTAAAAAACTATTTAGATGATATATAATTAATGATTCCCGACCAGAAGTGAGTCCTTAAAAGAAAAATTGCATGCGCACCAAAGCTGCAGACTTTTTGGCCATTTATTTACTGTAGCTTGACTTTTATCACAGAAAAATGATGGAGAATATAATTATATAGCTAAAATGACCGAAATATTGTATTCTTAGCAGTGCTGGAGGAGGTATTCAGTTCATTTTACTTCAATCCTGGGTTGAAAATGTCACTAAAGTAATTAAACATTAAGCAAAATCAACTTAAATTATCAAAAGTAAAAGTTCTCTTAATGTAAAAAAATTGCCACTATGAATTTTATATTATTTATTATGAGATAACTTATTAAGAATATGTATTCATATGTATGTATCATTTTACTGTTGTAGTAATTTGAACTATTTGGTATTGTGCTAGGTAGCCAAATCATGTTTTGTAAGCTCATCATGTGTTTACTGTGTGTTCAAAGTAAACGCTCAGATAATTGTGTGCAGTAAAAAGGGTTTCCCTCTGAATTGTGTGGAGTGGAAGTATAAAGTGGCATAAAATGGAATTAGTCAAGTAAAATAAAAGCCTCTTCAGTTTAAGTACCTCTTATGTGTACTTAAGTACAGCACTTGAATAAACGTACTACATTTCACAATGTTTCTAATGTATTGCATTTAGAACATTCATTCGGTATTATGCACAAAACAAGCCATAATTACCCAACCATTCACTTTCACTGCTACCCTGCTGAGTTCCTCAAACGCCCGCTTGCAGTTCAGAGAGACTGAACTTCTGCATCACAGTCCACACTGAATTGCGCCAAGACAGTAATTCAACTGGATGTTGCCTATTTTTCCATTTGCACACAGATCTTTTGAGCGGCATTATGCAAGTCCTCATCAAAGGCCTTCTTTCCCAAAAAGAGTCTTTAGTTTGACTGGCAAACCACTCTTAGACACAACACTGGACCCACTGCCTGCAGTCTACAGGGCATTGAGTTTTCTCATCCTGGCATGAAGTCATCGGTCTTTGACAGACACATTCAAAGCAGTGTAGTCTGCTCAAATTGAGCTTTTGTTAACTTTTGTTGTTAACGTTCAAAGCAAAAGAAGCACTCAGAAAGAGCCATCAAAATTAGATTATTCTATTCATCACACATCCTGAAGTATCACGACTTGCCAAGAAGTGTTTGTTCACTTCTGTATACTTATACTTACATGTACTTATATAATGATGTTTACACGAATGGAAACTGCAATATTGCTGACAACAGGCATACTGTGAAATAAATAGCTCATTAATTGTGATAATTATATTTGAAAGCCTAGTTCAGGCGTATAACTGCAAAGGGTAATGGTTATTTGTCCACCCAACGAGAGGGGTTAAGTTACGGTGCGCATGTGCTGAGTCCAGGTGTACCGTTTCCATCTCAATTGCTTCAATCACACTTTCATTACATGATACCTTCTTTACAGTATCACATGTGGGAGGATGAAAAATCAGCTGCAGATAGAAACCTAAAGACTTGGTTTCCTTTTATCAGCTGGATCAGTCAGCTCCAGTGTCTCTCGTCTCGATTCAAGTGTGCGGTTGCAGGAATGAGAGTCTTAAGCGGAACTGTTAGTGACATGGAAAGAGGAATTAAGTGGGTCGACTGTACTGCCATACAAAGTGCCAAAGTGCAGTATCTGCAAAATAATTTAAACACAAAAAAATGCTTTAAAGTGTGTTTACTGTCCCAACAAATGAATAGTTGTTGCATCAAGGATGCATTATGGATAATTTGTTTGCCATGGTGTAATTTATATCCAAATCAGGCCTAACCTTCATACGGTCAGGCCCAAAATTGTGAAGAAATCATGTTATTACTAATTTCATAGTTACTGCACTTGGGTTTTGTAGGGCAGGATATAAAGAAAGACACATGTAGAAAAGAGACCCATTAAAAAGACAAGGGGGGTTTAAAAAATCCTGATCAAATTTGAGAAGACATTTAAGAAATGCTTAAAACAATCACATTTGGTGTGTGTTGGTAGGGATTTGAACTTGATAAGATTTCTTAAAACAACGAGACTGCAAAAAAAATAACTTCCTAGAACAGCTGGGCACTGTATAGTTTTTAGCAAACTCAAACAACAGTGCATGTACGATGTATTTGGACTATTTTGGGCTGCAAATTAAGCAAGAATTCACATCTGAAAACATACAGAATTCACATCTGAAAACATACACATCTGCATTTAGCATTAAAACAACGCACAGTGCTTTGTTGGTGGGGGAATGTTGCTTCAAGTATACCTGTGAGTGTGAGAAGAGGAAATACAATCCAAGACATTCACTTTAAAGGTCCTAAATTGTGCTCATTTCCAGGTTCATACTTTTAGATTTCTACTAGAACATGTTTACGTGATTTATGTTCAAAAAAACATTCATACTGTCTCTCTGAATATACCTGTATTCACTCCCTGTCTGAAAAGCTCAGTTTTAGCCCACCGCCCGAAAAAGTCGTCTGCTCTCATTAGTCAATGTTTTCGTGTATTCCATGTGCTCTTGGCATCTCTGCTGCATCATTGCAGCCGGGGAATGACTGTAATGGCACTTTCTACATATATAGTATAGTTGTGACATCACAACCGTACATTAATCCTGACTGCTCATTCAAAGGCTTCTGAAAGCAGGCTGTGTGCATTTCTCTTTGGATTAAGCATTTTGGTCTTTATGATAGGGCTTCATGATTATGAAAGCGTATCAGATGTCTAAACTGCATTTAAAATACTGAGGCAGGATTTCATAACTATTTTATCTTTTGTAGCTATGATTGCGAGGTAAACAGCAGATATAGTCCATATGTATTTGACTGATGGTTTTTTATCTTTCCATTGCAATAACAAAAAAAAAATGTAATGACAGCATTTTCTTTTAAACCTGGACAGTGTTGCAAACTGCATTACCCACTTGAACAGGCAGGATCACGAAAATAAAGCTATAAAAAGTGCATACTCAACAATAAAGCCTTTATTTTTTTGTCTTTCCATAATTCAAGTTTGTCAGTCCCACCCAATGAAAAGGTGGCAAATAGAGTAAAGGAGTAAGAGGTAGAGCAAGTGTTCCATTCTCATTGTGATCAGCGTAAAAACTCACTTTTACACACCAAGGGAATGGCCATCCAAAGAAGGCCGACAAAAAAAAAAAAAGGGAAAAAAAGAAATTTTAAAAAATAGCAGCTTCTTTGTGATGTTGCTAGCTTTCCCTTATTATTCACAATCATAAATACTCCTAACTCACTGACTTTTGATAAAGGTTGCACTACAGTGTAAACCGGAGGGGCGAAGAGCGCTTGCCATGAACAGAGGCACGGCAGTCATCGTCACTATCATCGCCATAATCACCATCACAGTCACTGAACACTTGCAATGGGGAAACTGTCACATGGCAAGGGCCCTTTTGCCGCGTGTCCAGGACGAAGGGGCTCTGCATAGAATGGTCAGACAGAAGAGATAATGGCTGCCCACCGTGGACTGAAAAAAGGCTCTCAGTGCGGCACTCAAGTAGAGTACGACCTGGGGAAAAATAAATGGGTCCGTCTGCACATGAAGGAGAGCGCAGAAACCTGAGCGGTGGAGCCTGACAGCATATCAAAAATATCCAAAATAGGTGTACAATACTCAGCTGGCCCTAAGTGTTTGTGTATGCGTGTCACACTGCATTAAAACTAACTACTTCCAACCACTCACCTGCACTGCCAGGTTAGGACAGTGCCATGTTACATTTAAAAAAGGAGATAGTATTTACATCTTCAACACATAAATTATTTCCCTAACATACTGTCTGTGTAATGCATAAGGTATCTGGAAAAAAACATTTAAATATAAGTGCCTCATGAGAAGACTATGCTGACGGCAGGAAAAGGGATGAGTTTAAATGCTGCTGAAACAAAGTCAAAATCCCGAAGTCCGAAAAAAGGGGAAACAATTAATGCAGTTATTCATGACAACAAATTGCAAAATGGCACACAGAAAAAGATAAAGCTGTGAGGTTGATTGGGAAACCGCTGAATACTTCCAGGTAGTAACAATGGCAGCGCTGAAGCCAACTCGTTAATACCCGAGAACGAGTATGGAGGGGTCACTGCATGAAGGTCCTCAGCTCGGTCACTATCGGATCAGATGATATGGGATGTTTTGCACTCCTGCCTCACGCCGCCAAGAGATCTAGAAATTACTTGCAACTCCTCCTGTCCAGAATATGACCTTTGACATTCCTGACATGTTTTGTCTCTGCTCTTGAGCATCTCGTGGTCCGGCTCGTGACAACTGCAGTGCCTGCACAGACCAATCACCTCATGGCAGAACCAGGGCAACAATATGACCTGATGCGATCTGACAAATAAGGTCCTAGTCTGGTCAAATTCACACTTGTCGATGATAAACAGCATCAAAACTCTGTAAAATGAGAATACATACAACGCATATGCAAATATAGCTTTCAATACATAACAACATACACATTAATTGTTGGTTTTGCAGATGAAATTCCAAAAGTATTCATACAATGTGTCACAACAAAATCAAATCATGGCTGGCTCTGTCTTTTCTGAAGAGACAGATAAGGGGCAGTGGGGCAAAAACAAAAGAAGAGCAAGACAAAAATAACAATAAATCTGGTTCAGTTCATATTTGTCATGTTGAATAATTGCGCGCACGCGCACACACGCACACACACACACACACACACGCACACACACAAACAGGAAGCTTGGAGGAGTGAATTAAACCTCTCCAGTTGGTTTTCGACCTTACAAGTTCATATTACCACAACCCTCCTACTCCAGTGCTGCTGGGCTGCTGTCAGTCTTTGGGTCACCCCCCTGTTTTGTGTGGGTGCATGAGAGTCTGTCATTCCAGTGAGTTAAAAAAAAAAAGAAAGAAAAGAAAACAGGTAGGCCATTGGTTCATTTGCTGAGAGATCCTGCCGACCCTGGTGGGCTGGGGCCCGGAGGGAGCCCATCAGTCATCCAGGATGACCTTGACAAAACTAGCCACATCTGTGTCTTTGGAGTCATGCACGGTGAAAAACGGATGTTGCTGCATCAGAAGGAAAACAAACTATATATAAATATGCTCTTGAATGAATGACAAAATGATGTTATTTACTTATGAAATACACACATTATAGTCGTAGTGGGTTAACTGGGTAAGTCTGGCCTCTTGTGGACAAAAGTAAGAGCCAGAGCACACTGATCATAATGGCAATGTTGATAGTACAGGGCAATGTAGAAAAATTAGCATTATGAAAAATGAAATAATTTGTTATTTGTATTGTTGTTCTGGGGAAAGAGAAAAATAATCTTAAAACTACTAACCATTAATTCTGTATAAGCTGGTCTCTCATTTGGCTTCTTTCTTAAGCTGTAAAAATAAAGAGATGAATGCAAAAGTGAGAAAAACGGCAAACACCAAAAATATAAAACGATCAGAACTTTATATAAAACACTTCATACAAAAAACGCCAATTGACAGACATCAGCTCCACAAATACTATACTTGTGTTGCCCCTTTCAGTAAACACAGAGCAAACACTGACCCCTGCTGGTTAGTTAGTAAGGTGAATGAGGGGGCAGAACTCAGACTCACCACTGGGAGATGAAGTCTACAAACTCTGGGGAGAAACGGTCGGCAGGCAACTGTGGAGATGGCTCGTCCACCACCTGTTTGAGCTGCTGGAACGGGGTGCCCCATGAGTCGTAGGGGAATTTCAAAATGGCCAGCTCAATCTAGGACACAGAGAAAGGCTGATTTACCAAGGATCACACATGTTGAAGCTGACACATTGCTCAGTGCAATGTTTGCATTTACAAGAAGAGTAACACCCACTAACAACTGCAACACAAACTATGTTGACAATTCAGAAAAAATCTATTATTCTATAAAGGGTTTTATAATATGCTTGAATTGTGTTCTACTACATGCATGTATGTCAATTCGGTCAACCTGTAAATCACGTTATACAACGATAATTATCATGGTAAGAGAAAATAGTTTTGTTGAGAATGCAAATTCTGAATGTCAAAAAAACCTTTGTAGCCCGAGAGTGGGCAGGATGGAAAAGAAGCTCACTGCTGGGAAATAACTTTTCTTCTAAATGTTTGTATTCCTTGTTATGACACAACGGTCATAATCAAATAGAGTATACTAGAAAAAAGTGATTACATAAGACTAAGTAAACATTTACAATTCAGTGTTTGCCATCAGTATGAGCGATATATTAAATAAGCTCATAGTAACAACACATGGAATACACATTAAATAGTTTATTATCTGGAAGGCAAAATATGTTTGTTTTAAAAAATAAAAGAAGAGTGGACCTGAGAAGGGCAGCAAGAACATGGATTTATTTTCTTAAAATGTATCACAAATGGCATGAAGAGCCTCATTGTGATATCCAACCCTACTCACCATCGTGATACCAAGACTCCATATGTCTGACTTGACACTGTAGCCTTTCTGGTTGAGGTCAGGGTTGATCCGCTCAGGCTAAAATCAAAATTATTAACAACAGATTAAGTACCGCCAATATCTGAAAATCATTTGAACAATATATACTGTCATTTTTAGGAAAACTTTATCAGATACAAATTAAAAAGAATTAAAAAGACCTGTAAAGATGAGAATACGTATAATTGGAGACAAACAAATCTACTGACTAAAGTGGTTTTCAAGACGATCTAAAATAACACTAGTTTGTGAGCCTACATTCCTTCATACAGGCAAGATGTTTGTTTAGACAGCTTAGGGTTTAGGACAGTAGAGGCCTGATTTAAATCACCCTGGCCTGTGGAACCAGTTTTTTTTTCCCCCCAGACACTGACACGGACAGTACAGTTCTATATCTTCCCAGCTAGCCCGTACCAGGAGTCTCTTCCCCATTTCCCACGTACCGCCATGTAGGGCTTGCAGCCTGCATCCATTGTTTTAGCCACAGAGTCCACCAGGTGGCCGCTGATGCCAAAGTCGCACATTTTCACTTGGCCCTGAGTGTTAACCAGAACATTGGAGGGCTTCACATCTGGAGAGGGACATTTTTGTGATGAAAAAGAGCCTAACAAAGCAACTGTGAGAAACATCAACAGGAAACCGAAACTGAAACTGAAAACTGTTTATACACTGACGGTCAGATTACCTCTGTGTATGACTGACAGTTTACTGTGCAGATGCTCTAATGCCTTGACAATCTGTGAAGTGAATAGAGAAAATCAAGGAAAAGAGGTTGAATTACTGGGGAAAATATTCTTGAAAACTTTAGATGTAGATGATTTCTCAGTACATTAATAAAACAATAAGGAGAAAACACCGACAAAATTAACTTCTTGTTACATTATCTGCTGTTGATGTCAAAACAAAAAGGCAAATGATTTGTACGACAGAAATGTAAAAATGACAGTTTGTGGTTTTAGACCGAGTCATTCAATGTGGCTATTTCCTGGGGAGCAATAGTTCATCCATCTGTCCACACCGGCCATATCGCTAGTTGCCTAGAAACCTCACAGGGATGACGAGACTCCAGAAAGTAACTGCGCATGGCTGTTGTTCGCCAAGAAATAATTTCAACATGTTCACTGCCTATAAAACCACAAATGATTGTCTTGCTCTCAGACACAAAGTGAACATGCATACTTTTCCAAAATGCTGGACTGTTACTTTTATGGACATGTAAACGCACTTGACATCTTAGCACAACTTATAATGTGAACTATGGGACAGGACGTACTGCTACTGTGATCTTGCCCAAGATGTCCTCAGGGATGTCTTTGCCTTTCTCAATAACCTTCTTATAGAACTTATCCAGAGATGTGTCCATCAACTCCATACAGATCCAAACATCACCCTGAAGAAGAAAAAAAAGAAGAAAAAAAACAGTCACCCAAAAATAAGAAACAAGATGATCAAACACATAATATATGAGGGAGGCTAGTTCTGTGGTGGGACTGGTCTTAAGTCTGTGGATGAAGGACAAAATAAAGCCATCCTAAACAACCCCTCTCATCCCCTACATGACGAGCTGTGGCAGATGGGCAGCTCATTGAAATATTCTGTATTATACTATACCATGTTATATGATATTATGTTGGTATTCTATATGTTATATTGCTGTACTATACTATATATTATGTTAATATGTTTAATTGACTTTTACACTAAATTATATTACATTTATACAGACAAACATCGAGTACCATTACTAACAATATCATATCATCTGCTGTACACTGTTTACATAGACCTGTTGACTCTACCACCACTAACTTCACCGCGTCATTTTTGTGTCCAAATACTCTTGTATCCTATTCTCTTTTGGTTTAGGTACCTCTAATTGTTCATCTGTTATTGTCTACATATGTATTTCTGTTGGTTCTATTGAACTGGTACAACAAACAAATTTCCCCACTGGATAACAATAAAGATTCATTTTATCTTATATTATATGCATACCAGTCATACATGTCAAAGTCTATTCACCTCTCTGAAGAGGGCGCCATAGAAGGTCACAGTGAAGAAGCAGTCCACTGTCCTCATGGAAATGTCCAAGTCCATCAGAAGCCTCTTCTGCTCCAGAGTGTTGACGGTGGCACGAATCCTCTGTGGACACAAACATCACAGATTGGGCTGCCAGTGTCATCAGCGGGCAGATATACCTTAAATAAAATGGTGTGTCCTACAACCATCCATATTATATAACATGTCATAGATCTGATAGATCTCATCCGAATGTTAACAAGTTGAGCTCATATGTTGAATACGTCTATGAGTCATGGTGCTATTTAAAAAAAAAGTCTGGTGCATTTACAGATCAGGTAACCCGAGTAGCAGTTTCTCAGCCCACCTTGACAGCCATGATAACACCACTGGGCACATGTTTCATCTTGTCCACCACTCCGTACGCTCCCCTGCCCAGCTCTTCAATTTGCTCCAAGTCATCGGCCTTCACCACAAAGTTCTGAACAGAAGAGGCAGAAGTTACATTAATGTATGTGCTCAGGAAAGCAAAAAAAAAAACAACAGCATGTTCCAGAGGAATACAAAGCTAACTTTACCTGATCTCCAATTGTGACGCAAGCTTTCGAGTCAAGATCTCGAGGGGGTCTGCAAGGAGAGAGAGCAATATTTAAGCATAAGCAACAGTCAGTAGTGGACAGAGAAATTTTGCATGTTTAGAACTGCAGTTTATCAGATTAATTTGAAGCAAACACTGATTAAAGTCTGTGTTCAATTTCTGCATTTCTGTACTGTATTGTTACTACTTATTGGTCAACACATGCACCAACACAGATATAGTTGTAATAGATTAATAGCAGACCGATGTATTGTCCCTGCCGCATTCTGGCTCTAATGGCTGCGGTCACTACCCCATTGAAAAAAAGGATCCTTACGCTGCTGCTGCTGGTGTGGGCTGTGCAAACACTTCTTTGGCCAGCTTCAGCCCGGGGTTCTTCTTCTTCCCTTGGAGACAACAAATTAAAAAAACATTACCATCTCCAGCTCCATGCTCGACATACTTGAGCAATACAGCTGTATTTAGCAGCAACCACAAGTTAATATGATTAGCAATGTTCTGTAGAAGAAAAAGGCAAATAGACATATCTACAGGCTTTTAAGAGCTCATTTGCCACATTTCTTAGTGTAGAGGTGAGGTTTGCCACAACGGATCCCAAGTTCTAATTCAGGCAGTTAAGTATGAACTAAAAGGACCTTGTTTATTTTCATCAAATCAGTTTATTGATAGGGAATGTTGTTCTATTTTATTCCTAAAGGAGTTGTTTTTCAATGTTACAATCAATTTGCAGTTGTCTATGACACAAAGAACAGTTATCTATCTGCAGATTAGGTGTACTCAAAGCTAAGGCCCTGCAATAGGGAGAAGGTAGACTAAATGACTAATGATGACTCAAACGGAAGGGAAGGGGGTGCAGGGGAAGATTTGTTTTAACCGTTACGATAACTGCTATCAAATCATCTATCAATGGGTTTTTCCGCTTTGTATCTTTTTCTAATCTCGAGTTTTTATTAAATGTTTTTGTTATCTTGAGTATGGTGCTGTAAAATATGCAGCTATGGGACCTTTCTGTGTTAAATCAGTGACAGCAGTCCATTCATAAACACAGTTTACCGGCAGTCTCTGGGACTTCCCACAAGGGGCTGTGAGTCTGTGCCAGAATGACACAGCTACCGGGCCTAAAGAGCAGCTACACAGGAAAAACAACTCAACTTTTCTTGACACGGACACTCGTGTTCAGCATGTTTGCTCTTGTTGCAAGGTCGACAGGAAAAACAGAACACTTTTCTTGACCTTTATCTGTGTGTGCTAGGACTTGGCCACAATTTCACCCTCTGGGATATGATGAGAAACAGTTTAGTCCTGGCTGGTTATTTCCTGTTGCATACAGGCTCAGGCCGGGCTGTGCAATTATTCTACTCCAGTTCAGAGAAACAGGTTTCATGCACAGTCAAGCACCTTCACTTTGGAACAAATGCAATGCAGCGCTCATTATTACTCTGGGGTTGTTTGCCATTGAGTGAGTCACAATACTCCAGTGTGGAGGAAGTACGATTGGGTAAACCCCTCCTTGCTAGATTAAGCTGGAAAGGAAGTGAAGTTTTACAAAGATTTTAGATTCTATGGCCTACCACTGAAACGTCAGACAGGTCCATTTTGTGCTGCAGCCCTTAAAATAGGCCCACAGTGTCTGGACAGTCTACGGTAGTCTCATGTGGTATGGAGAGATTGAAGTGTGATTTACTCACACATGCTCAGTCAAAAATAGATTTTGTGTTTGCTCTGCGTGGGATAAAAGTACGAGCACTCAAAGCCTTCAAATGACCTGACAAATAAGACTTTTGTTCATGGACCAAAATTGGTGTAGAGGGCGATCATGGCAGTGCAGTACAAAAACATCTGACATGCCAAGCTGTTCAAGATGTCTTGAAAAAATACCCTATACATGCAGTTTTTTTTTAATTTAACTTAAATCTGACTTACTGCTAGACATATTTATTTTGAAATATTAATTGACTTGAAAAACTTGCTTGTCTCAGGTAGCGGCGTAGAGTGACTCTGTAGCTGTGAGTGTTTGGTGGGATATGACTCACAGCCAGTCAGACTGGACACATCCGCTTAAAACACAACAACTGTCAGGACCCATTGGGAAATATGATGTCACTTAACTTGGCCCTGCTTGCTACTCGCTGTCCCTGTTAGGGCCAACTGAGGCCAGCTTCACAACAGCTTTCTGCTGCAAAACCTGCATGGTCCTCGAACTGAGCCTGATTGGACCCAATAGTGGCATGATATTAGCCTCAGCTGCAGTCAAATCATATCAGGAAAGCACAGAGAGAAATACATGTATAGTGTACGAGGGCTGGTAAAAATCTTCTATACCAATATACTGTAGGTCATGTCTTATAATGTAATTTATCACAATATAGCATGTTTTCTCGTTACTCACTAAATAGTCTGAATAACCACATGGTTAAGAATTTTTTTTTTGTATAGTCCTGTGTGGATTAAATACTTGACAAATGAAAAGTACTGACCATTTTCTAATTGTATTAATAACTTTAGTGCAAAATGAACATAACATGCGTAAAGTGTTGTTTTAATGATGTAAATCTTGCCGTAATAGACATTTTTATATGGTTTAGAAGATATATGTATATGGTCATGTCGCCAAGCCAAACATGTACAAACATACCATTTACAAGTGGTTGTTTGCAATTCATACCACGGTCAGTGGTATATCATGAAATTGAACATTTACATCAATGTGTGCATTGAAACCTTTTTTCATATCTTGAAATAGCACAAGCTGCATTGATGCATTCTGCATTTATTTATTTTACTTTTTAAATCTCCACACGGCAAATTCTTCCTTACACAGGAAGAAGTTTACTAAGCATAAGTATTGATCTTAATCAAACTTTGCTAATGCTGTGTTGGAATTATCAATATCAGCTACTACAGACAGTTAGCAGTGAATTGGTGCACTTTGACAGGAAATGCAGCAGCCCATTTCTTAGAAAACCAAATTGTGCTCAGTGGAAACATCCCGAGTGTAGTAACTCATTCGTAATGTTAACAAGAATTTCTGGATTGTGCATTGGATCAAAGTGTCAATAGCTGTGTGGCGAGTCACCATCAGGAAGCTCCAGTCCCACAGTGGGTCCATATACAGAAAAGATGACTCATGCACATATAATCTTCCACACCACCCTATCAGTGCTGTTAGGGAGAACCCAATCTCCAAACATGCCTCAGCAATACCATGAACAGCCCTGCAATGCACTTAGACCCGCTCCTCCCTTGACCACGGAAGGCACAACTCCTTGTTGTGGCCAGAAAGAGAAAAAAAAACAAACACTTTCTCACAAGACACATCAGGCCTGCTTTGGTGCACACAATAATTACGGCACAGAACCTGTGTAGCAGCTATATAGTTTCTGCTTGCAGCCAGTGAACTGTCAACAAAGAGAGGCTGCACTAGGTATTGATGCTGCAAGTCAAAACATGCCATGGTAGGCCAAAGGCTGTGATTGCCTGAGCAGCACCCATCCAATCTACACAGCCCTCTCAAAACAGTGTGTACTCCCGACCATGGTAACCCTAGTATGGTTGTGTAACAAGCACAAGCGGTGAACTTGAAATGTAAATTGACATCATCATTATGCTGTGAGCGCGCGCGCGTGTGTGTGTGTGTGTGTGTATGTATGTGTGTATGTGTGTGTGTGTGTGTGTGTGTGTGTGTGTGTGTGAGTAAGGACCTTGATTTTTCCAAGGTGTGTATTTTATTCAACACTGTCCAGTGATTAGGCTACAAAGGAAACCGAGTGTGTGATAGCGCCATGGTTGCTTGGCATCGCCAACTGTTTGTTTTTTTTTCGAGGGATTTCCACCACCTGTATTAATAATAACGTTAAATTAATAAAAGAAAAGGACGCAGCACTAAAACATTTTCGCGCTAACACACTGACCAGACCAAAATGCCCAAACGGGCTCAACACAATCGATACGTCATGACAAATGCAAACACCTGTGGTCCCAATGTGCTTTACTTTACTGGAAGAGAGAAACTAGCTTAGGGGCAAGTTGGTTGATAATTACAGCTTGGCAAAAGTCCTTTATTGTCGCGTTAGCTAACCACAACACGGGAATTTAAACGGATACGCGAATGTAGCATTTAGCTAAAACAAAACAGAAAAATGAGAAAGAAATAACACATTAAATGAATCCCTTCAGACGCCACTAGCGTTATGTTCTAGAGACTTCGCATATTTATTTAGAAAGCAATGAAAGAAATGCTGGCTAGCTTCTTTTTTCCTCCTCATACATGCAGCTTTCCACTTGGCAAGGTTACATTTCTCATACATAAGCTAGCTTAATTACTTCCACGCAAACTGCACCTCTATATTTAAAAAGGTATGCACGGTTGTTTTTAAACAGAGTGGAAAAAAACACTTACCTCCTTTAGACAGAGACATTTCCCCTTTGCTTTGATGAGGGGGAAGGGAAGCACAAAGACTTTTGCCTTTTTTTTACTCCCTCCCTCCCTGCATCTAGCTTTACACCCGCTCAGGATCGCTGGCTTGTGCAAAAAAAAACTAGCAGCGATTAAAACTAAACAGTTCGTCTTCGTGCAATATTAAGTGCTTCAATCACCAGCTCTCGCGTTCAAAGATCGATTAGCAGATTTAAAGATGAATGCACAACTTTAAATAAAGTCGGCACAATGCGGTAGAGTTCGAGTTAGTTTGCTAACAAAACCTGCACTTTTAGGGTGGCCAAAGTCTGACAGCTGAAGGTTCCAACGGCGTAATGACGTATTTCCTGCTGCGTACTAAGCATCATGGGATGTGTAGTTTGTATTGTGTGAGCGCTTTTTTTCTGTAAAAAAAGCATACTCTTTGTATGGAAGCCCATTTCCGCCATCAACTCAAAATAATAAGAAGTTATCTCAAAATATTGACTTATTATCTCTAAACATGACTTAATATCTCAAAATAATGACTTAGTATCTTAAAAAATGAGATAGTAGCTAAACTAGGCTGTTCTGAGATACTTTCTCTGAATTTTTAGATATTTATTGATTATAGGGACTTACAAGAACCCTTTTTCCATTACACTGGTGGAAATGGGCTTCCTTATTTGTGCAACAATTACTGTAACCAATAAAAAAAATATGAAACTACAGTGAGATCAACCATTCAATTTTACTTCAAGTTTATTTTTGCAAATCCAAACAACACATTCATATTTGTTATGTTATTGTAGTTTATTCATTTTTGTATGGAAAACAACAAACCTTCCTGATGTAGTTGATTAAAAAGTTAGATAAAATGCATGTTTAACAATAAATAATAATTATAATAAAACCAACCCCGCCTCACGCCGATGTGAGCTGGGATCGGTTCCAGCCCCCTCCCCACCCCCGACCCCGATAGGGACAAGTTGTTGAAGATGGATGGACAATAAAACCAAAGGACTCCCTGTGTTGCAAGTCGACAACAAAAGAATACTAATAATGGGATTGCACTCTAATATACACATTTTCGTATGTAAACAACCACCAAGTATATAAGTGTTTGTCACAGGATATAAGTGTCATTAACTAAAAATCTATATTTGACAAAAAACTGAAATGCATAAAATGAATAGCAATAGTTTTTTATTTTAAAGCAAAACATCTATAGTACCTACGCAAACAACATTAACAATCACATAGATTTAATCAATTCAAGGAACAAACTGCCGGACTGAAGAATACCTGAACAAATACAGTACAATGAAGTTTTTTTTTCTTAGTATGCATGAAATACTGAAAAACCCACCATCATTATTGTGTTAATCATTGCTGAGCCGTTAAAATGTGAGTCCTTTATTGTATAACCTCCTTGTTGAATAGTTGGAAGACAACAAAATGCACAAACTAATCAACAATGGAGATGTCACAGGCTTGACGCATAAACTCGTGCTGTGATATGAGTTTACTTCGGAATATGTGCATGTGATTGTGTGGGTGGGGGTGAATAACCGATGGTGAGGCCATACCAGCTTCCTGCCTTTACTTCCTTGCAACAAGGAGGGTATGGTAGAGAGGTTTTATTACAATGTGCAGGTAGAGGGAGCTGTCAATCAGGTACTCTGATACACGGCGCTGCAGGTCAGCATCCACCAGGAAATCCCCGGCCTCCTCTGTGCTTTGGTGGAAGTTGTAGACGTGGCGAACCACTACTTTTCCTTGCTGTCTTGCCATCACAATCACTGTCTTCTGGAAACTCACACCAGCAAAGTCTGGACTAGATGTTGCTGGTGTTACAATGATGCGAGGTCGACCTCCATCTGTGCGTGTAGGCTGCATGGCACCCAGCTCAGTATAGGTTGACCTGGCACTGAGTGGGAGCCAGCGAGGGGAGAATAGGGCGTTCCAGGTCACTTTTTTATTGGAGTCATGGCCGCTGGGCCCGAGTTGAGTCTGGAAGCTGAAACTGCGGTCATCACGGGTGGGGTTATTGATGACCCAAGGGGAACCCCAGGAGGTGGACAGGTAGTTACGGGGAGTGAAAATACTGCAGTTGACATCAAAGTACTTGGCCAGTTGGATAGGTGAGGCAGAGTGAAATTGGAAAGCTAGGTAGAGTAGATCACGGATAGACTCGTAATGCTTCTGCATGAGGGAAGATTGCTTCTGAAGACGGAAGAGGTGCTGAGGGGGAATCATGCCGTATCGAACAGCCCTCAGGGCACTTTCCACTGTCGAACTTATAGGCTGGTTCTGGCTAATCCAGGCCTCCAGGGCTTCGTAGAGTTCCAGTTCACTCTGCAGAATGAGGTCAGAGCGTTGGAGCAAGGAGAGGAGCAGGTCTTCACTAATGGAGCCCCATTCTCCACTCTGCAGCACAGAAGACAGGTTCCAGGACAGGTACTGCAGGCAGCTGTCCCGCAGGACCATGTCCCCAATTTGTAATGCATAGTTGTACCAGCCAATCACATGCCCTGTGGGCGAATCACTAGACAGATGTTGAGTCATATACTGGGTCAACCCCTGTTGCAAGCCCCACACATGATACTTGCTGGCCAGTTTATGCAGAGAAATGGCCTGATCTAGCCGCACTGAGATGTCACCGCAGTACAGATACCTGCAAGAGAAAAAGAAAGCTGGAATAATCATCTTAAGATATTTAAAAAATATATACATATATATTTCAGTAAGGCATACTACTTGTTTTCTCTCCTCACATCTGAGTCACTGAAAAAACCCACACTGTCGATATTCACCTCAAACAGCAGGTGTAATTTTAGAATATTTCCAAAGATGGAGCATCTCACTTTTCCAGAGGAGAGTAGTTAAAGGTTTTTTAAATGGTTCCATTTGATTGAACCTGATTTATTTTGAACAAGTGATTACAATCACTTGTTCAAAATAAATCAGGTTCAATCAAATCTGGTCACCAGAGTCACCCTCACCTGACAAACTTGTCAAAAACAGCTGCACAGTCGGGTGTCTCTCTCAAAACCAAAGCGCTGTTGTTGCGGGTGAGTAACAGTTCCTCAAACACATCACTCTGCAGCGTGAGAACCAGGCTGTGGGCCTGGATCACCTTCACCTCATCCGTGTTGATGGTCTGCACCCGAAGAGTGACATCGCTGGCATTCCCCAGGGCCAGCAGGGTCTCCATGCGCTGCACCAAACTCATGGAGTGATTAAGCACCGTGGCCCCATTGTCCAACGCTAGCTCCAGCTTCAGGGCAGCTGTGGAAAAGAAGGTGCAAGATGATGAACTAGTAGTGCCTAATAGAAAAACAACCATCAATATTAAAATTAATAGGGAAATTGCCTTGTAATTGCAATTAACTGCTGTATCAGCTTTGATCAGCTTTCTCATTTCCATCACCTCAATCTGCATCAGCCATATTCTGCTCTCCAAGATTTCATAGCAGAATTCACCAGCATTTGTTCTTCAACTTGAATCATACTTGACACAACAAGAACTGAAAGAATCCCTACTTCTTCAAGTAAACCACAACTGATAACATATATCAGGGTGAAAACCGACTTTCACATCCTTCTATTCTTCTAGAGTCAAATAACAGAGAACCTCAGACACTAGGTGCTCAGAAAAGAATCCTAACTTTGAAGAACTATTGCAGATGATTGCTTCGACGGGCAAGTGGCACATGCTACTGGAGAATCACATATGAAAGACCCAGCATGACAAGCTGGTGTTTTCATTCTGCCACAGCCACCAGCCGCCTTGTTGGCCTATTACTGGGTTTAATGAGACACAGGGGGAGCACATTGGCTCCCTGGAATGTCTCACTGTCTTCATATCTCTACCAGAATCAAGCACCCCCACTTCAAAGCAACCTTTTTCCAATTAGCCAGCCAGCATGCTGAGCCAGCTGAGCGTGGTGTGGGGGTATGTTTCAACAAATGATTCTGGCACACCGCAGCCAATTCATTCATTAAAAAAACAAAAAAAACACCAAATTCATCATAACAGGGGGAACAGTATCTATTTTCTTCTGATTCTGAAAGTAAAACCCATAATACACCTGATAAATTCAATTCAAAGTAAATGAACAAAAGTTATGAATACCAGTGTCTCTTCCGCTTAAGCTGAGAAGAGATGAAAACAAATAAAATACTTTATACACAGAGCCTATATATAGGAGATGAGCCTGTGCTCACGTGGAATTTCAAATGAAATCTAATCTGACAGCACAGGAATGTGGCCTTCAATAGCTTTGGTCAAAATCAGTCCAAGTCAGATCTTCTTTTAGAAGAAGAAGAAAAGCTTTCCTTCAGCGCTTGTACTGTATTATTCTATATTACTGAGCTGGCACAAATCCAGGCAGCAAATGGACTTGCCTGTTTTCCCCTGCACCCAGCAGACAGATAGATGAGGACAGGATAAGTTGAATAGACAAATTCCCATTCTCTGCCCTGAGGCTGAGCACGAGCCACACATTCATGCCATGCCCTACTACCCACTGACAGTATGGGGGAAGCAGGACTGAAATAGAATAGAACAGATCAGAACAGCTTCTCTTTCAATGTAGAATATTAAAACAAAAAATAAAGATGCAAATGTGATGTAACTCTTTAAAAGCAAAAAATTGAAACTACTGATGCCATTTGTTATCTTACCTCCTCTAACTGTGACAGAGTGGATTAAGAGGAGCAGGGTGCCCACACAGACCCAGGCAGGGATCCCTTGTTCACGTGAGCGTATCATATCTTCTCAGTTATTCCCTGCCTCTCTTCCTTTGTCCTTTCCCCCTCTCTTCCTTACTCTGTGCCACTCTTCTCCTGACTCTTGTTCTTGCTGCTGTGCCTTTGTCGTGTGTGCGGAAAGGTGTGTTGCCCTGTGTGTGCCGCCCGGCTCCCTGTCCCGCACTCTTTATGTAGGACGCTGGCCTTTCCCTGGCGCATCTCGCAACCCCACAGACTCCATTGATTGGTGGAATCTGGCAGGGGCGTTGCTATAGCGACAGCTTTGATTTTGAATTTCTCCCTTTTGGGTATTACATGGCATTGATCAATGGCACCGGGCCAGCCAAGGACTCAACTTAATGGTTTTGGTTGGGGTTTTTTGTAGTTTAAAAGTCAGGGAGGTTAGGCACCATTAACAATCAATATTAGCACATTTTCATGGTTTAATGGCACTCAGAATGCAGCAAATCTATAGACTGCAAAATGTTGTTTATAATATTTGAGTTAAGTTATTCAGAATCATATAATTAGTCAATTAATTACAGGAGGGTTGCCACTGAGACTATCTTCCAAAAGTAATTGAGGTTCTAATATGTGTGACAGATGGCAGTCAGTCAAATTTCTTAATCCATTTTGTAGGACAGTTTTTCAGCTGAGATTTATTATTCCTCTGATGGCATGTTAATTACACTAATGGGAGGATGATTTCATTGCTGCTGGGTCTGCTCATCAATTTAAGGCAAGCTCGATTTATCCAGTTTAACTGCCAATCAGGATTTTATGTAGTCATTACTGACCAAGTACATTTTTTAGGTGCCATCGTTGCATTAAAAACCTCACAGAGGGCACAGGGTTTAATAAATGCATGTGAAATTCCAGCTGGATATGGAGTTAATGGTTTCGCCACTTAGAGGGAACATACTGTGATAATCAATAGAAAATGCTATAACGACTCAAAAAAGTGAGCTCAACAGCTGCATTAAAACTCTCACATCCTAGAATAAAAGGGATACAACAGACGTATGTTTCAATGTGAAATGACAACAAAAGGTAACTCCTCAGGTCATGGCTCAAAAGGATGCTTACACAGCCATTTACATGAACCTCTATGTATGCATTGATCTGTCAGTCAGATATGGGTCAGTCAATACTGAGATCCCAGTTAAAATCTTCCCAAAAAGTTACGCTCAGTATGGATTTGATATATATTTATTTTCCAGACTAGGCCATTAGTCCAATCAAAATATTCATCCTAGCATGCTACAATGTGTCAAGTGTGCTTAAAATACCCACAGAGAGACAGACAAGAAAAGACATCATTTCAGAGTGAATTGGGTTGTGGTGAAGCCCGAGGGATGCCAGGCTGCAGTAAAAATGCAGGAGTAGAGACGTCCTACAGTACAAGACCCCCGACCTGAGCCACTGCTATGAATAACTTGACAGGTTTTCGGAGGAGAGTGGTGCTGTTGAGGTGCCCTAATGAAGCCTGCTGCAACAAACTGGACACAGACAAGGCACTGGATCATACTGTACATGATGGCATTCTCTATTTGTTTTACTTTCTGGATGTGGATACAGGCACAATTTATGAACTTGCTATGGATCTAATATATGGATGCAAATAATGAGATTTGTGTTACAGGTCCTACATTGTAATGTCTTTTTTTTTTTATTACAAAGTATGTCAAGGTGCAATATAGCTGTGAAAGTATCAAATGCTCAATCCACAGAGAGATGCACACAGCCTATAATCAGAAATTGTGCCTTTTAATGAGCCGTCAGTCCTTGTAACTTGTGATGTCACAACTATATAGAAAGTGCAGCTACAGTGTCGTTACAGACATTTCTTGGCTGCATTGACAGTGCAAAGACACAGAGAGTGTGCTACAAAAAAAAATCCCAAATCTAAAATATGAACCTGAAAATGAGCATAATATATCCCCTTTAACATATTAGGGGATTTTATATATATTGTGTACTAAAAGGCATAAAATGCAGTTCAAGCAACTGTTGTTAAGCTACATGATAAAAACAGAATGAACCCAAAGCTCTGCCCTTCATTAAGGTCACATTGCTTTCTCCTTTTAGATCAGCCCCTATTAAGAATCTGAAACAAAAGGGGCAAAGGGATGAATTGACAAGCTGCTGAGTTTGTGAGAGCACCCCTCGGGACGGGATCCATTGAGGGATCGATGCACCACAGGGGGCTCCATCACGCAGTATAAACAGTACGTTTAGTACAGGCTTGATGTCAGAGTGAGCTTCACCAAGGTGTCATGGATGACCTTACTCTTGTGCTGAACCCGGAGGGGATGCACTAGATAACCAGGTCTCCAAAACGCGATAAATGACTTTTGATAGAAACAGACAATTTACATGTTGGGTGCATCAAGTGTCCATTGAATAAAAAAAACTAAAAAAAACACACATACAAATGTGTCTGCATAATAAAAACTGCATTCCGTTTTCTTGTCCCACACTGACATTTCCAAGTCTGCTGCCAAACTGCATTACAGTAAATTCAATTTTGCAATTGTATTATTAGGCCTATTTTCTTTCTCTTTTTTCCCCCAAGTTTCACAACTAAACGAATAAAAGAGATAATCAGACACTTTTTTGTGAATATTCACAAAGTTGGTGCAAACAAACATACAGAGGACATATCAAAGAAATAAGTGAAAAGAAATATAATACAAAATACTCTGATTAAAATATGACAAAAACACCAAGAGCAACCCAAGACATTGAATGCATCTTTTTAGGCACAGTTACAGAGATTTGTTTTTATGGACTGTCATAGTTTCATATTTTTTCTGAATATTTCTCAATTTTGTTGAGTAGCGACCATTTAAAAGCTTTAAATCAATGGCATCAAATAATGTGCAAATGGTTGTTAAGTGCCATGGCATATAACAGATCAATAGCAAGATCTGTTTTGTTGTGTATCTGAGTAGTTTATGTAACACAGGAGTCAATATGATCCACCAGGTGGCTCTGCAAACTGCAGGCACAGTCTCCCTTGTGATGATGATGACTGCCCTTTTTATCCTTAAAAAAAGGAAAGTGAACACAGTTATGAACATTCTTAAAAAGAGAACGTAGACTCAGTTATGATTAGTTTATAAACAGTATTAATTTACTTATAGACCTTGCCCTAAATGACGTGAATTTGAGCTGAATTATTATTTAATTGAACAAATGTATGTGGGCCTTTTCCATTTATAATGCTAAAAGTAAAGAAACTTACACTTTCATGATCAGATGCAGCTGATCATTCCACGGAAAACACCTCCAGTGATTACTCACATAACTGATCTAATCACTAAAACAGTGAAACCCATTAACCATCAATCATCATTTTGCTTGAACTCAAACACGTCACGGCTCAGACCACGTTGCACAGCCTGGATACAAGTGGAAATGTCTAACTTGAGAGGTCCCTTTGTTTGACTGTAAGCTGCATGAAATAAATACTGTAAGTAGGCCGGCTGCTAATCTCACAGAATATGCAAAGCTGCAAACACCGGAGGCTGGATGAAGAGACAGAGTGTTTTGCGCTGAGTCGTTAGACAAAGTATTACATTCACAGAAGAATAATAACTTCACAGGATAACTACATTTTGATGCGAGTGTCGGTGGGTTCATTATAACATGGTTCAGTAACGACTGAGAAGGAGTGGGCAGATGGAGGACTGTCCATGATTCCGCCCGGGGGAAATAAACCGTGGATGCATTAAGTGGATATTTGAACGCTCAGAAATTGGTCGAAACATCTGTTGGGAGGCTGATAATACCTGAGAAATAAAATAGATATATTTCGGTCGAGGTATCCTTACTGGAGTACATCTTCCCGAGTCACCTGTTGGAGCGGAACTGCTCTCCCGTCAGTCCAGGTAAGAAGTCCCTGACGGAGTCACCACAGGCTTGTAGGCTATTAATGCTATCACTGTGTTACCCTTTTATATCAACCTTATCATGATGAATTTACCCTGGGACCTTTTATAATGTATACAATTATGAGGCGATACGATTAAGCCAAATATTCGCCAAAATGTAACTTTTCATGAGCTTATAAAAAAGTCATTTTTAGCTTTGTGCCAGACCATCCACATTATTTTAATGAAATATTTATTTCTCTTAAGAAGTTAGGGCAAATTTTTCAACGAATACAGGAACCCTTAATAGTATCACAAAACTTCAAAATCACCAAATTTAGATATACTGTATGTGGTTTTCACTGGACATAATGTTCATCAGTCAGTTTTAGGCTGCGTTGATAACTGTTCATTTGCAGATGTTGCAACAGGAAATACACCTGTATATTTGGTAGTCGAAAAGTATTTAAGTTGAAAACAAAACAATCTTACCTACATGAGAAAGTTTATTTGAGATGCTGTGGAGAATACCCATTATGTCTCCTGTTAAAATGTTTAAATGAGTCCTCTGTAAATTGGATGGTTTAACAGGCCTAGACTGAGCTGCAAAAAATGAAAGACAGGGGAGACAATTTGCTGTCATTTTTGGATTCTTCAGACTTGAATGCATTTATTTCAATGGACAGTCATTTTAGTTTAACTCAGCAAGAGACCACACAACTTGCTCGAAGCAGTATGTGGACAGTTCATCTAATGTGTTGTGACACAGTTATGATCTACAGAAATATCTTTTGCTTTCAGATTCGTGAAAAGTCAGCAATTTATATCTTTCCATTGTTGCATTTGCATGCATAATAATCAAGATGTTATTGTTGCAGCACATTTTCAGAATCTGCAGTACAGCCATGGGAGACGCCGGTGTTCCAAAGGGATGCGGTTCCAGTATCAGCTCCATATATTACAATCTGTGTGACCTGACTACAGTGTGGGGGGTCGTGGTGGAGGCTGTTGCTGCTGCTGGTGTGGTGACTTCCTTTATTCTGTTGGTCATCCTCATGGCCAGCCTACCGTTTGTGACAGACAAGAAGAGAAAGGGCATGGTGGCCCTGCAGGCTGGCATTCTGGTCTTTACCCTGGGACTCTTTGGACTCACCTTTGCCTTCATTGTAGGTCGGTACTCCACCAGCTGTGCGGCACGGAGGTTCCTCTTTGGAGTACTGTTCTCAGGTTGTCTTTCTTGCCTGGTGATGCACGGGTTGTGGCTCGCCCTGCTGGAGCGGAGAGGCCGGGGGCCAAGGAGCTGGATGTTATGTCTGGGAGCCTTGGGTCTGTGGATGGTCGAGGTGATCATCAACACTGAGTGGCTTATCATCACTGTGGCCAGGAGCCCACTCGGAGGTGTCATCCTCCCTGACCTGTCCTGCAGCATTGCTAACCAGGACTTTGTGATGGCACTGATCTATGTGATGGTTCTGCTGCTAGCTGTGGTGCTAATGGCTGTGCCCTCACTGACACACAAGCACGGGCAGTGGCGCCGTGATGGAGCCTTCATTCTGGTCACAGGGCTCTTCACTTTGGGTATCTGGGTAGCTTGGATTGTCATGTTCATCCACGGGAACAGAGTGGCCGGGAACCCCAGCTGGGATGATCCTACTCTGGCCATAGCTGTAGTGTCAAATGCCTGGGTTTTCCTCTTCCTCTACATCATCCCAGAAATCTGCTTACTGACCCGGGAGGACCCAGACCAGGAGCAGCCACTCGATGGAGATGAAGTTTATCCTGCCAGGAGCCTGGCTTATGACAACATCCTTAAGGAGCCAGAGCCACCCCACCAGAACATTTACTTGGAGAATAAAGCCTTCACTATGGACGAGCCTCCAACTGGTACGGCAACATTATGGTAGTGGTGAAAGTGATGAATCCTCAGAATCAAAATTAATCATCAGCACAGCACAGCACTCCAATGAAATTATTTATTTATGCATACAGGATTTGGTAAGACGCCATTTAGTATATAAACTGGCAATAGTTTTACATCTAAGCACGAGTAAGCTGAAGTGCAACAATGTAGCTAATGGGAGGTACCATCAATCTGCTGATGTCTCTAGCCCCAAAGGGGAAAAGAATGAAACAATTGGCTTATTATTATTTCTATTTTTGACAATATAGCAAAGAGCATTGACAATTTTGTTGTGTACTACTGTGGCGCTGTCTGTTGAACGTGTTGAATTAAGTGGTGCCTGCCTTTCACAGTTATTCTGTGGGATGTCCATTCCTGTTTACAAAAAATAAGGTGACAACATAATAGCTGTATTGTAACACACACGCTCTCTCTCATAAGTCGTCAAGTCCACAGATACTGACATTTTTTTGTATTAGAGAATTTTGAATTAGTGTCTTCCATTGCCCATGGGAATCTACTACAGAAAATATGTGCCATTCAGGAACCATGCCCCTTTTTTAGGACAAAAGTCTAATCTACTTACTGAAGGTCGTGTCCCAGTCAGCCACCACATTACAGTTACACAATCTTTAACTAATGAAATTAATTTACTTCTACACAGCATTTGCAGGGAAGTCTTACACTGTCATACTATAAAAACTAGTGTTACCTGTGAACAATTCAGAGGCCACTATCAGGACTATATTTGCAGCACCTGATCCTGTTGATAAACAGAAAGAGGAAATGGTGACGGCAAAATGTTTGTTTGTCAGGTTGGAAAACAAAAGGAAATTTTCATAGTGTGACACTGTCACATCAAATTTAAAACATAATGTACTGTGGGGTGCTTTCAAGCTATACAGTATTCAACTTGTATGAGGCATCTAATTTATCCTGACAGATGCCGTAAATATTGATTCACTGAACTGGTCGGTTTGAGTAAATGTATGTTGCTACAGAGACTGTCATGTCCTCTTTAAACAATGACAGATGTGTGCCGTTTCTATTCATTTACTGTGGAACGTGTGTAAAGTCTAAAAATACAAAGTAATGGAATGAACAATTTTTCTTTACCAGTACCAACAAAGCCAGTGTCTCCATATGGTGCTTATAATGGGCAGCTACGAAGCTGTGTGTACCAGCCCACTGAAATAGCTCTGATTGCCAAGGGTCTTACGAAGGTGAGTACACAATATTTTACACCACAGAACCTCCTCTTCTTTCACATCTGCTGAAATAATCACTTCTCCATGGTTCTTTACAGATGGACAAAGATATGATGATACCTCGAGCTAGAGCCCCCTCTCTCAATCCAGGAGGTAGCAGCTCCCTGCCTCGTTCAATTGAGTCCCCGCCGTCTTAAGGACTGTCAGACAGGCAGTGCGAGTCGAGGTCACCTTCGTACTCCCGTTGTTACAGCTATGAAATCTCCACCAGGGGTTTGTTCTCCCCTCAGTGTTTCTTGTATCAAATGTAATGTATCCTTTCTCTTCCTTAGCAAGAAGCTTTAAATACACTGTGGTAATCTCCAGCAATGTTCAGTAACTCTTTATTAATCCGTCTCGTTTCCACTGATGTTTGTGCACTGCTGGTCTGTTCTGTATCACAAGAACTGTCACAAATAAAACATTAAATGACTGACAACATCAGAGATGGACAAGCTTATATAAACTATGGTATACATAGCCAAAGTCATTTTTATATGGAGAGGTTGTACCTTATATTTCATTGTTATTCTTACTTTATGGCAACAAGTGCCCCAAACCTTTATCACTGTCCAGCTTTGCTCACTTGTAGCTTCACTTAACAAGGACAATCAAGACAAAGAGTTTCATCTCTTTTGGAAAGCAATGACTTTGCCTTCTAACTAAGAGAGACAAAAAACTATTGTCACTACTTTTTACATTTCCACAAAATATATATTATTTACAAATGTTGAATGTTATTGTGTTTTCACCAATATGTTTTTCTTGTTGTGAATTATGTTGTGATTCAGATCTCCTCTGAAAGTCACGAGTTTGCAGTGCCTATAAAACTATGAATAATGTAAAAGGTGTAAAGTGTAATTTATTTATCATGTAAAAGATTACTTAAATACAGTTGGATCTTTGGATTGTTACAGGTGACAATTTATGAGGAGTCAGATGTGGGATAATGCAAGAGGAAGTGTGACAAGGAGCACCACGTACAGAGCAGTTATTTTCATATTGTTGGGTTGATAAGCTTTACAGCTTTACCTGGGGCCATGTGCAGGGATGCCATACTGTGGTGTCTGGGTGTGCACTGCTGAACAAAGCATACAACTATTTTTTAGGTGGCACTAGGAGTAATATTGTTGGAATGATTCCCAACACAACTGTAAAATCTGACAATTGACATGTGGTGTGGTGTTTTTCCTAGTTTAAAATTTAGTGAAGACACTTGAATTTTGAGTTTGGAGCAGTACAATTCGATTTGATGCAATATCTGATAAAAACTGCTTTGTCTGACAGCAGCAGGAGAGTTCTCTACATGCATCTTTGTTACATAGAAAGCTGTGTGGGCTGCAGATAAACACACTGAACAACATTATTGTAAAGGGACAAATTATTACGGACAACTGCTTTGTCTTGGGAACACTTCTTCCTTCTCTCCACAGGGAGAGGAACAATTAGATCAGTTAATTTGTCACCCCCCCCCCACACACACACACACACTCTCTTTAAGAGCTTCAAAGTGAGCTGTGGCTGCCTAGCAGCAGGCTGAGTAGGCTCTCTCCCAATTACTCCCACCATCCTGTGCTGTCAGCAGCCATGAGTACTTGCTCGGAAAGGAAATTGCTCACAAAGTGGAAATCAGACCGATAACTGATGTATCATGTTGAGATTTCACTCTGTAATGCCTTATACCTGTATTCTTTAGTCCCCTGTGCGTAGATACTAGAGTGGATGCAAAGAGCTGCACACAACATGTAGATTCGATGCAGTCTTTACAAACAACCTTATGGTAAACACACAGCAGGAATAATGTATCCAAATTTAAACAAAACAGAATTCTGACATTTGATACAATGTTTTCCAGACATTTCTAACAATATCTTACCTGTCTAACGTCACTAACCTGGGTAACTCTAGATTAATGTTTAACACTAGGCTGTCCCAGAGGAGCCATAGCTGGATTTTACCTACGGATCTCATAAAAGAGGGTTACTGCCGATGCCACTCTGCAGTGATGCATTCGTTAAATGTTGATAAGTTATGTGTATTATTAGATGTTAATTCCTTATCAGTGACTTGAGCTTAAATCCAAACCAGCACCTTTTTCTGACAGGCAGCAACTGTAAATCCCTTGATAACACAAGTAGCTGTCTTGTGCACATGGACACAGAAGGGGTAAATGACCAGTGGTGGCTGAGCTCGGCTCAAGGGAGTCAGCACCAATCACAACCACCTGTCCCCACTTAATGGATTTCCTTGTCAATGTGACAACTCTCAACAAAGCCAAAATAAAAAAGCTGATCAAACAAGAATGACTGTGAACCTACAAAGCTGGCATCAGGGATCCAATATTAACTGGTTATACCATCTGGCAATATTATTCAGTATATTATTATTGGAAACAAATGTGTGTGTGTGTGTGTATGTATATATATATATATATATATATATATATATATGTGTGTGTGTGTATAATATATATGTGTATAATATATATATATATTTATATATATATTATTTATATTAATATTTATTTATATATATATATATATATATAAAAATAATCACATACACACAGTATATTATCAAAATAATGTTTTCTTTGAAATCTGAAAGATAAAGTTGCCAAACACCTCTAAATTTACAGTTGGTCCCAGAGGCCAATGTTTAAACAAAGGCCTTGTTCATGAGCATAAAGCTTTTACAGATTATAAATGTAAATAGCGGTGCCAGGCACTGATAAGTGCTCCGTATTTGAAAAAAAGGTTTAATTTATTGATACCGGGATTCAGGGGAGGTACAAAAGGGAAAACAAGTATGGAAATATTCAAAGTCAATGCAGTCATGAATCCACATTTATATGAAAGGCATGATGTGCCATCAAAATAGTTTAATAAACAAAACAAACTTGGTCTGCATGTTCTGTCAACTCACAATACAAATGACAGGAGATCTGCTTTCTACAGGAGGACTGCCATCTAGTGGGACCACAGCAAACAATTCTAAGTTGATCTTAGCCTTGATAACAGCAACTATTTTATTGTCTACCATGTCACAAACAATGCCATAGTGGCCAGATGCAAATACAAAAACAGTGTAAATACACATGCCAGTGTTACCTGCCTCAGCTGTTGTAGAGAGTTTCCTTCTTTATAAGACATTTAAACAGGCATTGCACATGTGAATGTCCTGTTCTCTTTTCAGCTAAATATGACACTGAAAGCTGATCACTACCTACCTCATTCTGTGGGCAGCAGATGCAAATATTTGCTTCTTTCCCCACTGTGGAAAGCTACCACACTGGCATATCAGTTCACAACATAACACACACAGTCTGCTAAAGGTCATTTTACGGTCCCTTCCAGTTTCTGAGCTTCACTGCTGACTGAAGTTAGGGACATGTAAATTCCTTGGCGTCAAACATCACTTGAGGTTCTTGAGTTTTTCCAGATTAGCAGCCTTGGCCTCGTGCTGCTGCTGTTGCCGTTTTTTAAGAAGACGGTAGGCCTCCACTGCTCGCACCCTCTCCTCCTCCATGATTCTCTGCCTGGCCATGGAAGGCTTGGTGCTGGAGACCACCGTATGCCCCAGGAGAGAGTTGAGAAGCAGCTCCTTTGATGCCTTCTGGATGAGGTTGGTAGAGGAGAAAAAAAATAACCCTGGTTAACCTTTTATTCAACCAGTAAGATCACCGGCATGACATGTGATAACTGCATAACAGGTTACCTGAGACTTGACTGGAGCTTTTCTGGGTTTGGCGCTCAAAGACGGCGGGGCCATTGCAACTTCACCAAAGGGAACATTATCTACAAAAACATAAAATGAGTTCATCGTATCAGTATCGTAACATGTTTTATAACTTATTCTGCTTTGACGGTTTTATCCACTTGTATAAGAAAAGTCAAAAATTCAAATTAATCTTGAAGTGATTAAAGCAGCATTAATGGATGTTTTTGGCTTTTTTGGATGTAGCAGAATAAGTTGTAAAAACAACACTCATCACATTATTGAGTTTTTATGGTCTATTTTTAAATCCAACAGATACAAAGCAACACAAGCATTGCGTCTGTTGGATTTGTGTTGTCAAGTTGTGGGCTAGAAAACTAAGCAATGATCCAAAGCAGACAAAAAAAAAGGCTCAGTAGAGCCCAGCGGAAATGCAGTACTGGGTTTGCTACCGTTTGTAGGCTCCTCACTATAAACAACCCCCTTGAATTACACAAAGTCATATGATCGATTGTTAATATAAAAACAGCAACATTTATAAAACCTTACACCATACACTAAAAATTGAAAGCCATGCATGCATAGTTTTGAAAAAAATCTTTTTCTTTCTCTGACGAATGCAGGCGTCTTGTTTGACTCTACCCAAACGACCAATAGAAATATACGATATACTTTCCAGGTAAACTTGAAGATTATAAATCCAGTATCCCTTACATTTTTAGAAAAAACCCAGACAAAATGGCAGTGAAACTGTGGAGAGAGAGCCTCCCTCCTGATGATCTTGCATACACCTCAAAATTGGCCAGTGCATTTTTCTTACCCACAAAAACCTCTTTTTCCATCTCGGTCACTTGTCTGTCCAACTTTTTCTGATGTAGCCTCAGTAGTCTGATTTTATCATACCTGTGGCAAAGAAAAGAAATAAATAAGACATGTGTCATACAGGAATGATGAATCGGTTTTGACTTTTGTGTCGTTTTCTTTTTGTTATTTATTGTAAAAAAAAAAAGGGGGACATGGTTCCTGAATGGCACATATTTTCTGTAGAAGATTCTCATGGGCACTGTAAGACACTGATTTAATGTCATTTTTTATTCATGCACATTGGGTTTTTACTGTTTTATGATTAAAATGTAACTTAGTTCAGTAAGAAAGGCTGCTACACTTTTAACACTGTTATCACTTATCACTCCTTATCACTTATTGAGTTTGTACTTATTTTATTTCAATATGCTGCTAAACTGAACAGTGCGTATTGTTGTATATTGTATATACCAACGCTTAACCACAATGTCTGTTGCACTCTGTCACATTTAGTTCATTGTTTGATTTATTTTATGTTAGCTTTATTTTTGATTTGATTTATGTTTTTATGCTTATTGTTACTCTGATCCTTTCCCACCTTTGTATTGAAACTGTTGCACAATAATTTCCCTCGGGATAAATAAAGCTTCTTGACTCTTGAATCTTGATGTAAAGCACCCAAGTTTATTTTTTTGAATGTTCAATAAAATAGTTGTTGTTTTAAATTAACCTACAAGTTTTGAAGAAAAAATAATGCAACTTTTTGTTAAATTGAAACTTAGATTGTAACCAAAAATGATAAACTGGTAAATAAATACACCGCAACACATTCGTATGCCTTCAGTGTCCCAGGAGGGGAAGCCTCACACCAACAAAAAAAAGATAGGACATACAATTGCAGGAGGATGGGGTTTGACTAACTCAGTTGCCCTCATGCGTCACATCCCATAACAGCACAAATAAGCATCGTCAGTAAAGAAAAAAAGCTGCTTTGTTGATTACAAATCAAAGTGTACTCACTCTTTCTTTTTCTCAGACTTGCCCGTGTCTGCGGGCTTCTCCTGTTTGTCTGCATCCAGCTCAGGCTTTCTGTCTACTTGGTTCTTGGTGAGGAACAGGACGTGTTTTGTCGCACTGTCCATTCGTCGCAGGTATGCTTTCACACTTTCCAGCTTTCCCCTCCTGAACTGTGGCACAGGTATGTCTCCGCCCTCTGGTTTACCTCCAGGGGAGATTGCTAAGGAGACATCAAAGTCCTCACTCGTAAACAAACCCATAAGTGTTTTAAAAAAATTGATTTACATTTTTATTATAATCAATCATTTAAAAAAGAAAACAGAAAAGGTCACACAGAAAATATTAATATTTCCCAATGTTTTTTTCTCTTTTTTTGACATGTTCAAGGAGTGGTAAGAAGTATACACTTAGTAAATCTCACCCTTTCTCTAACCAATTGTTAAACAGCTTCCTCTGTCATACATTTACTATTATTATTTTATTAATTTCTTTGTTTTTTTCTTCCAAACTTCCAATTTTTTCCCCCCTTAACTTTACTATATTCCTATAAAATAGATATTATAATTTGTCAAAAAGTCTAAACTTATTGATATCATTTAGTGACCAAAATATAAATTGATTCAGAATTTTAAAATAACCAAAAAAAAAAGCAAATAGAATAACAAGATGGAAACTAAGAAATAAACAACTATTCATAGGTGTAATCACAAAGTTTAATGTTAACGAAGAGTTTGTACTCACGCTCTTTTAGCGTTTTGGCCTTCAGTGATCCCTGCTTCACTCTCTCCTTGCTCTTCATTATCTCCCGGAGCTTGAAGGGGATGTGTTCGAGGTGGTCCCGTTTGGCTTTCTTTGGTTTACCATCTCGTTTGAGTTTATCTCTGTTTGGACACAATGCAGCCCAGGTAACATGTAAGAAAACGTGGAGAAAAGTTAGCCACTGAAAACCATATGAAGTGCAGGTAAGTGTCCTCACTTAGCTACAACGACCATGCTAACAAATATCATCTCATTTTGATAGCTCGCCACTTATGCTAATGCTAACAGCTAACAGTTTTCCTGTTACACATTAACTTCCTTCCGTTACCTTGAATCTTTTCCGGCTTTGCCCGCTTGTTTTCCCGACTCGTTAGTTTTGTTCTTCTTATTCTTCCCCATGTTACTTTAGCTCATTGCGTTACAAATGATCTTAGCAAAACACAACACATGTGTGCAGCAGCGTGTATGACCTTTAACCTGACAGCTCAACATCAGGGAGGAAGTGAAGAGCTCTCACTCTGTGTATTTCTCCGTGTACCGTGGTCGTCTCCTCGAGCTCAGAGGCCGGGAGAAAGTATCTTTATATAATAAGAAATACCAAGTTCCCCTCCCGTGTTATGGAGGTCTAAACATGACTTAATGTATCAACAAATAAATGAATGCATGAATAAATGTATAGATTAATACAGGAATAAATAAATAAATGCAGAAATCCCAAAATACATACAGGAATAAATGAATACATGAATGATGAAATAAATAAATACATGAATAAATGTATAAATCAATAAGTAAAAAAAAAAATTAGATTTATTAATAAATACAGGAATAAACAAATGAATGCAGAAATACATACATTTACAATTAATAAATAAATGCTGACATAAATGAATTAATAAATGTTAAAAATAAATATATAAAAGAACAAATTAATTCATCTATATTTATTTATTTCTGTAGCCATATGTTAATGGGGTAGGAGGTCTCATTTATTCATGCATTTATTTATTCATTCATTTATTTCAGCATTTAGTCATTCATTTATTTATTCTTTTCTGTATTTATTTATGCATGTATTTATTTATTCCTGTATTTATTTATTTATATATTTATTTATTTATTTATTGAGACTTAAGTCTTGTTTGGTCCTCCACGCCTGTGTATCTATTTCACTTTTAACCATTTCAGGGGTTTTAAAGATGTCCTTTACGGATTTAGTTGTAGTATTGTATACTTGATCCTACTGAATACAATTAAATTAATATGTTGACGGCTGCGACGTCCAAAAAAAACAACGTATTTTTCCACACCCAAAGATCACTCGAAAGATAAGACAGACATTCTCCCAGAGTGATACAAGAAATGAATAAATAGACGATCTTTGCTGGAAACCTTATCCTGATTGGCTGAAACACTGCCTGTGCCTCTATTTGCCATCACTAGATGGCGTCGTCATTTCAGTTTATTCACACAATAACACAGAGACCCAGAAGTTTAAAATGTTGAGTAATAGAAGTATAAAGAAGTCCCACAATGATCGAAATACTCAAGTAAAGTTTGGGTGGGCCTGGTCTTCTTAAGCACTTGAGTAAATGTGCTTAGTTGGTTTCCAGTTGTCTCCTTTGGGTTTCAGGAATTGGGATTTTTGATTATTTTTACTAGTCTATCATAAATGGGTTTTTATGTTAAATCAAAAACTAAAATCTACATAATATTGATCATTAGTGATCATTAATTGCAGCCCTTCAGTCAGCTGTTTGCACCAGTTAGTAGCTGCTCATTCAAAATGTTGTCCCAGAGCATGTGTCAGACAGTGTTTCATTCATGTTTCCGGCAGTATAAGCACTACTGAGCCTACATGATTATCAGTGTAGTGTGGAGGGTTACCCAGAAATCTAAAATGATCTGATCAAAAACTCACCAGGTCATTTGATTACTCTAATGTAATGTCATGTCGTATTGGAATCAAATGCATTCAGAAGTTTTGGTGATTTTAAATAAATGAGAATAAAGATGAGAGAGCAAGTGAGATAAAATCACACAGGAAGTGAGTGTATATGTCCATACATGTGTCCCACGTTATGTCCCCTGTGTGTATGAATGGAACGGATTACAGAGAGAATCTGCAGTTACCCATCAAATGAACGGACCAGGTGTGTGTTTACGTATTTGGGAAGAGTGTGTGAGGGGGAGTGGGGGGGATTAACAGTGAGACATAATGCAGCTCAATCTGTGAGACTGCTGATGGAAGGAGAATGCTGCTAGTATGTTCTCATCTGCAGACATTGCATAATATCACAGGTGGTGGGGAAATAGTTCTGAGAAAATCCCACAGGCAATATGAAAATGATTCCTGATAGACACCCCTGCACACATTCTCATTTTTATTTTAAAAACATCTTTATTTGTCTCACACTGTCGTGTGCCTGTTCAGGCCAGCCTCAGCAGTAAGGACATCCCCTAAACTGCCTGTCAGCCAATCCCCTAATGTACCATTCCTATACAACGCGAAACGACCCCTGTGTGTGTGTGTGCGCGCGTGTGCATGTGCGTGTACAAGTGATGAGGGCCCTGCAGTTTATTCGTCATAATCTTCTCAGTCTGAGGTGTATAAGAGGGCTTCACAACAAACAACTCATCATGCAACAGCAGCCTTGATCGCTATGACACTACCAACAGAGATTACACAGCAACACAAGTGAGTATTAGCTAACATGTGCTTTTTAGCTGCAGAATGATTTTGATGCACATATGGTTTTTGGACACTTTATATCGTATGTGGTACTAACATTAGTTATATCATTATATTTTGCCATTTTTACATCATGAGATACATTTTGATTTTTTCAATTTCATTTCAAGTTCAGATACCAATTTATAGGATTAAAACGTTTCATTCACAGGTTAAAAAGTTGTTATTTGGGAATCCTATGTCCAGCAAGACACTTTAATAAAATCTGTTTTGTTGGGTTTTTTACATTTTCATAGTGGTGTTTTAGCACAGAGGTCATAACTAGTGGTTTTGGTGTAAGGGATTGTTTTTGGGAGGTGTTTTTATGTTTTTCTGTCCCTCCTATTTAATATACGCACATGAGACATCAATAAACCTCAATAATACACATTTCATTTGACATTTCTGATAGTCAACAAACTAAACATTAGTTTGCAAAAGTAGAATTTATGGCAGAGCTGTTGTATTGAGTTGCATTACATTGTACAGGTGTAAAGTATTTAACATTTCACATAACATAACTTTTTTTCCTCGTAATAATATTGCAGTTTGTAAAATTTCATTACAAAACTCCTTTTACTGGCACACAGTCTAATTAATAATTAATTTGTAGGCTATTGTCAGGTTAGGACCACAGGCAAATTCAGCAAGTCCTCAGTAATCTGATTATGAAGGCACTGTGTATCTCAAAGGCATTGTGGGGGGTTCATTAGTAACGTGAGCGTGGGATTATAGGAGCCTTCATTGCCTGTACACAAATGTGTATTCCCTCAGATGTTCAGTTATGAAGGTGTGTTTGTAATTGCAGTAAGATAATACATTTCATATCAGATTAATAGCAAAATATGTCTTGAATGCAATGTATTTAAATTTGGTCATAAACTATTTTTCATCACTTTTTATGACACGTTGGCTGTCCCATTACAGCTCAAACAACAAAAGTACAAATTTGGATGTGGTCAAACCTGAGGCAAAGGCTGGCAGCAAAGCTCCCCTCAGAGTCACCGGCCCTGGAGCCGGCCCACCCAAGTTCAAACAGAGAAACAGTCGCCAGTTCAAGAGCAAGCCTCCAAAGAGGGGTGTCATTGGGTAGGCCTACATTTTCAAGAGCACCATTTAAAGTTTGTGTTTTATACATCTCCCCCATAGTAAAACTTGGGATTTTTTTTCTTCCCCAGCTTTGGAGAGGATATCCCAGGAATGGAAGGGCTTGGCATTGGTAAGCACTGCATCACAAAAGTACACACAAAGAACACCCCTGTTGCTTTTTCTTACTCACTATTTGTTCTTGTTTTTGTCAGACATCACTGTAATCTGCCCATGGGAAGCATACAGCTATCTAGAGCTACACGAACTGGCTCAGTATGGCATCATCTGAGTCTCTTCGCTGAGACATTATTTGTGTATCTACCAAAGGGAACATGATGTGGCAAGTTCAGCAGCCCGTTACCAACCCAATCTGGATCATCAAAACCCCAAACTAAAGAAAAACTAACTAAGGAGATGTCTGCATATTGTGTATGCTGTTCTTTGCCTTGTTTTATATATTAAATATATTTTTATAAGAATCAAGCTGTTTTTTTTTTATGTCTGATACTGAGTGTTTCCTTGTGTTATTGCCTGCGGTTGCAGTGTGAGCTTTTAACATATTTTTTCGTTGTTCTTTCCATCCTTTCCTCTTTGCCAAACTTAGCATGTTATTAAACAATGCTTCCGTGTTTAAAACATCAGGCTACATAATTCCTATTATTTGTCCCTTTAAAAACGTAGCATACGGAAACCACAAACTAATCAGAATAGAAGAGTAATTTATGCAGGGTACTTGTATATCACAAGTAAGGGGCGTTGTTTGGCCCCAAACTTCACTGACTAAAGTGATTTATTGCTTTTATAAACGGGTCATAAAGTATTACAATATGAAAGATATCATCTCATTCCAATATGAATAGATATTTATTGATAAATTATAATTTTATGAACCATAAAATAAGCCCTCCTGGGCTGGCTGCCTGTATACTGAGGCGGTTGCTATTGAACGTAGCCTACACTAGTCACACAATAACACAAATTATCGCACCGATGAAGTCAGCAGCAGACCAGCAACTGCTGTATTCTGTGAGGTAAAATGACTGTTTCTGTCAAAGGATTCTGGTGGCATTAAAGAGCGCATAATGGCTTCTGTTTGCATTGTAAAGGGCTGTCTGATGGCAAAGTAAAAGTTGTTTTTTTTCTCAGACGTAGAGTGATACTGAATTGTGTAGGCTAAAGGAATTAGACGTGAAAGCTGTTGTATGTGGTTATTATCCAAGCTATGAACCAATCAGATCTCATTAGAGGACCTTTTGCTTGGGGGATATGAATAAGTTATGCCAGGTGTTACTGACCTTGCAACGAATGTTAAATAGGTCTACTTGGGCTTTGCATTGTTAATTGTCTTATTTTTACGTAATTTCTGTTTTGAATTGAGAGATGCATTTTCACCAGCGGGCGACACGGTGATGTGGTGGTTAGAACTGTCGCCTCACAGCGAGAGGGTTGCTGGTTCAATATCCCACAGCCCTTCTGTGTGGAGTTTGCATGTTCTCCCCGTGTCTGCGTGGGTTTTCTCCTGGCTCTCCGGCTTCCTCCCACAGTCCAAAGATAATTGATGACTCTAAATTGTCCGTAGGTGTGAGTGTGAGTGTGGATGGTTGTGTGTCTCTGTTTGTCTCTATGTGCCCTGCCATAGACTGGCGTCCTGTCAGGGTGTACCCCGCCTCACGCCCGATGTCGGCTCCAGCCCTCCGCGACACCGACAAGCGTTTGAAGATGGATGGTAGTAGATATGAAGATAGTCTATTCTTAGACAAAAGGGATAAGAGTTTTCTTGTTATTGTCAAGGGTACAGTATGTTTACTACAAATGAGAAAAAAGAGGGAGATCCAAAAGCAGTTAGCACACATAAAATATCAGCACACAATGAATTCTTCATCATGTTACATGTAAACTTTATGCCACTGGATGCTTTCTAACAGTCGTGTAGTGATAAACAGAGTAACAATCTGGACCCCCAGTACAACGATTCCAACCGTCCCTATCAGGCCCTCGTGCTGCTCAATCCAACGAGATATTCCCCCCAGACAGCCGCCCAGGAAGATCACACTCTGAGCACTAAACTCATCCAGCAGCTGGGCTCCTACACCACACTGAGAATTCCACACTGTGCCATTTTCCAAAGGATCCACACAGCATGTCGCGGGGACACCACAGGCCAGCACTCCTGGAGCAGAGCAGTTGTAATATCTGAGGAAAGGAAAAAATAAACAATAACTCTCCTATATAATGACCAATAAGTCATGATGTACTTTTTTTATATAAATATATCCAAGTTAGTCACCCTCTACTCACATGTTGATCTCCCAGTCACGGTAGTTATCTGCCCCACAGCACTGCAGATTTGTCTGAATCTCGTCCGTGATGAACCTCAGATCCAGATCATCCTGATAGTGCACCATGGCGGCTAACATCCCTGACCGCAGGTAACCTCCAACCTGATCTTGTAGACTGTAGGCCACAATGGCGGCCAGCACCTGGGCTGTGATGAGCGCAAGCACTGTGGCAGAGAACAGCTTCAGTAAAGAGCAGTTCTCTCTTAAGGCGCCCACACAGCCTGAGAGGCAGAGCATGGTCAGCAAAAAGCCCAGAGTCACAAGTATCAGCATTGGGTCTGTGCCGATACTGCCGATCTTCTCCTGAGCAAAGGACTCTTTGCTTATTAGGCCCCACAACCCCAACCCAAGAACCACAAGGCCCAGAACTGTGAACACCAGATTGCATAGGAACAGGAAATATTTTAGGAAATAGTCCATCAAAGAATATCCGTAGCGGGGTTGGATGCTGAACACAGGGCTGTTGTCCTGTCCATTGTTTCTTCCTGCTTGGGGAAATTCAGTGGTGACATTGCCAATCTCCTCAGCATCTTCTTTTTCAGAGTTTGCCTTTGGACACACAGGAATTCAAGTAAATACCATAGTTTTTTTTAAGAGTAATGTAGCCTGAAACATTTAACTACACAGAAAGGTATTATTCAGAAAGAAACTTAATAATAGAAGTTTAAAAGACTTACCTTAGGTATGAGCGGACTGGACTCATTCTGCGTGGTTTCCCTCCTGGACCAGGGCAAAGGAATCCTTTTTATCATGAAATAATTCCTCATGTTTGAATCCTCCCTGTGCTTTTAGCTGGTCAGAATGACACGAGCTTGAGTGGAGCATATAGGGGGAGCATTTGCTACAGTATGAACAGAGGAGCATGTGAGCTGAGGCAGAAAAACCATGCAGTGTTTACCCTCTGGCTGCTGCAAGCTGTGGGATTTCTTCATCATGTGAGAGTCACAGTGAGGGGATTAAACGGTTATCAAAGCGTGTGTGAGAGACGCACAAGAGTGGAGCCACTAGCACAACTAGACTTTTGATGTGAGGTTTACACACATAAACCGCTATAATTTGATAACACAATAATTTGATAACACTTATGTGTGGGTGCATTTTGCCCCACTATAACAGAAAACAAATCATTCATAAGCTACTGCTTTTCAGATGACAAAAAAGTGCACTACAGTATGATATGTTATATTATAATAATAAACGTAATCAAAGTACACTTTAATAAAGTATACTAACAGTGTATTACATATCACTTAAAAGTAATTGTACTCCTCATAAGCACACTAAACTACCACTATAAGTATTCACTATTTAGTTCAAAGTAAATTGAAATACAGCTTTACAATTAAAGTGCACTTTTTGTAAGTAATACCACTTTAGATTTTGCAGAATTAATATGTTTACTTTTAGTACATGCAAGTTAATGTTAATGTCATGTATGTTGAGGTCCATTTTTTAGAATGATAAAAAGCAAATCAAGTAAAAGTATACTTGTAATAACGTCTACTTTTCTGTATACATTTCTAACACTTCTTATAGTATTGTTGGTGTTTTCAGCTAAGAGGCTGACATCCAGAGAAAGTTACCCCTAACAAAACAACTGAAAAACTGATAATTATGATATGACAATGCACATCAATAGCTATAATGACTGAGGTGCATGCACAGGAAACTAAAATGATTGGACAAAAAATCTGCTTCCATCCATCCGACAGCTGCAGCTTTGATCAAAAACAGCACATTTATTTTATAGAAGTGAGAGAAGGTGATCGAGGCTTGTTAATGTTACATAATACTGGCTGCTGCTTGGCTATCACACACACACACACACACACACACACACACACACACACACACACACACACACACACACACACACACACACACACACCGGTTATTTTCCTACTGTTTCCACATTGCTTTGCCATTTAGCCACAACACTGAACAAAATCATTCCAAGATCATTTCTGTTAGCTCATTTCTGTATTACCAGAAGATATCCACAAGGCTTAAAGCAGCTTTACATTACAACAATCATTTTCAGTAGATGTCGGTGTGGTTATTTGTAATAATAATTAGTTGTGCTTGATGATATAATAACATTTATACTGATAATGACACTGTGGTTACCCATTAATGTGAGGTAGTGTTGCAGTTCCTCATTGTGGACCACTACGGGGCAGTGAGAAGCGTCTGGAGGGACGTGCTAAACGCTCCTGAGGAAGCTGTCCCACTTCAGCTTCTCCCTGGTATTTGAAAGCAGCCCTAATGTGTGGTTTTTCTTCATTTTCACCCTCTTCAGCTCACTCCAGGTTAGGACTACTGATAAGAGTCTAAACGTTGAAACCTTTAAACAGGTAGTTTGTAACACTATATAATAATAATGTGTAGTAAATACAAATACTATTAACAATACTAACATGACTATCATAACTCTCAATAATTAATTAATTAAATTAAATTATGTATTCATATGATTGTAGACTACCCATAGAGAATAAATGTCATTATTTCATGAACATTTTTGATATGCATTTCTATTTCATTTATTCAAGCAGTCGCTCAAAGATGTGTTTCACCTAGCTTACTCAAACACTGGAGCCAGAGAACATTGCCAGCCAGCAACATAAGAGAAATAACAGCTCTGAAATTGTCTTATTTATTTACGTGTTGCATTTTGTAACCAAGCAGCTAGCATCAATACTTTCAAAAAACATCTTTTGATTGATCAGTTTTGTCCAGAGTAACTTCACTATGTTCACATGACTTATAAATTTAAAGTAAAGCCAAAATCAATCGATATCCAGAATCATGTGACTCAGTAGGAAACCTTGAGATTCCTTGTGGTGCACCTTATGTTTGGCGTCAGTCTTTGAGTGTAAGAGTTGATATATTCCAGGTGAACCATCCTCTGATAAAGTCATTATGGCGTGATGTGTTGCTGTGAGTCAATAATAAGTAGCACGTGAGAGCAAATGTGACAGTGAGTTAAAAAACAGACAGAGAGAGAGAGAGATGTGTTTATCTCACTCTCTGGCTCTGCGGGTCAGCTGCTGTCATTCTTTCCTCTGGATGTGCTGGACTGAGCTTCACAGAGCTGGAAGGAGGTGGGTTTGTTGCTGCAGAAAGCCTGAGGCTGACTGCGGTGGACTCCAGATGGGGCTGTAAGGCTTATAAGACTGGACATTCGCGCTTCTGTAAATCTGTTTCCACATTAATGTGTATTAACAGAAAAAAAAACTAAGCTGATGGATTTCATTGCTGCCTGGGTCCCTGTTAACTTCCTGTCAGTTGATGTCATTCACTGGTACTGCAACAGGAAATAAACTGGGAAACCTGTAGAATGGTTATGTTTACAACTCTGAAATGGTCTTGTATTCACAGCTCTACCGGGATACACAGGTGGAAAACAGCTATGTACAGTACATTTACTTATTTATTTTTACTTATATATTTCCATTTTATGATGCTAGTGTACTACTTTTGATAGGACAATATTATACTTTATTATATGTATCTGCCAGTTGCAGTTTTACAAGGATTCATATTCAAAACTGTGATGCTGTTACATGTAAATCATCCAACATATAAAACATTAAAACAGTTACATTTACTTTGACAAGCTACAACATAAACTGCTGCAAAAGTAATCAGCAATAGTAATACAATGATGGGGTAATAGTAAATAGTAAAAGTGAATAGTTATTTTACTTACTTACTTACACACACACACACACACACACAGACAAACACACACACACACACACACACACACACACACACACACACACACACACACACACACACACACACACACACACACACACACACACACACACACACACACACACACACAGATACACAAACACACACACTTAAAAACCTATTGTGATTCGGATTTACAAATCCACTAACTCACTGTGACAGGTCGCTGACAGAATAGATTATCAGTGTCAGGTTTCTTTAACAAATCTCACAAATCCTGCTGTTCCCCTGTTTATAAATCTTTTGGGGGGATTGTTTGAATGGAATCCAACTCGTTCTGTAATATTGTCAGCACTGGAGATGTATGATACAGATGTTATTCACTTACAGCATCTCTGTGGGTTTAAAGTTGGTGCAGATGGCAGGGACTATTACCCTCTTGATATTTTTCAACTGTGGGTTCATGCCATATGCCGATATGTATGCGGCCACAGCACAGGATGCAGCAGCATTAACACTCTATTAAATGGAATAAGGAGCTCTGATCTGCAGTAGATCATAGCCAGAATTTCTTGCAACAAAAGGTATTTCATTACAGAACCATCAAGTAAAAGCACTGGCCGGTATTTAAAAAACACGAAAAATGTGCTTGAGTCCAGCATTTGCCTGCCCAAAACTGTCCAGATTATATATCTGTCTGCCATCAGCAGTCTTCTTATTTTTACATAAATTATCTTGACTCATCATGAACCAGATTAATGTCAAACTGAGTGAACTGATGGAGTAAATTATCAGCATTATTTGAGTTAGGGATGTCTGCAGTTTAGTGGTGAGGAAAGTCTTTCAGGGGGCTATATATTTTCTTCTATACCATACAATATAGCAGCTGTTCAACATATATTCAGTCTATTTCATTAAATAGATTTAACACTCAACAAAAGTTTTCATTCCCTTATTTTCAGCTTCATCAAGCATGTGTGTGTGTGTGCGTGTGTGCGTGTGTGTGTGTGTGTGTGTGTGTGTGTGTGTGTGTGTGTGTGTGTGTGTGTGTGTGTGTGTGTGTGTGTGTGTGTGTGTGTGTGTGTGTGTGTGTGTGTGTGTGTGTGTGTGTGTGTGTGTGTGTGTGTGTGTGTGTGTTTCGATCATCCCTGACAGTTAAAGAGACCATTGCTGGCTGTGTCTGTCGTAGCCCAGATGTTAAGCAGATTGTATTACAGTAGGCAGTAAGAATGCTATACTGGAGCCGTACTATTGCATCTAACACCTCCTCTGGATTAGAGCCCATAAGGAGCGCAGTGGTTGATACTACTCACAGCAGCTAAAAGATGTGAGGGATAGATGGAGCACAGATAGGGGATTATCAGGATCTCCCATTGAGGGTCTTGGGGATAGTTATCATTGTAGCAGATGCAAGACACATAAGGGGTAAAGTATAAAGCATGTGTGGAGCTTTGCCTTTGTTGCAGCTGTGTGCATGCATGTTAAGATCTCCGCTGCATCACTGAAGTGGGTGGGAGCAGGTGGGGGAATGGCTCCAGGAGATGAGGGAGGCAGTTATAAGAGGGTGGTTTTCTCAATCTGTCACTGTTGAAGGATCGTACCACAGAGTGTGCTCTGCTGCTGTGACTTCGAAAGATCCCCAGAACTACTTCAAAGACAGGTATGGTAAAAAACCAAGAACAGTCAGGAATTTGTAATCATCTGAGTGTCGAAATATTTGTTTCCGTTTATCTTAAATTAAAAGAAAATAGACTCCTCATTCGTAGAGATTTTCTTTTTTCAGATGAAAGTGTGTTATGCATGCTACTAATTGTGACAAGATGTATATTTTACTTGCGTAAAAGCATAAATACCACAGTCTAAAAAAAGTCGGTTACAAGTAAAGGCCCTGAATTTAAAAAGTCACTTAAGTAAATACAGTAAAGGGCTATCAGCAAAATTTACTTAAAGGAACAAAAGTAAAAGTACTCATCATACAGACTGATGTGTCATATTTTACGGTATTATTCAATATTACATTACTCTGTATTTATCACTAACGAGTACATGTAAGAGTATTTTAATATTGAAGTTTTTCAATGTAGATATCATTTAATGTACTGTGTATTCTACTTGGTTGATTAGTATTCTACTGAATCATGTAAGGCTATAATGTTCTTTTAATGTAAAAAAGTGAGTTACTTAGTAACGTTTCAGTTCCCACCACTGCTGTCCATTTGCTTTTTAGCAACACCCACAACTGATGTTTCTGTTTTTGTTAGGTGAGGAAGATGATGATGAAGGGCATTCTGGTCCTGCTCAGCATGATCTTATCATGCGGAGCTCAGAAATGGAAACAGGAAACCTCACGTTGGAACCCGAAAGGTCAGGGACGATGACTTGTCTCTTTCCATTTTCCACAATCTGTAAATCATTAGCAAAAAGCACTGGAATTAAGATGTAGTTTGAACAGGTCAGGGTAAATACTTTGCTTTACTCCTACTATAAATGTCTGTATTCACCAGAATCCAGCAGCAGGACTTGTTCCAACCTGACCCAGGTACTGGACAACTGGAAATTTGCTATTGTAACCCAAGTGAAAGACCTGCTGATCCATGACCACGCTTCTGTCCTGCCTGAATACAACAGGTGGGTCACACTGACTTCTGAACTGTAAGTTGCAGTGATGGTAAACACTGAAGCACAAGAAGAACAAGAGAAAACAGAAAGTCCAAATGTTGCAAGAGCGAGAATATCAGTGACATCATTGAGCATTTTATTGTTCCTCTCAGTCATACGAAATTAGGAATTACGCAATTTGCTTTGCTCTGCACATGACCAGTGACCTGTCAGAGCCAGCCGTCTGATCCATTATTGCTCTGGTCCACACCAAGCCGACTCTGCTTTGTAAATGACCTCACTCTGGAGATTGTGAAATGTTTAAGCCTTGAGTTCTGATGAATAAAGTGTTTCTGGCAAATGTAACTCAAAGTCATTGACCCTTTCCTTTGGAGATTAGTCTCGGGGCCATGATAGCAGCAGCTAGTTTAATGTGAACATTCCTGAGTAACCATTTCAGGTGCACTGCAGGATTCCTGCAAGTGTCTAAATTTGTGCCAAAAAAACTGCTTTTTTTCATGCTTTCAACTGCTTTTTTAAGGGACTTCCGTTCTGTCTGTTATCCCGATGTTTCCTGCAGATGATGGGGCTGTTCCTACTTAACATCATGTCGTGTCTTTCATGTTCATGTTGCCAATTTGACTGTGTTCTCCTCTTGGTTATGTTTTTGCCATTCAACACTGCTCCTATTTCGTGTGAGTTTATGGAATTTTACAGCCAAACCTCTTTGACTGGTCATTCCAATACTGAAGCAATTGAACTCATTTGTACTTTCTGCGTGTGTATACAGAATCCAGCCTCTGTCCGATGCCCTGGGAGACCTCTACAGGCAGTTCAACAATCTAAAAGATGAGTTGGGAAAGCTCTCCTCAAAGTTTGACAGTGTGGAGGGTTACGTGGATGACCTCAAAGAGGGCAGATTCGCTTTGCCACATCGGCCAGTACTGATGTCTCCACTGCGAGCACAGATGAGGGCTCATAACAGGGGGACTATCAAGGGGCCAACACTGATGAGGGCGAGGAGGAGAGGGCTGCAGACACCTTAGATCTATCAATGCTGATTTAACAAAGAGTTCATATGCTTTTATATATTTCTTCAGATGATGATTTGTTTGTATAATTTTATTGATGATGGTAATGTTACAATAGGCCATATATATAAGAATGTCTTAGTGATGCATGGTGTAGAAAATATGATTTTTGAATATCTAAAAAAAATGTTTATCTTTGCCTATCTGTACACAGTGACTTTTAACCACAAGGTGGCAGCATTGATCAAATGATCTCAACTGTCATCTTGCTGCTCCGTGTGTGTATTAATAGCTGGACATGAAGTAACATAATGGTAAGTGTATACAGTATGTAGATTTTTTACCCACATTGATTAATAACAACGTATGACCATTGCCTGCATTACGTTTTTTACCCAAATAAATGGTAAAAAAAGATTAATTTGCAACTTACAGTATATATTAATCAACATTTGGTACATTCTAAAAAGACTATTCTTATTTAGCATTTTTCAACCACTTCACATTGTGCCCTTCATTCACACACACACACACACACACACACACACACACACACACACACACACACACACACACACACACACACACACACACACACACACACACACACACACACACACACACACACACACACACACACACACACACACCCACACGCAATTTGTTCTTAAGAGTGTATCAAGGAACCTTTGACATGTGGACAGAAGGAGCCACATATGGAACCACCTGCTGCTCCCTGTAAAAGTTTTAAAAAACACACTTTTTTCCATATTATTTAGCGATGCATTTACATTGAATTAGTTTATGAAAGTATAGATATGTGCTTAATTTTCCATTATGTTATGTAATTATAAGTAGAATTAAGCAAGATTGAAGAAAAAGCCTGTGTCTGAAATTTAAATAAGCATTTTTTTAAATATCGTATCAATACTGGACTTCAAGTTCACATTATTTCTACAGCTGTGAGATTAATTCAATACGATGAGCGCTGAAAGTTAATAGAAGAACTAATCATCATGATGGTTTGATATAATGAAAGCCAGCGGTTATACCCTGGACTGTAACTTACAAACTGAGATAAAAATGGCCTGACGATGTGTGACCGGTTATTAAATCTGATTAATATATACATGGGTTGACATGCAATAGTCAGGATGTATGAAAAATCTGATAAAATGAGAAAATGAAACTGAGTTTTCATCCTCTGTCAGTGAAGCGTCACCTCTCAACTCCTCCCTCTCTTCCGTCCCAGGATGCACCTGCAGGCCTCCTCTCCTTATTTATAGATCCATGTAAATGAAGAGGTCAAGCTCATGGTATCATTCACATTTGATCAATCATAGACAGTTGACGTTTAATTTAATAAGTGAATGTATGTGAGTATAAGTCCAACGAAAGTGAATATAACTATATAAGCAAAGCAAATATAAAGGTGTTAAGAACACGAACTTGAGTATATGAATAATATTCACTTGGAATTTGACACTTAAATCTGTTAAATTAAAATATAATTCAGTTTTAAGATTTTGTGTTTGTTTGTAGTTTTGGGTGGGGTGGGCTGGGGTGTGCAGATTGAAGCAAAGCTTAAAGCCAAATTAAAGTTACCATGTAGACTGATAATAAATAATATTAAAGACATCTCCCTCCTCAAGAGATGAAAGACCAACAACTGCAACAAACCATGCAGACTGAAGCAAAGCTCCTCCTCCTGTCACTCACTCTCAGTTTCAGTGTCGTATTAAATTGCTCCTCCAACACCTCCTCTTCTCATCCTCCAAACCCTCTAATCTGTCACCAGTGAGCTCACTTTCCAAGTCACAAGTCCATTCTCAGCACACTCTGACAACATGCTGGGGACCCTCTGCACTCTCATCACTGCTCTAACATGTGAGGAGGCTGACTGTCTGCAGCTTTGACCTCATGTTGGATTCATCAGTCTGTGTGTTTCTCTTGACTCCATGTCATCTTGTTGTTTCCAGGTGTGAGTGGTGCGACGGTGGTGACACAGGAGCCTCCTGTTGTGACGGTGATGAAAAGAGAGACAGCCACCATGGACTGTGACGTTTTCACAGATGATGGGTCTCGCTGGTATAAACAGAGTCCCGATAGAACTTTTAGGTTCATGCTGAGGAATCATTACAGCTACTCCTCTCCAACGTATGGCTCTGGTTTCTCCTCTCCCAAGTTCACTTCTAGTCATCTGTCAGGAACAAAGTATCGTTTGACCATCAACAATGTGGAGGAGGGAGACTCAGCAGTGTATCTTTGTGAAACATGGGATGACGCCGCTAAGGCGCATGTATCACAGTGATTTACTCTGTGACAAAAACCTCCTCACTAAACACTTATGCTTTTGCAGTGTCTGAAACATTACACTGTGAGAAAAACTCTCAAAGCAGTTTCTTTGTCTGACATCATACATGTGCATGAAAACATTTTCATTCAAAATATCTTACAGTTTCTGTTTTACTAAAACCTCTCCAAAAAAAATAAGATACATTATTTCTATATGGTGAAGGCTGTTATTTTAAATTCCAGTTGGAGCACATTCGGTTATTATTATACATTTTTGTTGGGAGGGCCCTGGTTGTAAGTAGAGAAAGAAAAAAAGTATGTCTGATAACACTCATCCAAGTATGCAAGGGGAAGCTGTAGACTAATTCAAGAAAACAGATTATGAAAATTGAGATTGTTGGTATGATACAATCTGGGGATATGACATTAAACCACATGCATGCTTTTCATCTTGAAACTCCTCCTCCTCCTCCACTTCTCCTCTCCCCAGTGTCTTTATAAGCTTCAGTCTCTCTTCTCCTCCCACTCCAACCCTGCTCACCTCTCAGCTGGACAGTAAAGGAAGTTTGCAGCACACACTGACAACATGCTGGGGACCCTCTGTACTCTCATCACTGCTCTAACGTGTAAGATATTCTTCTCATTCCTATCAGAGCCCATACTTTGACTCAGAAACCTGTCACTCATGTATTTTTTTCTGTATGTTCACAGATGTTGATGCAGTGATAGTGTTGACTCAGACGCCTGCTGTCCACATAGTTTCTACAGGACAAGAGGTTGTTCTCAACTGCAACATTCAGAGAGATTATAATAACTATGTCCACTGGTATAAACAGGTTCCTGGTGAAGTTCCTCAGTATGTTCTAAGCTTTCGCCATCGTGACAGTTCACTTGGCTTTGGGTCAGGATTCTCTTCAGATAGATTCAACTCTAAATCCGCATCAAACATAGATTTCCAATTAGTCATAAAGCAGACAGAGACAGGAGACTCTGCTGTCTATTACTGTGAGACGTGGGATGACTCTGGAGCTGCAGCTGTATCACAGTGTTTGACACCATGACAAAAACCTCAGTGACAGACTCACTGCAGCTTTTATGAATTCTGAGAGCATTTTCATGAATGTTATTCTCAGTTTGTTGCTGATATTTGGACTTTGAACAAAACCATAAAAAAACAAGATGCAACAGAAGAACCAGAATCAGTCCTCAAGTCCAGCAGTGTTTTGGAATATAATCAGTGATGAAGTGAATGAGATGTTGAGAGTGAAAGTTGGTCTCAACAGGATGTTTCAGTTCCACTCCCCTCATTAGTGAGAGTCAGGAGGTTTTTGTACAGCCATGTGTACAAACTGAATCACTGTGGTATTCGGACAAGGCACCAAGCTGACTGTGACAAGTAAGTACTTTTGAACTGATCAGAAAACAGGTTAGAATTTATATTTCTGATACATATTAAGAGAAATGAATGAATATAAATATGTTTTGTACTATTCAAATGAATTAATGTATGTGTTGCTATTTTTTATATGATGGTCAGTGATTAACAGATTTACGTTTTACATCAGCTTTGATAGCAGTCTGTGTGTTTGAAGGCAAAGCAACAATCTGTGAATGATCCAAAATTCTCTAAAATTATTTGATAGACGAGGATATTTTTTAACAATCGGGCAACATTAACAATACTGTTCTCATTTATTTTCACAATTTATGACATGTTTTAACATTGCAAAACTTCATTGTAACCCTCTGTAAAGAGAACTGTACTGTACTTGATGATTATGTGGGAATCTACTATAGTTAGGACTAATTTTGAATTTACCTGATTGTGGCTGTTTTAAATCATATATTGTTTATTCTTCAGTGGTTAGATAGACTCAAGAAAAGGGACCAGTGATACACTGAAATGTGTCATCGTTAGTGTAATAATTATGTCAGAAAGTCAAAAGATTTTTTTTAAGACACTGAAGTGATATATGAATTAATCAAAATATTGTTTTTACTAACTTTTAAATAACATGAAACAAAAAAGCAACATATTGCACAGCATAGATCAAAGAGTTTACACAAGAAGAAAGCAACAAAAAAATAACAACAATAAATATTTGTAGTTTCGTAATCGACATATTTTGATTTTTAAGAGAAACAGTATTGTTATTTTACTGGTGGTAATTATAAATGTGTTCACCACTTTAAATCTCTTCACTTTCTGTTTGTTATATTGTCACCAAAACTGGTAAATAAAGCAGTTTCTGCCATGCTATGTATTAATGATTGAATTAAAGATTTATATTGTATATTTTCAGGCTCCAGCCTCCCTCCTCCTGTCCTGAAAGTCTTCCCTCCATCCAGTGCTGAGCTCCAGTCCAACACAGCCTCTCTGGTCTGTCTGTCCAGTCAGTCTGTGCCTTTTGCAGATGTGAGCTGGTTGTCTGGTGGGAGTCCAGTGAGCAGTGGGATCTCCACCAGCACCGCTGTTCAGCAACCAGACCAGACTTTCCAAATCAGCAGCTATCTGGCCGTTCAGACGTCAGACTGGAACATGGATAAGGTTTACACATGTAAAGTGTCTTTGGGCTCCCAGACTTCAGAGAAAAACATCAACAAGTCCAACTGTCCCACTGAAGAATAGTAGAGGAGCAGAATGACCATTTACAATGTGTTTCTTCACTGTTTGTGCTGTTTGCTCGTTACAAGCTTTACATGTTAGAAAACATGTGTCTGCATGCTGCTTATACAGTAAATGCTGTGACAGTCAAGTGGAGGTGTTGTATCAGCTTTGCAAATGCTGCATTTTTCAACAATCATTCAATAACAAAATAAAAAGAATTGAACTGTGACCAAAACCATGTTTGTTTTTATTTGTACTTAAAAACATCATATGAAATATTTTATTGTTCAACAAAATGTTGTAACCATCACACTCTCTCCTGATATTCATCTCATTGACAAATACAGTAATTACATGACATAGATCACAAACATATTCTCTTCCTTAATATTTGTATTCTTATTAATATAGATACTTAATATTCAATAATATATATTTAATATTAGTTCATTTGAAAGTAAATCACAACATAGTTGCTTGCAGTAGTTGAGATCTTAGAAAAATCAGATAAAATGAGAAAATGAAACTGAGTTTTCTTCCTCCGCGAGTGAAGCATCACCTCTCAGCTCCTCCTTCTCTTCCGTCCCAGGATGCACCTGCAGGCCTCCTCTCCTTATTTATAGCTCCATGTAAATGAAGAGGTCAAGTGTCAGCTCTCTGTAACATCAGAGGAAACTGTCTCTTATTTGAATCTCATACTCATAGTTTAATTATTAAAATTAACATGTTGTTAATCATAGACAGTTTACTTCTTGTATTGCAGTATATTTATGTATGCCAATGCCAAAGATTATATCCTGCAGACAGTCCATGTCCGTCCTTCACTTCTAAAGAATTTGTCAAGAAAATAATTTAAAAAATGATACAGATTTCATGCATGAATTCCATCCATTATAAACTGAAAAAAAGAAATCCATATAAACTGCAGGGTTTATTAGCATTGTGACAGTATTGCATTTGTAAATTAAAGTCACCATCTAGAGGGATAATTAAAGACATTTCCCTCTACAAAAGATGACCAACAACTGCAACAAACCATGCAGTCTGAAGCAAAGCTCCTCCTCCTGTCACTCACTCTCACTTTCAGTGTCGTATTAAATTGCTTCTCCAACACCTCCTCTTTTCATCCTCCAAACCCTCTAATCTGTCAGCAGTGAGCTCACTTTCCAAGTCACAAGTCCATTCTCAGCACACTCTGACAACATGCTGGGGACCCTCTGCACTCTCATCACTGCTCTAACATGTAAGGAGGCTGACTGTCTGCAGCTTTGACCTCATGTTGGATTCATCAGTCTGTGTGTTTCTCTTGACTCCATGTCATCTTGTTGTTTCTAGGTGTGCGTGGTACGACGGTGGTGACACAGGAGCCTCCCGTTGTGACGGTGATGAAAGGAGAGACAGCCACCATAGACTGTAACCTGGGGACTGTTACTGACAGTGGTGCTCACTGGTATAAACAGATTCCTGGAAGAGTTCCTCAGTTTGTGCTAGTCTACTATCGAGAGTGGTGGTCTGTAACTTACGGTTCTGGTTTCTCCTCTCAAAAACACACATCTAATTATCAGAAAGAATCAAATTATTATTTGATCATCAACAATGTGGAGGAGGGAGACTCAGCAGTCTATCACTGTCAAACATTGGACCGCTCTGTGAATGAGATTGTATCACAGTGATTTACACTGTGACAAAAACCTCCCTGCTAATGTAAGTGCAATCACTTCTGCTTTCTGCCTCCAATACACAAATTCAGAACCACCTATTTTGTAATATTTTCACCTTGCTGTTGTTCTTATTTAATGAGCCCTGTCATGTACATCTTTAATACATAAGAAATGAAAGAGAATTTTCTATTCTCAGATCCACTCCCCTCATCAGTGAGAGTCAGGAGGTTTTTGTAAAGCCATGTGTACAAACTGAATCACTGTGGTATTCGGACAAGGCACCAAGCTGATTGTAACAAGTAAGTACTTTTGAACTGATCATAAACCAAGATACATTGCATTGATTTTATTCTAAATTACATGACAAACAATCAACATGTCCGGTGCAATGACTGTAAAGTGCGATGGATCATGATATTTAAATTGCTTTCCAGCTATTTTACTTTTCTTCGTTTTGTATTAAAATTGTAGAAAATGACAAGTAAAAGCCATTTTTTTTAAATATTCCATTTCAGCCGTGGTATGTTGGGATTATATCACAGCTAAGGGACGTTGTTCAACATGTCGTCATAGTTGATGCCATCTGTTAATGGAAATATATTGTCTTTCAGTGTTAGATAGTCACTGTTTGATTCAAGTTCCACGCATTTAAATCATGATCACTCTTAAATGTGTTTCAGGCTCCAGCGTCCCTCCTCCTGTCCTGACAGTCTTCCCTCTGTCCAGTGCTGAACGTCACTCCAACAAAGCCTCTCTGCTCTGTCTCGTTGTTCTTCCCCATCAGTTGAATGGTTTTGTAGATATCACCTGGTTGGGTGATGGGTGTCTAGTGAGCGGTGGGATCTCTACCAGCACTGCTGTTCAGCAGTCAGACCAGACTTTCCAAATCAGCAGCTTCTTGTAAATTAAACCCTCACAATGGACCATGTAAAGTGTCTTTGGGCGCCCAGACCAGGGAGAAAAGCGTGACAATGTCTGACTGCGCCATAGAATAGCTGATTTATTTTAATCTTTCATGCTAGAGCTATTTCACCTTTGCCAGTTTTGAGAAATTGAGATGTAAGTTGGTGGAAATATTTTAGATTTATTATGGTGTCCATGGATTGTTTTAATAAAAGCATTTTGCTTTTTGAAAAAAATATGTTTATTTGTTTCCTTGAAGCGAAAATCAATGGAAATCTGATTGAGCGTGATTATAGTTACATAGATTATTTTCTTAATTTGTAACTCATTAAGGTAATAACCACTCATATGGCGGCAAATCAAGCAAATATGCACTTATTTAATTTACAGAGTATTCATTTAAACATGACATACTGTAAGTTTCATAATGAGATGAAATACAGTGAAAGATACCTCCCTCTTGTGGCTAAAAGTGACCAACAACATATCGAATTTGTAAGTCTGACACAAGTTTTAGTTTAACCATATAACATGCAGAGCACAAACTGTTGTACTGCTGTGAATGGTAAAACTTGGTTTGTAAGAATGAAATACACATAGTCTTATTCAAAATCAACTGTTCAATTCTCAATCAGACCACACTTCAGTTTTATAAACATGTTAAATTATTTATATTCAGTGGTGGTGACGGGACACAAATTTAATTGGAACAGAATTTCATTCTGGTGGGTTATCTTTGTCCAGTAAAACTAATTTTAGATGTTCTACATTTGATTGATTTACTGAACAATTTGAAATAAATCATCTTCATTTAGTGCAAGAAAGACATCTCTGCAGTAAATAATTAACACGCATAAAAGGTAAAATGTCGATAATTGATTGATTCCAGTCATTGTAGAGAGAGCTGACACTTGACCTCTTCATTTACATGGAGCTATAAATAAGGAGAGGAGGCCTGCAGGTGCATCCTGGGACGAACAAGAGGGAGGAGTAGAGAGGTGATGCTTCGCTGACGAAGGGTGAAAACTCTGTTTCATTTTCTCATTTATCTGATTTTTCTAACATCTCAGCTACTGCAAACTAAAAAGAGGCAAAGATGTATTTTCCCCAACACCCGGTTACAAAATGTGGAAAACATAATTGCAAACCATGTTTTCAAAAGTACAAATTAATACAAATACTTCTTTTAAGAGTTTTGTTTAATTTTTTTTAATTGAATGATTGTTGAAAAATGCAGCATTTGCGAAGCTGATACAACACCTCCACTTGACTGTCACAGCATTTATAAGCAGCATGCAGACACATGTTTTCTAACATGTAAAGCTTGTAACGAGCAAACAGCACAAACAGTGAAGAAACAGATTGTAAATGGTCATTCTGCTCCTCTACTATTCTTCAGTGGGACAGTTGGACTTGTTGATGTTTTTCTCTGAAGTCTGGGAGCCCAAAGACACTTTACATGTGTAAACCTTATCCATGTTCCAGTCTGACGTCTGAACGGCCAGATAGCTGCTGATTTGGAAAGTCTGGTCTGGTTGCTGAACAGCGGTGCTGGTGGAGATCCCACTGCTCACTGGACTCCCACCAGACAACCAGCTCACATCTGCAAAAGGCACAGACTGACTGGACAGACAGACCAGAGAGGCTGTGTTGGACTGGAGCTCAGCACTGGATGGAGGGAAGACTGTCAGGACAGGAGGAGGGAGGCTGGAGCCTGAAAATATACAATAGCATTTTTTTAAAATTGAATCATTAATACAAAGCATGGCAGAAACTGCTCCAGTATCCATTTTTGGTGACAATATAACAAGCACGTTGAAGTAAAGAGTTTTAAATTGGTGAACAAAAAAGAAAAATCATGACCTCCAGGGACATATAGGAATACTGCGTCTCTTTAAAACAAATTCTATCATATATAAACATTTTGAGTCTGTTTGTTGTCTGCACAGATTTTCTGTTTCAACTTTGTTGATGTTGTTTTACGTGTACACCTTTTAATTTCTACATGTCGCTGTATTCGTTTCATTCTAGATACATTTTGATTACTTCATCATTGCTTTAAAATTTTACTCCTGACGTAATTATTAAAGTAACTATGACAAATTACATAATATCAATAGTAACCCATCTTGAGTCTATCTAAACACTGAGGTTTAAACAATATATGATGTCATACAGCCATAATCGGTAAATTGAATTATTCCTAACTACAGTAGATTCCTACAGAGTCATTAGTACAGTACAGTTCTCTTTACAGAGTTTTAAACATGAAGTTTTGCAATGTTAAATGTCATACATTTTGAAAATAAATAAGAACAGAATTGCAAATGTTGTAATTTTGGAATACATTTTTGATTATTCACAGACTGATGCTTTGCCTTCAAGCACACAGCCTGCTATCAAAGAGTACATCTGTAAATCAATGATCATATTAAATATTTAAAAACATTTATATTAATTCATTTCTCTTGATATGAATAAAAAAAATGAATCCTAACCTGTTTTCTGATCAGTTCAAAAGTACTTACTTGTCACAGTCAGCTTGGTGCCTTGTCCGAATACCACAGTGATTCAGTTTGTACACATGGCTGTACAAAAACCTCCTCACTCTCACTAATGAGGGGAGTGGAACTGAAACATCCTGTTGAGACCAACTTTCACTCTCAACATCTCATTCACTTCATCACTGATTATATTCCAAAATACTGCTGGACTTGAGGACTGATTCTGGTTCTTCTGTTGCATCTTTTTGTTTTCATGGTTTTGTTCAAAGTCCAAATGTCAGCAACAAACTGAGAATAACATTCATGAAAATGCTCTCAGAATTCATAAAAGCTGCAGTGAGTCTGTTACTGAGGTTTTTGTCATGGTGTCAAACACTGTGATACAGCTGCAGAAGCAGAGTTGTCCCACGTCTCACAGTAATAGACAGCAGAGTCTCCTGTCTCTGTCTGCTTTATGATGAACTGGTAATCTGTGTTTGATGAGGCTTTAGAGTTGAATCTATCTGAAGAGAATCCTGACCCAAAGCTGGGTGAACCGTGATTATGGTAAAATTTCAGAACATACTGAGGAGCTTCACCAGGAACCTGTTTATACCAGCTGACATAATATCCATCATCTCTCTGAATGTTGCAGTTGAGAACAACCTCTTGTCCTGGAGAAACTGTGTGGAGAGCAGGCGTCTGAGTCAGCACTTTCACTGCATCAACATCTGTGAACATACAGAGAAAAATACATGAGTGACAGGTTTCTGAGTCAAAGTATGGGCTCTGATAGGAATGAGAAGAATATCTTACACGTTAGAGCAGTGATGAGAGTGCAGAGGGTCCCCAGCATGTTGTCAGAGTCTGCTGCAAACTTCCTTTACTGTCCAGCTGAGAGGTGAGCAGGGTTGGAGTGTGAGGAGAAGAGAGACTGAAGCTTATAAAGACACTGAGGAGAGGAGAAGTGGAGGAGGAGGAGGAGTTTCAACACTCAAAGCTGTTTCACAGATGGACTAAATAGTGTATGTGGTTTCACATTGGGTCATTGAATCAAACCAATAATGTCATATTTGACAACGCTGATGTTCATGCACTGATAGTGTTTGTACGTATTTTAAGTTCTTTGCACAAGTATTATTAATTCCGGTCAGATTTATTCCCTGATGGTTTAAATTACTTGTCAAATAATCACATAACTCAAACTCTATCAATTTATATTCATCTTATCTCACATGATGTGAAGTAAACAGTGTTCTTTAAAAAAGAAAAAGATATGGAGGGGGAAATGGTATCCTAATCTTTTATCCTCATACGTCTTAATTGTCTTCCCACCAAACAAACATGTTTCCTAATAATCCGAACTGATTTATGACAAATTAATTATCACTGCATATGATATGATGTGAAGTTAGTGTAGTGATTATATCGGTTGGGTTTTAACTAAACCTAAATTGAGGTTTTTTTTTGTTCAAAACTGTCAGTATACTTTGGGATCTTATTCATGGAACAGCATTCATGTATTCAGATTACTGTCACATTCCCTGCAGCTGGAAGTTTCACAGTCATCACTACGGAGGTGTCAGGGATTGATCTGAACAAATGTTTACCCCATTTAGTGTATTTAAAGCCTGACTTACATGGAAATGTGAGATATTATGGAGAAAGATGGAGTGCATTTAATAGTGCATGTCTTATTGATTCATTTTAAAAGAACGTTTGTAAGGTGCCCATAAAAAAATACTTTCATCGATAAATACGGGAATGAATCTGAAAAGAGCATTTAAATGTTTGAAAACAAATGACTGTATAGTGTGTTGTTACACTGAGTGTTGATGGTGTCTCGATCCACTGTGTCACAGCCTGAAAAAGCAGAAGTATTTGTGAGGAGGTTTTTGTCACAGTGTAAATCACTGTGATACGTGCTCATTAGCAGAGTTGTCCCATGTTAGACAGTAATAGACAGCAGAGTCTCCTGTCTCTGTCTGCTTTATGATGAACTGGTAATCTGTGTTTGATGAGGCTTTAGAGTTGAATCTATCTGAAGAGAATCCTGACCCAAAGCTGGGTGAATCGTGATTATGGTAAAATCTCAGAACATACTGAGGAGCTTCACCAGGAACCTGTTTATACCAGCTGACATAATATCCATCATCTCTCTGAATGTTGCAGTTGAGAACAACCTCTTGTCCTGGAGAAACTGTGTGGAGAGCAGGCGTCTGAGTCAGCACTTTCACTGCATCAACATCTGTGAACATACAGAGAAAAATACATGAGTGACAGGTTTCTGAGTTGAAGTATGGGCTCTAATAGGAATGAGAAGAATATCTTACACGTTAGAGCAGTGATGAGAGTACAGAGGGTCCCCAGCATGTTGTCAGTGTGTGCTGCAAACTTCCTTTACTGTCCAGCTGAGAGGTGAGCAGGGTTGGAGTGTGAGGAGAAGAGAGACTGAAGCTTATAAAGACACTGGGGAGAGGAGAAGTGAAGGAGGAGGAGGAGTTTCAACTCTCAACACCGTTTTTGCATTCATTGATGACTTATAGGATTCATGCGTTTCCACATCATATCCACAAATCCGTTTGTTTTTTGTTCCTGCTGATGTCCTTTGCATCACTGTTAATGAGCCCAGTGGGATCGAAATTAAAGTGCTTTTCGCTATCATTTGCAAGAAATGAAATAAATATGATCACCTGCTATATGTGTCTTGACTGGTCTGCAGGTTACTGTTTTCTCACAGTTGTATACTACAATTTGTGCAGTCAACCATGTTCAATAATAATCAGGATGTAGAGTAAACATAAGTGTTTATCTCAGCTTCATCACTTTTTTCTAAAACATCCTCTCAACATTACAACATGCTCCATATTAATGACGCCTGTGATTCATTCACTTAAAACAGATCACTCATATTTAAATATACAGTAGGTTTATGTTACATATACTGTAGATGTGCAAGTCGTTGAGTGTAGCATTTTCATTTTGTGGTGTTCTAGCTGCACATTTAATTTATGATTTATTTATTATTAGTCAGATGAACTTTGGGCCTATTAAGGAAGTTGAAACAATGCAGTTGGATTAATATTTACTTGTAAGTGTAATATAATAATCATCACTGGGTTCGCCAGAGGATTTCTCCTGAAAAGGAAGAACTTTTTATAATTTCAATCTTGTGTGATGAATAGCAAGATAGATTAAAATTTACTGTAAACAATGATTTTCCAACAGTTTAATAGATCATGACTTAATTTTACTTTCGTTAATACTGTATATGTATCATAGACAACTACCATTAAAATAATTCCAAGAATGTATTTGCAATACCAATAAAGGGTTTTGAAATTATAAAAGTATTTTTTTAATATATACTTTGGGACCTGACAGAAGGCCTCGGCTGTTGGTTTCACACCCAGTCAAGATCTGAGTCAGAAACTGAAAAAAGCAGAAGTATTTGTGAGGAGGTTTTTGACACAGTGTAAATCACTGTGATATGTACTCACTAACAGAGCTGTCCCATGTTTTACAGTAATAGACTGCTGAGTCTCCCTCCTCCACATCGTTGATGATCAAACGATAATCTGATTTTGACTGATGAGTAGAGGTGAACTTTGGTGAGGAGAAACCAGAGCCATAGCTCGGAGAGCTTGAGCTGTGATAAAAATACAATACAAACTGAGGAACTCCTCCAGGAATTTGTTTATACCAGCGAACACCACTGTCAGTAACAGTCCCCAGGTTACAGTCCATGGTGGCTGTCTCTCCTTTCATCACCGTCACAACGGGAGGCTTCTGTGTCACCACCGTCGCACCACTCACACCTGGAAACAACAAGATGACATGGAGTCAAGAGAAACACACAGACTGATGAATCCAACATGAGGTCAATGCTGCAGACAGTCAGCCTCCTTACATGTTAGAGCAGTGATGAGAGTGCAGAGGGTCCCCAGCATGTTGTCAGAGTGTGCTGAGAATGGACTTGGAACTTGAAAAGTGAGCTCACTGCTGACAGATTAGAGGGTTTGGAGGATGAGAAGAGGAGGTGTTGGAGGAGCAATTTAATACGACACTGAAAGTGAGAGTGAGTGACAGGAGGAGGAGCTTTGGTTATGACTATTCTAGGTGATTTCCCTGACCCCCCAAAATAACTGTTATAATGCAAGGATCTTAAAATATCCTGCAGTTTTATTGGGATAGATCTGTTACTTTGTCCAGTTCTCTAATGAATAGAATTCATGGCATGCATCCAAGTTTGTATATTTTTTTCAGTCTTTTAATTCCATTTGTGGAAGTTTACAAAAATCATCTTTATCTAAATGACAAGTTTCTCAAAAGTTAAAAGGAGACATGTTTCTAGATCTAAAAAGTGACTCTTCAAGCATGAACATCAACACACATATAATAAAAAGAAGTAAACATTTAAATGGCTTACAACATTTGCATGTTTCAAATGCAGAGTTTTACAGAGAACTGACACTTAACCTCTTAATTTACATGAATCTTAATAAAGACAGGGCTGCAGGTGCATCCTGCAGATGAGAGAAGAGTTTAAAAAAAATATCTCTCCCTTCTGGTGAAATCTAGGGCTGTTTTTGCGTGTGTGTTGTCTGTTTTTGTTAATTTTTTGAATCAGTAAGAGTGCCCCCTGTGTCTTTCAAATAGTAATCGAATGCTGCTCTCTAGTGTGTATTCAACAGAACAACAACACCTTGTACTGTAGGTTGTAACGATTAAAGTCAAACTAATACATGTCATTTTAAGTCATTTTATGCAATTACTTCTCCAATATAATAATATATATATTCTCCAATATAATAATATATAATATAATTAAAATAAATAAATAAGAAATGTAAAACACACATAGGAAGACACAGCAATTTGGAGTGCAGCAAACTTTGAATTTGTCTACTTTAATGATGACAACCAGCAGAGGGCCATTAGGAAACATCAGTGTGTGTGTGTGTGTGTGTGTGTGTGTGTGTGTGTGTGTGTGTGTGTGTGTGTGTAGAATATGACGGGGATAGAGATGGTGGAGGAGGAATATTAGGATTTCTGTCTAAATACTGCAGATATGATCCAACATATCTGGAGTCTGTGTATTTGGAGTCAATCTAAATTGAGTGACAAATGGTTTGAACAAATCTACACAATAGAAAACCCGTCAGTCCACATAACCTGATGAGACAAAGCAAAGTCACTTGTTTCCACTCTAACGTGCGCATGTATGCATCCAGCCATTAGATAAGTAGATTGCTTTTTGTTCACCTTCTCAATTTTCATACATAAAGCAATGACACACAACTGACGCATCTGTCGTGTGATGGCATGTGTAGGCTGCCATTCCTCACCTGTCCACTAGTCGCTCAGTGTAGTTTCCCTGCCGCTGCACCACAGCCACTTTCACGGCTGTCAACTGGTATTTCTCTTCTAATTTCTTACTTTTGTTCCTCCTTTCCAGCTCTGCTTAGTGCTTGTGACTCTTACTCAGCATTATTTGACAGTGACGGAACAATGTGGCCACGATGGACTCTCACCAAACTCTTTGACTGGCCCACAGTCTCTGAAGCCGAGCATGCTGTCCTTGTTTGTGGGCTGGAGCCTGGTCATCTGTGCCATTCTTCGCCTCCTCTTGGACAAACCTGGTGGGGTGTCGGGTTAGGAGGTGTGGTGCTGCCTGTTCCCCCAATTTAAGTTAAAACACAAGAAGGAAGTATTCAGTCAAATGTTCTGTTCAAAACGACCCCACACCATACGCACGCGCGCTCGCTCACACCAGCAGGAGTCCTGCGTCAAGTGAGACGGAGAAAACCGGTGCACTAGGTGATCTTGTCTTCAAAATAAAAGACAAAAACCAGTCTTCTAGCACGTATATATATTTTTTTATTCTGAAAGCAAACGGAAGTCGTTGTGTAGTGCATGGTGCTTGACACTGGTGCAAGATGTCGCTCATTCTTTCTGTACCCTAAACTGAACCCCAAATGCGCATCGCTGACCGACGCATCTTTTAAAAAAGGGAACCAGCTGCTCTCCTTAAAAACGGCAGGCGAGCCTACATGTAGCACGGGACACGGAGGAAGCGGAGGTTTATTCTGAAATCAACATAATTGGGAGAATACCAAATGTTGGAGCCGTCAAGTGCAAAGAAATAGGTGTAAATAACGGGTGACCGAGTCGGTAACCTTTCAAGAGTAGCAGTCAGATGAGAGGGATTTCGTTGTTAAGCAAGTAAACTTACAGAGGTGGTGAAATGGAAAAGACTGTCAACATCTGTCTGCAAATGTGTTCGAGCTGAAGCTGGAGCAGGATTTTCCGGGGGGCTCTCTGTGAGGTGTGATGGAATAAAATGCTGCGCATTACCGCTACTACAGGTTACTTGAATCTCAAACGGACCTGAGTCTGGAATTTATTCTTGACCTTTGTGTGTTTAGGCTCTTGCTGTCTTCTGCAACGCAACGAGGAGGATGGTCTTTGCCCTACATGTGATTGTCATGTCTTCAGCGTTTTTCAATCCCAGTTTTGCCTTCAGCTCCCACTTTGATACAGGTAAGGGTCAAACCGATGGATGAGGGCGTTTGTCCATTTGCTGCAGACCTGCTTGTGATTTAAATGCTTCTTCGTGGTCAAGATGAGTGATCTCTAATTTGGTAATGCAAGGCCACACACTGTGCCGTGATGCTTCATCATTGTACATAGCATTTTCTTAGTCACCAGCAGCAGCATCATTGCCATAACATTCCCATCATCATCAGCAGCGTTATTATCATGACAGTGAGCCTAAATATCAAAAGATTAGCCCAGATATGTTTTACATCCAGTAATTCCCTTACAGCTTGGTGACAACAGGGTTAAAAGCTGTGCCTGCACAGATTCTTCATAGTCCTACCCATGCATCCCTGCAGCTGAGTTATTCCCCTTGTGTGCTATATGATCAGGACGTGCGCATGCTAAACATTACAGAGGTGACCTGCTGACAGGGGTGTATGGCTGTCCTGCTTGAGGTTGCGGTTCTTGATGCCCATGTGGATGCAGCATTAAATCATCCTTTGGGGGGTTTTATTGGGGGGGGGGGTGACCCAGGTGCTGCTGCAGTGCTACGGGACCACCGGGCAGGAAGCCATGGCTGTCCTGTGTAAGGGCCTGAATTGGAGCAGAATAAATAACTGTGTGCAAGTGTAAACAGGACTGAGAGAGTCCCTGCACTGAGCACACTGTGCTGAGCATACAAATGATGGTGAGTCTAGTGGCTCTCAAGTTTCAGGCTCTAACTGTCCTCCCCAAACCGCACACTCTCAGTGATCCCGCTTTGTCCAATTATTCCACCCTCATCCACCTTCTGTGACTCCCACTGCTCTTTCTTTGCATCTCTTCTCTGTTGTCCCTCAGAATGTGACTGTAAGGGAGCTTCCATTTTAATGCAAATAGGCTATTTATAGGAAGTATGTGTCCCTGTCTCTGTGCTTACAATAACATTGTATGACTTTATTAGACTATATAGAATATAGACTGTCAAACAATATACAGCTTTATTATGCGCCAGGTTGAAACAAGTGATAAGACCACATTTTCATTTTTAGAAATTATGCTCACATCCATCACATAGAGCGTTTTTGGATGCAAAACTACAAAGAATAGTTAGATTAGTAAATACAACTCCAGAACACTGGATATAAGACTGATAAAGGTATATACTACATTGACATGGCAATGACATCACAGCTTTGAGGGTTTTGTTCATTAATAATGACTGACCTGCTTCAGATAATATTCTGATAGTTTACAATACACTGAAGAAAGACAGTGGATTAGTGTTTAGATACTTGGAAAATGGTTCCCAGCTGAATTATAGGTGATATTGACTGCTAACTATCGCTCTTCTGGGGTATGTTCTTATATAATTGTCTTGGTATTTATTTTCTTCCTGGAAGAACAATTTAATGCAAATAGGCTATTTATAGGAAGTATGTGTCCCTGTCTCTGTGCTTACAATAACATTGTATGACTTTATTAGACTATATAGAATATAGACTGTCAAACAATATACAGCTTTATTATGCGCCAGGTTGAAACAAGTGATAAGACCACATTTTCATTTTTAGAAATTATGCTCACATCCATCACATAGAGCGTTTTTGGATGCAAAACTACAAAGAATAGTTAGATTAGTAAATACAACTCCAGAACACTGGATATAAGACTGATAAAGGTATATACTACATTGACATGGCAATGACATCACAGCTTTGAGGGTTTTGTTCATTAATAATGACTGACCTGCTTCAGATAATATTCTGATAGTTTACAATACACTGAAGAAAGACAGTGGATTAGTGTTTAGATACTTGGAAAATGGTTCCCAGCTGAATTATAGGTGATATTGACTGCTAACTATCGCTCTTCTGGGGTATGTTCTTATATAATTGTCTTGGTATTTATTTTCTTCCTGGAAGAACAATTTCCCCTCAGGAATGTGCAGTGAATTAATCTTTTTTCTTTCTTCAGCAGACAGTTGGTGAATGAAAAGTCTCAGTGACAGTTCAGGGTGGAATCAGCACTTGAATTTGGATTGGTTATTTATAGGAGGAGGGTGGGGCATGAGTGGGCATATAGTGGCTTGTATGCAGCTAGAGAAGAGGTTGGGGTCTGGATTGTCACTCCCCTGTCATAATGATCTACATTTCTCATTAGAGCGGCACCTCGCGAGCAGTCTTGTTCCTTCCTAGTAATTGCGCTACGAATCAATGTTGCCTAGGCGATGGAGGGGGCGTGTGAGGAGGAACCAGTCATTTTCATGGCTAATGCTAAGGACAGAGGAATGCTAGTGTTCCTTAAAGGGGAGGGACACACAGCATTACATTTGCTGTACTTGCTGAATGTGATGTCTTTGAGGCTTAGGAGTAGATTAATAAAACACACTTACATTTAAAAACATAAAATCCAGTGTTTGAACTGTAGCTGTCCTCCACGACTGCACCACCTCCATACGCCTGGGGTTATGTAAGAACATAGTGTGCTCTACCTCCACACAAACAGTCACTCATGCGCACACACAGACAGAGGAAAACAACTATGGGGCCAGGTCAGTCGTCACTTTGCATCGCATTATATAAGCCATCAGCATGGACAGACACACCGAAGCAGGATTTTTGATCTCCTCACCACATAAGCGCATACATGCTTTGGCTTGGTTTGGAAGGGGCAAGTTGTGTCGATGTGTGGTATTCTTCACCAGTGACAACTGCAGCTTGCACCTGGCTTCCTACTGTTTCAGCACCTCGGAGAGCTCTCCCATCAGGAGAGGAAATTGTGTGTGTGTGTGTGTGTGTGTGTGTGTGTGTGTGTGTGTGTGTGTGTGTGTGTGTGTGTGTGTGTGTGTGTGTGTGTGTGTGTGTGTGTGTGTGTGTGTGTGTGTGTGTGTGTGTGTGTGTGTGTGTGTGTGTGATTGTGTGTGTGTGTGTGTGTGTGTGTGTGTGTGTGTGTGTGTGTGTGTGTGTGTGTGTGTGTGTGTGTGTGTGTGTGTGTGTGTGTGAAAACCTGGCTGCATCCTACAAACAGAATTAATATTCATCCCTTTACAGTCAGGGCAAACAAAAGACAGACTGACCTGGAAGGCAACACCGATACACCAACAAGCTGACAATGCAGCAACTGTAAAAGTTCAAAAAAATAAATGTAAAAGAAAAAAGAATAATAATAAAATGTGATAAATTGCCCAGCCCTAGCATCTTGATGTGGATACAGAACAATACAAACATATATTTTCACTCACACACACACACGTACAGCACAATGCATAATGCACATTCCACATGTGGGGAAGATTCACACGTGCCCTTGCATACACATGCACACACCACTGCATGCTATACCCAAGGTGGTACTGATACAGGAGAAGAAAGATGTTAAAATTGATGTCTTGACTTGCTCCTCCTACTGACTCGGTCAGTACAAGCCTGCCGCTGCTGACTATTTGATTATTCATCTCTCTGTGTGTAACCAAGCACTTTAGTTACACAAGTCAGCCCCTTGGGGAACTAGAACAAGGATGAAGTGGATTTAAGCAGTCAAGGGGAACCCATCTAAGTCTCCTCTATGTGCTCTCTGTATGATGATGTGGGAGATGTGGGTTTTCATGGTGTCACACTTGTGTGTGTACAGTTGCATAATTGTGGTCACTTCATGCAGTATTTAATTTGTCACCAAGTATCATTTCTTGTTGTTTAATCAAAATACTAAAGCACCCCGAGAATCATTTAGCAACACAGTCACGTGGCGGACAGAAGTGGAGACATTTGCTAGTTACAAAGCATGTTGATAAAATGGCAGGAGGGGAAAGTAGATACATGTGGGTTGTTGTGTTCAAATTGTGTCTTCAAATTGGCTGGACAGGTGGAAGACATTTCAGTGAAAATTCAGGAGTAGTTCAGTCAGAATTCGCTGTAGCGGTCCGGGTTCAATTCCGACCCTCGGTCATCCCCTCTCTCCGCCAATTCCAATCATTCTCCAGCTGGCAATAAAAATTCTAAATTAAAACTTTAAAAATAACTATAAATAAACAATAAACCATTGTATCAGGAAACCACAAGAATACAAGATAAATGACGAGAGCATGGCAGCCAGCATAACTGATGCTAACCTTTTTTGTTCAGGTATGTTTTTTTTTTTTATCCAAGCACATATTTCTATGTCTGCATATGGTTTGCACATAGATCAAATTAGTGTGTGTGTAGAGTTGTGTACTATCCGGTCTACATGCAGATGTTTTACTCATAGATGATATTATACACGTAACATTGTTTTAGATTTAGACTTAGACTTCTCTTTATTGATCCCTTTGGGATGACTCTTCAAGGAAACAGAATTCAGCCTTGTAGTGCCTTTGTTTCCTTTAGATTGCTAATTGTTAGAGCTAATAGAGCTTCGATGAAATCTATTTTATTGTCTGTCCATACATGTAACCGAATGGTGGGAAAGTTCTCCAGAGGCATACAACCGCGAGATCGGACGGGGCAGCTTTTCAGCTTCAGATTCCCTTCAAAATTTGACCCAACAGTTCACACTGCAAAAAGCAGATCAGAGGCCAGTCTCCTCTCAAATTAATTCATTATTGATGTTAAATATTACACCTTTAGATGCAATGCCCTGGTCGTGTAGTTAGCCAATCTTTTATATTTAACTCAAATATGTCCTTTAGAGACAGAGCTGATATTTACACCCTTTCTTTCCAGCAGTTTGCCCTTGCCTAGGCTGTCAGGGGATGGACATGACAGGCCTGTAATGCTGATCCATGGTGGTCCTCCTGGGCTCTCACTCCCAGTTAATGACAGTTATCATCTCTGCAGGCCAGTGCATCCCTCTGCCATCTGCAGTCATTCACAGAGAGCAGGACTAGAGGACGGTAGAGAGGATGTAAATGGGTGGAGGATACAGTACCCTGCCATTAATCGTATCACGCTGTTCCTTTCACTGTCAACTGGTGATGTTGTTTGTGTTTCCTCCTCTGTATCACTCACACTCCCTCAGCACAGTCTGATGCTGCTTGCTCTGCATTTCTGTTTTAGTTGTCCTTCTCCAGAGAATTTATTTCCCTCCCTCTCTCTGTCCTAACTCTCTTCCCTCTTCATGCAGCCTGTAACAGAGGGTTGCTGTCGGGCATCACTGCAGCCCCACTAGCAAAAGAGGAGGGCTAACTCTAGCCACTCTGCATCCCTAGACGCTGATACATATAGAACAAGTATTTTAAAACAGGTGCTCAAATTATATCTTGACACCAAAGATGAGCTAACCACTTGAGCCAACGATTGATCTGGAAGGATTGTCCTCATGCATTCTATTTACACATGCACAAAAGCAGGGGAGAATCAATATTTAGCTTGACTCATATACAGGATGACAACTCTCTGTCAACTACCTGAAGCTGGAAATCTTATTCAGCTGTAAGCCGATTGTTTTCATTGTTGTTCTGTTGTAGACTGCACCTCATCCGGCAACATCCAGTCAAATATCATTTGACTGAATGAGCTCGGAAAATGGATGTGTGTATATGTTTATTTATATGCTTTATATACTTTGTATAAATTGTTTGGCTCTGCCCCTCCTGACTCCTGACTGACTTGTAAATCTAAACCTAAAGGTCACACTTATTTCCTGGCTCTGTCTCTCCTGTCTGCTGTATACTAAGCACTTCCCCCCACCATCCTTTGTGTTGTGTGTGTGTGTGTGTGTGTGTGTGTGTGTTTGCTGGAAGCTACTTGATGCAGCCCAGGCAGGGCAGATGGAGGAGCTTGTTTGCCCCTGCAGCACTGTTCTGAATTTAAAATCATGCTCAGAGAGATTTGGGGCTCTTTCTACACTTTTTCCGCGTGTTATGTTTACCCATTAAGAAGCATTGAGGAGACGTAGAGGAGCAGATAAGAGGCAGAATAACAGCGGGAGATAGTAACTTCTACGAGTCTTCTTCTTGTCACCTCAGCCCAGTTTGACTGTATTCACACAAGCAGCACTCGGACGTCGTTCCAAATTAGTCTTAACTGAGTTTGAAATAAGTAACAGATATAGCAAATAAGTAACCACCATACCATTTTCAGTGGCTTCCATGTTGTTTTCCACTGTTTAACCTGTTTTCCAGCATGTTTGTGACATTGACACAACAAAAAAAACAAAAACAAAAGAAAGACAGACTTGTCTACTGGCAATGGGAGACTTTTTGGTGGAAAAAGTCAACATACATACATAGACAAACAGCTCAGTCTGTGGCTACTGACAACACATGAAATGGATACTTCTAACCAAATAACCAAATAGCTGCATAACGTATGTCCTTCTTTGTATCCAATCTATTGAATACTAACAGCAGTTGGAACTGTTTCTCATCCTCTCTTTAGCCCCTTCTTTGGCTCCCCCTCACAAGATGGTTTGATTGCAGTGGTGTGTAGTTTGGCACACAGCCCGTCCTGCAGCACTGTCATTACTTGGTCTCTTGGTCAGAAACAAAACTGTGTGTGTGTGTGTGTGTGTGTGTGTGTGTGTGTGTGTGTGTGTGTGTGTGTGTGTGTGTGTGTGTGTGTGTGTATGTGTGTGTGTGTGTGTGTGTGTGTGTGTGTGTGTGTGTGTGTGTGTGTGTGTGTGTGTGTGTGTGTGTGTGTGTGTGTGTGTGTGTGTGTGTGTGTGTGTGTGTGTGTGTGTGTGTGTGTGCATTTATGTATGCATAGCAACCATACCTAACAAATGAAAAGGGACAGACCGTAGAGGGGAGATGAGAACCCAGCCTTTCACAGGGAGAGAGACTTCTATTCTGCACATTGTCTTTGGTGTGTTTGAGCTCCTCTTCATGGAGTTGGGGTTGCTACTATCAGGAGCAAAAACAACAGCCCACTTCTCTGTTACCACGGTAACTCCAAAGTTATCCTGAACAGCCAGTGCAACACTTCAACTGGGCTTTCTGTGTGGGTTCACGTTCTTATGCTCGCATGTAAATGAAAAAAACGTGGCCCGGCCCTGGCCTTGATACAAGTGTGGGAGGTATTATAATGCGTTTTAACGCCTTGAATAAAATCCCTATTTCCTCCCTAAAGCCCTCCTTGCACTGTTTGTCCTCTCTGCCTGTCCTACACGTGTCCATGTGGAACAGATTTGTTGAATGCACGATGAGCTCTATCGTGTATAGCAGGTAGTAAATAACCCAGCAGCTGTAGACCTGACGTTCAGTTGCGGCAGCTGCACAGCAACAGAAAGCCGTACCTCACTGGTGCATGCCTTATTTATGATCTACCATGAAAAGCTCAGTGGCTGTGCTTAACACTCTACTATTCTCATCTATTACATACACGAATGAACACACACACACACACACACACACACACACACACACACACACACACACCCACCATTGAACTGAGCTTTCCTGCTTCCTCCGTCTCTTTACATTTGTATTTCTCTCTGTGTGTCTGGTATTTGCGGCTGAAGCTATTGCGTTTTGTAGCAATGATTTAGTTGCATGTTTCTAAACATGCATTATCCACTCATGTTCTGTGACTGTGATGGACTATGGAGGCTATTTTTTTTTCTGCCACTGATGACTTGAAATGTGCATCCCTCTATTCTACTCATCCTGGTCTTACATTGTATCTCAATGTAGTCTCACTTTTAGGAAATTCAAAGCAACTGCAACATTCATCCCCTTTACTGCCACTCATTTTTCCTCTCTTCCCCCCTCTCTTCATGCCGCTGCGTCCTCTTTATTGTTGGTCTGAATTGTGGAGGTGGCAGGGTGCCTACATCGCTCGCCCCTCCCGTTTGTCGGGACATGGCTCATCTTCTTCAGTCCTGAAGACAGCTTTTAATAAAGCGTGTATGAGCCCAGCTTTAAGTGCTTTATTTTCATTTCGCCATGCAGCCGGTGAAGTAATGTGTGCTTCTCAAATATTTATGGAGAACCCCGGGTCGTCGCTCTCTCAGAGTTCTTCAGAGAGAGTGGAAGATGAATTTCTCAAGTGTCGCACTTATGAAAATAGTGCCAATGATTTTCCTCTGGATGACCATATTAGACTTTCTGGTGGTGAATGAAGACTTAAAAGGGCTGTTGTAGGTGAAACTACATGCAAAAAAATGACTTTTTGAGTCACACTGCCATAGTACAAGAAATAATAGGTATACTAACAATTGTAAGATAATGAGAAAACTTGCTCCATCTATTCATCCATTTTGAAACTGTTTATCCTGGTAATGGTGTTGAAAGGATGAGCAGAGAAGCACAAATATTATTTGTCTTTGCAAATTTCTCCAAATCTTTAGGGGGATTCCCTAAGCTCTGTCTGCCCTGTAGTCTATAGTCAGTCAATCATGCACTTGTAAATACTTGTAAGGTACTGATGAGGAAATTGTATCCCTTGATTCAAAGTAGTAGTGGTTCAAATTACTGAGGGAACCTTATCTTAGCTGTTTGTATCAGAAATTGCTATCCAAATCACTTCCCAAACGTTATGGCTGTGGGTGATGGTTTAAAAGAAGGTTGACCAAAAGGTTGAGAGCTTTGCTTTGTCTAAGTTCTGTCTTCACTACCATGGTCTGATATGCTGACAGTACTGTAGCTGTTATTCATTTTTTTCGATGTTGCCGCCTTGATTAAGTGATGTATCATTTTTTCCCAGAAGAGAGCCACGATTTCAGACTTCAGGTTATGTTCAGACAGACAACAGCACTGCATGAAAAAACAGCCCTCTTATTTGTTTGAATGGGACATTTTGCTCCAAATGTAGAAGCAGAAGTGGCCCCATCTTACTACTTTACAGGAAACAACACAGTCATTTGATTTACAAAACAAATTTAGAGTGGACTGCCAATTTCCATGATTCCTACATTATCTGTGAAAGAGTAAAAGGTTGGTCAACCCTTCAGCGCCCGTGTTCACCATCTACTTTATCAGTCAGTACCAAGAGGCGCGGCAGTTGCCAGTTAACTCAACCTCAGGCTGGGTGGCATCTCCAGCTTATCAAGATGAATGGGGCTTTCTGGTTGAAAGTTGGCCAACTACGGAAAAAATGCACACAATCATACATTTCCTACTTTAAGGTGAAAAATTGCAGAAATGGAAAGTTGGTGTATATTTGGCAGAAAGACAAAAACCAAAGGAATTGATTGATCAGCCCTGGGGTTTGCACATCATGAAACCCTTTATATCTATATGTGTATATATAGACATTTCAACATGTGTATGCATGTTTTATGTTGTGTCCTTCAGCGAGCCCTGAGTCACCGCTCCCTCTGATTCAGCATGTCTTCACTCTCTCTGGCACCATCTGCACATTGTGCTTCACCTCTACTCCATCTTCCTTTCTCACATCCATCCATCCATCCATCCATCTACATATGCATAGGTTCATCATACAGTTCCCCCAAGGTAACTGCAGCATATTTAAACAAATGCTTACAAACTCCCATTGAATGGCTGAATAATACTTGCTTCTTTGGAAATCTGTCTGGTGATTTAGCTGTATAATGACACAGAGGACAAATGTAATGTTTATGTTAGTTGCTTTGGATATTTAGATGTGAACATTCATCCTTGTTTCCTTATCAGCTGCTCTACACAATGTGTCCTGTCACCACCCACTCAGGCTTTGTGTTGGGGTATGTGGTGGATCCAGAAAGGGCACTGCTTGGGTCACATACACTTTCGCATACAAGCACACACGCACATACGCAAGCTGTCACAGCATAACACAGGCTTATAGACAGGGGACAGTGCCTGTATACGAGGCATCGGCAAAAGTGTTTCAATCAAAAGTGTGGAAATAAAGAGAGGGCATGAAGTTTACCTCACTGTAAATTGCAGTCAACAAATATGTGTGGTTACCATGGTGATGTGTTGGCGGGTCAGTGTACACACATACACACACACACACACACACACACACACACACACACACACACACACACACACACACACACACACACACACACACACACACACACACACACACACACACACATGCTGTAGTTGTTAAACAAAGCTTCAGTAGGAACCTGGATCCATTATGCCTGTCTGTCGTCACTCTGCACGTGCGTGTGCATGTCTGCCTGTGCAAGTGTGAGTGTAGTCTTTGCGGTTGTGACCTCAGCGTCAAGCTTTGGTTAGAGCAGAAGCCTACTGTTTGAGCCACAGGAGCTGTCAGGTCTGGAACAGTAAGCTCCCCTCAGCCAAATGGGTCAGGACTGATAAGTCTCAATCAGTGAGCTGGAAAAAAAGGCATACACAAGCATCACACACCACAACTCAGTGGGCCCAATATCCTCACAAGGAAAGAGAAATAAAGGGAACCCTGGTGTGAAGACATATGCCAGACAGCCCTCTTCCTCAAAGAGATAGTTTGGCTATTTTTAAGTGGGGTTGTATGTCATTGTTTTACCTACAGTAGATGGCAGTTAGCACACCGGAAAAGCATACAGGAGTACTGAAACAGAAGCTGCAGCACTAAACATATTTTAGCCACCTAAAACAGGCACACCTTAAAAAATCCATTTCAGTTTAAGTGTACACTATATTTAGATTTTTTTTGCCGCTTTACTCTCCTCCAGTTTCCACAGAAGTTTACCCTCTCTCTCTTTCGGCCGTTCATTGTCTATCTGTAAACAGTCTTTTTTTTATTGACTCAACCGATCAACACATGAAGATCAGTTTACTCATCCTGTGAAAACAGTTGTATGATGTCTTCTGAGCTCTAGAGGGATCCGTGTAAAGTCTGAGAAAATAACCCTTATGATGTCATAGTGATGTCACCAGGGTTATTTACATAGGTAATTTTTACATAAAGCCTTCATTTCAAACAGGGGCAGTTTTAAAGATATGGGCATTTTACATGGCCGGGAGAATCTAAAAACAATGTTATATTGAAGGGCATTGTGGGGACTGAAGGACTGTATTTTTGGATCTTGAACTATAATACTCGGGAGTAAAAGTCATGGATTATTTTTCCATTATTCTGTCTGTCTTTCAGAAATCGCTCAACTATGTTGAAGCCTTATACTAAACTGCTGGAATACCGTTTAAATAAAAATACACCCCAGAGCAGCTCAATCGATAGGCCACCCTCCTCCTTAGTGAAAATAACAGGAGCGGACCCTTTAAAGCAGCGTATAGGGCCTAGTTAAAAGGTGTGGAGAGACTATTAGTAAATAGAATGGGACCCTAAATAATGCATACAGGAAAATGCGAAAATCAATGCTCCATTAGCTCATTTTAATGCATTAAATATAGGTGAAGGTCAGATATATGGGCATGTTGTTTTTTCTCCAGAGCTGTCCTACTACAGTAGAGCTCACCTCAAAGCTCCCAGTAGACCGCCAGCGCAGGCAGTGGTTAGGTGATGTAGGAAAAAAGACGTTGGTGTCCAACACTTCATTGATTATAGTTTGTTTTTTAAATGCTACATATGTTTGCTTTGAGATGATCGCAGTGGGACTTGGTGTGAATTTTGAGTCATGTAGATAAAAGAAAAGTCATGTACGTAGTAGATACAGTGTTTTTCACAAAAAAGCTCAAAACTACCTATGAAAATAGGTGTGAAGGATTGGATAGTTTAGGGAGTTCAGTGAAGGTTTCAATCTCTTTTTCTCTTCCTCTCTTTCTTTCATTCGTTCTTGCAGCAGGTTTAAAACTGTAAACTTGATTGTATGGGTGTCCTTAGCTATTAGAGGCTAAAAGACGAACTGACACGTCTGCTGCACATATGCACACAGGAAGACAATGACAGCTGGTGAATAACTTACACAAAAGCAAAATAATTACCCACAATCACCAACAAACATTCGTGCTCTGTTTATTGGTCACAGAAACATTTCTTTGATACACTGTGGTTGAATTAGACCTTTTCCAAAATGCTGTGCACTCAAACATTACTACATCTCATTTTGTGCTGGGATTTAATAGTGTTGTGTGCAGTGTTCTGGAAAGCAAGCAGTAACTCCAATTAAATAAATAATGGGTTGTATTTTGAATCGTTGCTCTGAGGGCAATTTTTGCTGCACGTTCAGGAAATTAAAAGCAGATTATACTGTAGAATCACAGTAAGCACTTTCATTCATTAGTTGTTTACATTGCCACTACACCTACTCCTTTAAATCATTATCAGGGAGGGAGTCATTGTGTATGTGGGTGGTATGCAACTTTACCCTCTATGACTGAGAGTGCATAGTTACTACTGTAATTAAGCCACAAGACCTGATTCCTATTCACAGTCACAGATTGTAGCGATGCATAGGAAGCAGAAGCGGATTATGAGTCACATGCCTCTTTCTTCAAGCTTCCAATTAAATGGTCACAAATCATCTGTGTATACAAATCACCTCTATCTCTATTTAGCTTTTAATTTCCTGTATGATTGCAGTTTGCCATCTGATCTCTGTACGGCTCCACCCTTTTAACATTGGCATTATTCTCCCATGTTGCAGATGGGGCTCCACTGAGCGAGCTGTCGTGGCCTTCATCCTTGGCAGTGGTAGCTGTCTCCTTCTCTGGTCTCTTCACATTCGTCTTCCTCATGCTGGCCTGTCTCTGCTGCAAGAAGGGGGACACCGGCTTCAAGGTGAGCTCACTGCTTCCCCCTGCTGGATGTGGTGAAGAGAGCACAAACTGTGTGTGCCCGGTGGATGGGAATCTTTGTCAGTTAGTTCATTATGAAAATAACAGAAAAGACAAAGACTTTTAAGGTATCACATATGCGTTATTAGTACGAAGACACACTGTACAGACAATAAAAAAGCATTTAAAAGCCTTACATATATTTTTGTTAGTGCCATTCAACCTCTTTGTATACCAATAAGTAAAGGCTGAATTGAGTTTGAAGTAAAGTAGGGCTGCAGCCAGAGGGTATTTTTTTGTCCAATAATCCGATTAGTAATCACTTATGCCATGAAAAAGCTGTTTTAAAATGCCCTAAAATGACTAGCTATGCCCAACCGACAAGCCAAAACTAAAAAATAAACGATTGATTGATCGATTATTTTTTTAATTTCATTACTTAAATGAGTAATTTGTTGTTTTCCTGTCCATCGACTCCGTGTTTTAATTCTGAAATAATCTGTCAAGTGTGAGGGCAATTTAAAAACAAAACTGACTTGAAACATTAACATACACATTTAGTTTCATTAAAAAAGTTGTAATTTAAGAGGGCTTTTCTCGGTTCATTGATTAAGGTCTGACATCAAGCGCAATTTCAGGTTCATTTTTGTATTTTGGGTTCCTTCAAACATGTTTTGGTTGATTTATATTTGGTCGATTTCATCACTTACTGTGTATGCTGAAGGACTATTGCCCCATTGTATGCAAGTGATGCAACCAAGTCCCCTTACCCATCGCAGGCTGGCACGCATCGTCTCTGTGTTGCCTTCAACTGCCAGCATGACTCAGCCATGCTGTGTCAAACATTAGTGCTGAACTGAGCGGCTGATGTGGGCTCACAGAGACTGACACAGGCAGGGGGCATATCGAGAGGTAGAAAGAGGAGAAACCATAGAGTTGCTGTACTTGCTGCTTTTTGTCATTATGATTTTCTCATTAACTTGCTGCTGCTATTATGACATGAGCATCAAAACTCATTTTCATTTTGGTCATGCATTTTAATGGTTGTAACTCTTTTAGCTGGAGAATGGATCAAATACAGCCCAAACTGAACAGCCTTCTGTGACTTATGCAAATCATTTTACAATTTAAATCCATAGTGTTCCCCTACAGTATTCCCTGTATGAATTATGGGGCTGGGGATAGAGGGAAAGAAAACCCTTTAGGCTTTTGGTTGTTTCTGTGTGTGATGAGAGTCATGTCTTTGCTTCATTGTTCACACTGAACAGTGGGAAAAGCCTGTGGTAGGTAGATGCTGCAAGGATAACAGTGTCACTAATGAGCACAGCAAAGAGAGCACCGGCACCATTAACAACTTTTGGACTTTTCGTGTGTATGTGTGTGTGTGTGTGTGTGTGTTTGTGTGTCTGTTTGTTTGTTTTTGGGTGCCTGTGCCATGCCAGATTGTCTCATTATGTGAATGTGCATTTTAATAATCTGCAGTGGGAGTCTTGGTGGTCTGCTTTAATTGGCCTGCCTTTTACTGTGAAAAGACTAATGACAGAGTGCTCTTGGTGCTAAAACAGAAATAGTTGATTCATTTTGCAATGTTACCATTGTGACACTATTGATTCCTGCACCCTGTCATCATTAGTTTAGGGTAAATTCAGCTACAATACGGCATTGGATTGTTTTATTGTAAATATATAGTTATAGAGGTGAGTATAGTTGTTGAAAAATCATTTTGAGAGACTCGGCACAAGAAAGAAAGAAAGATAGAAAGAACAAAAGAAAGAGAAAAAATAAGTGTTAACGAGCGAGTCATTCTTGGGAATACTTGAAGCACCCTGAAGCGTATTAATTTGCCATAATGAGCAACTCACTCTCTTGTCCTTCTTATTTCCCTACTACGTATTAAATACATCTATAATTTGACACAAAACATTGATTTTAAAATGAATTTAGAGATTTTAAAATGGTCTTCCAGAGTCCATAGGAGCAGTCTGCTATTCAGGAATACCAGACTGTCGAATGCCATAACTGACAAATCATAATCGAGTATTAAACAAAGCCATGTAGGCTAATAAAGAAGTGAGTGGGTGTGTAGGTAGATAGTCAGTGAGTGTGGTGAAAAAAGGCAGTGGAATGATTACATTAACAAGAAACCACATTGTGACTGTGGTTAGTAACAAGGAATCTTCTGTCAGAGCAGCACAGCTTTCAGTTCTCAGGCATCCAAATGTAATTGGGTTATGTTAAAACAGCACAAAACTAATTCTGACTTTTGAGGATAAAATATATGCTTGTTGTCTTGATCATTGTGATTCCAGACAAGACTAACTACCAAATCTTCACCTTACTCTCTTAATTTGGCAGCAACCACCACAGAATGGTTAAACACTTCCCACTCTTCCTCCCTCTCTTTGGCACTGGCTCGTTACTCAGCAGCTCACTTGTAAGGTGTGCATTCGTGTGGGACTGCAAAATCGAACCGCTGTGCCGTCCACAAAGCTTCATTATTCCTCTCTATCGTGGTGCTCTTACTGGAGCATGTAGTGAGGCTGGGTATTAAGTGCATTCTAAACTGAAGGCTCTCTCGGGAGCTATGCAATGCTGACTCACAGCCAGGTGCTCGCTTTCACACTTCGCTTTGAGGAGAGTGGCAGATGGTTCTCTTGAATGAGTAACATACACAAAGTCCTACACGCACACACACACACACACGCACGCAGGCACGCACGCACGCACGCACGCACGCAAGCACGCACGCACGCACGCACACACACACACACACACACACACACACACACACACACAGAGTGTTTTAGGACCCATGTTAATTGAAATTTTTCATATTGGTCCATCCTGCAATCTACTGCTCCTTTCTTATTCCCTCATGTTTTCTCTTCACTTTTCCTCTTTTCTTTACCGTGTGGTTGCTGCAAGTGGGAGATAGGCTTGTTATGGATGGATGGATGGGGGAATGGCTCAGTGCTTGTGAACAGAGCACTATTGCCAGCCCGGTTTTCAAACACAGCCACAGTGTTAGAAACTTCTAACAGGATTGACCTGAATCATCATGGAATGTTGCTTCGTGTGGCAGGACACGGTCAGAACAGCATCAAGAGGGGCTTTGACTGATTTTACTTTTGTGTGGTATACAGGGATGGAAAGATAGAGGGTCACTGTTTTCCACTCCCTCTTATTCTCATCCATGTTAGCAGAGAGGTGGGGAGTAATCTGAAGTTAGGGTTACCATTTTTTTTCTGAATAGCTGATGATAGTCCCCACTCTTGTTTGCTCCTATTCAAAAGTAGCGTGGACACTTAACCTTTATATTGTAGAAGTTATTTCTGGTCATCCTTTTTCATGGCACACAGTAGAGGATGTAACTGCAACATTATTGTGTAATAACTCAGAATTTTTCAGTCCTATAAAAACCTTAAATGTGAAAAACCTTTGGGCTTACAATGTACTAGTGCAATGTACTGACCGATGTTACAGCACAGTTTATATCATAAAGCTACAAAATAATCAGGACACTGGCGTTTCATGCCAGAAATGTTTTTCAGGGTGCAAGTGGTGATGTTTCAAAACTAGCAAATTTTCAAGTCCTCATAACTGTATGTTAAGTCATGTTGTCTATTTTTTTAATTACAGTATTTTAAGTTTATAAAGTGCAGTTTTAGTTTTTTCATGATGAGAACCTTGGTTTATACTGTATAGAAAAGAAAGACAAGTCAGAATGATAGGCTTTGTGTATACGTTTTGAACACACACATTAGTGTGTTCCCTACAGTGTCTTTGTCGTGACCCACACAATAAAGCCCACAATGTACATGACTTATGCATATAGCTTGGTGGGCATGCCCAAGTGCATTTGAATGCCCTCACAGTTGAACCATTGTCTCCCACTATCTCAGTGGTAGAATGGAAGCGAGTGGATGACTAATTCCAGCATGTGTTTTTTTGCACCAGGAGTTTGAAAACACTGAGGGAGAGGAGTACCAGGCAGATCTCTCCGCCCTTGCTTCGCCTTCCTCCCAGAATGGCCCAGAGGTCTACATCCTTCCCCTCACTGAGGTCTCGCTGCCTGTCTCCAAACAGCCTGGCAGATCCAGTAAGAAACTACCCAACACCATCAACACATACATCTTTAAAGATATATCTGCTTGGACTTTTAATGATGTGCTTTTGAGTTTAGTTTTTGCTCCCTGGTTTTTAATTAATATTTTCGCTCACCTTCACTCTTTTCTGTATTGCATATCTCCATAGTCATTATTAATTCCCAGATCTTTAGAAAGAGAGACCTTCTGTCACACTACCAGACTATTAAAGAGAAGTGTGCATTATTTCTGGGGGTTGTGAACCCATGCTACATTACATTAACATGAATCTTAAATTATATTTGTTCAGTATGCAATATATGCATCTGTACTGATAAATTATCTGTCAATATTAGCCTATTGGTATCAGTGTAGTTTTTCCAGCACAGCGTGGCCAGCAATTGACTGATAAAGCACTTTATTTAGCTATTTTCTCAGTGTTCATTTTGAGAATTGGTTGGCAATGTAATACATTGTATATATCATGTTAAATATTTGGGATGCACGATATACATTGGTACCAATAAATTATCGGCCAATAAATACAAAGCTAAATTGCTTTTAGCTCAAGTTAGCTTACCCCCCGCAGCATCTACACATGCTGATACAGGAAGTGGTGCTATGCACTTTTTAAAGTTGATTTGCAATCTGCCAATAAACATGTATTGGGTATACACAGATATGTCTCATCTGACAAACTGTCATTACATTCAAATTAGTTAGTGAAGTTTTTTTAGGTAGTAATTTACTAGAAACATTTGAAGAGTCAGAACTGTTGCTTGCTTCCGTTGTGTTTACAGTAGGGATGTCAGTTAGATTTGGTTAGGTCAGAACTATGGGATATTAAATCATCCATCTTTGCTCACTGCATTTTAGCCTTTCTTACCAGTTATCGGTATTGGCCGAAAATTATCCATATTGTGTATCTCTAAAATTTGTTCCTATTTTACAACCTCAGCAACGTCACAGCCTATTTGTTTTCCTTCAGGTCAGTCTGCCTCAGACCCAGCCTGTTAAAATGTACGTGTGTGTGTGTGTGTGTGTGTGTGTGTGTGTGTGTGTGTGTGCGCGTGCGTGCGCAAATCTCAGTGTAAGCCAGATCCTGGTTGCCTCTCCCTGCATGACTCACTGGCTGTCTGCACTGCATTCAGCTCAGCCAGAAGGGAGGTGAGTCGGGGCTCAGCATCCCAGGATGTGGGCACCAGCAATGATTGGGCAAGGCAGCCTCAGGCTCACAGCCAATCACTGGCCTCCCCTCTGTCCTCCATAGCTACTGCTGTATGATTGGACCAGGTGTTGCAGGGCGAGGAATGGATAGATGGCGATAGGAGACGAGATCATGAAAAGAGGGAGAATATTTCCTTTCACTGAGTCAGAGACAGAATGGTCTCCTACTCATTCCTCCTTTCTTATGTAAGGACAGTTAAACATATTATTTTCATTTTTTTACATGTATGTATTGTGCATTGAAAATATTGAGAATGTCTAATTTTTGAAGCCTTACAATAGCTTTTAATATCTGAGAAATTGTCATAAGCATAACACCCCATACATATTAAAATCATGCACGTCATAAATGATCCACCCCCACACTGACATACACACAATGAAAATGAGCCTAGTAATTGCATGTTGAACAGAAACACTAGTTATACAGTTTGTATTCTAACCATAAATGGTGTATTCTATATCACTTATACATCTGTATGAACACACAGTACAATGTTTGCCATTGATCTAACAGTCCTGCTTTTCACTTTTTGGTCTAATCTTTTATTCAAGAGGTTGTGTAAAGCCTGCAAACCCACTACAGAGGCTTGATGCATCAGAATGAGTGTGTGAAGCGATTGTGTGTGTATCATTCCACAGGCCCACTGATCCAACAGTCTCACTGAACCCCACAATCTTCTCTGGGAATGCCATGAGTAGGAACGGGAATGCACACTCACGCTCACACATTCCACATTTGGGATAATACCACTTTTTGATTTTCTGTGTCGGGGAGGGGCAGTGGAGGCTCGGGGAGTTGGGGGTGGAGAAGTGTGGGTCTGTTATCACCGTGACAACCTCTGCCCAGCGTTCCAGTGGAGAATGAGCCTTGTGTGTGTCCGCACATGAGTTTTTGCATGCCTGTGTGTGTGTGTGTGTGTTTGGTCCACTGGGTACCAGGAGACGCAGCATGAGCGTGTGAGTGAGCGGTCCAAACAATGGCCTCGATTTAGGCCGGTCGGGCAGTGGGTGAGCATAAGGCCGGGCTGAAACGTCCGTGGAACGCACCAGTGGAGGACTGGCATTATGGGCAGAATACAGTGAGGGGTCTGTGACAAAATGAGGAGAGACAGGGGAAGGGTAGTGGCATGCACCAGGACCTAGGAGCGGGGAGGGGAGGCTTGAGATAGGGGTGGTAAGTGTGTATGACAGAGGTCTTTCTGCATCTGACAGAGCAGTGTTTGTGTCCTGTTTGGCTGAGGAATGCTGCTGTCCTGGGTGACAGGGGGGGCATTATGTGGGCCTTATGTCACCACTGGGTGTCTTGAAGCTGCACACAGAGCTGGCGCATTAGACGGCACACTACCAACATGTGTAACGGTCACACCAGGCGTGATACATGACCAGAAAATCTTAGCGCCCAGGGCAGAAGTCCTACGTTGAACCGGCGGCAGATTGGTCCACTGACTGGAAGCTGTTGTCGATTCTGTCTCGTGCAGTTGTAATGCAGCCTTTATAGGAATCAAGGATTTGGGTGTTTGCTATACAGCTGGATAGTTCTAGACGAGGACAGTATGTGTGTTTTTGTGTTTCCCAGTTGGAGGATGAGCTTGCAGCGTGCAGACTGGGAAAGGCAGCGCGGCCAGCTTGTTCAGCTGTGCGAGGGCTCGGAGGGTTAAATCCTGCCGAGGCTCTCTCACACACACTGCGGTCGTGGTCTCTTTCTCAAATACACACAATGAAGCTAAGACGCCTGGGGTTGGGGCTGGGGCCACGGGCTCTCGGTTCTCACACTCTGCACCAGTCCTTCATCCCTGCCTGGGACTCAGTCCCTGTCACGGTGCTCAGAGTGGCTGGCCGCTCCAGTGCTCCGCCATCATCTTTCCATTTACCATCACCATCTCCATTCTTGAAATATGAGGATCCATGGAGGTATTTGAATTTGTGCAAGACTTACAAGATTCCTTGTTCTTGTAGATATTTATTTAATGTAGCTAGGATGTTGGGTTTATTTGTCTCCGGGCAATCTCTCCTCTTTTGTTGATGCAACTTTTTATTTAGGAAAAATGTACATTCATTCTTTGTTGACAGGAGCTTGTGTTTCTTATCTCCTTAACACGGTCTGTGATGTTTCCCTGTCTTGGGGGGCTCCATTTCTGTTTAAGTCCCAACATTTATTTGTCTTTTATTGACTTTGCTAATTGAAAACCTTTCTTTTCAGAAATCTGTTTCTTTTCTTTTGATCACTTTTTGCCAACTCCAACAGTTTCCTTTTCCCTGGCTAAAGTCTTTATTACTCTTCCTTTCCAGTCCAGCTGCTGAAATCATCGGATCTTGGCCGCCATAGTCTACTCTATCTAAAGGAGATTGGACATGGCTGGTTTGGAAAGGTGAAACATGCTCTTTTTGTTCCTAAAACATACATAAAATCACACAGTGTGTTTTGTGTCTCATTATTACTTGCTTTAAAGTTTCTCAATTGCCAGAATTAAGTGTACTCCAATGTGCTAGCTAGGAATGCAAGGGTAATGTGATGATGATCTCATTCTAGCAAGGCTAATCTTTGGCACTTGCGTTAAGGAGAGGAGTTGAAATTCTCAGTCACAGTAAATTCCCCACAATTTACTGTACAGTACATTCTCCAGTAATACCTCTTAGATTTGCTCACAGACCATTCTCAGTTTTTGTTTTCTCACACTTTCTTACTTTTTCTACATGTCTACATTATTAGAGTTTGATATACAATTATTTTTACTTCTGTATATTTCTCAGGTGCTGCTGGGTGAGGTCAATGCAGGCCTCAGCACCACCCAGGTGGTGGTAAAGGAGCTGAAGGCTAGTGCCAGTGTCCAGGATCAGATGCAGTTCCTGGAGGAGGTGCAGCCATATCGGTCAGTTCACTGACACATCATAGTACCACATTCAAGATTCAAGATGTTTATTGTTCGTTGAGTTTGGTAGGTTGTGTCCATTATTTGTTAAGCAGTCTTATGGCCTAGGGGGGAAAGCGGCATAGCATTAACACAATGCAAATGAATGATCAGATTATTTATTGTATCTACGTTCTTTGTGTATTCATATACTCAAATTCTGTTTCCTCTGCCAGAACTCTCCAGCACCCTGCTCTCCTGCAGTGCCTGGCACAGTGCTCAGAGGTCACTCCTTATCTGCTGGTCATGGAGTTTTGCCCTCTGGTGGGACATGCTTCAATGATTAAATTCTATTCATGAATTTTTATTCATAAACAGTCAGCTTAGTTTATAACATAATTTCCTTTCTCCTCTCAGGGTGATCTGAAGAGCTACCTGCACAGTTGTCGAGTGGCTGACTCCGAGACTCCTGACCCTTTGATCCTCCAGCAAATGGCATGTGACATTGCCTCAGGGCTTCTGCAACTCCACAAATACAACTTCATACACAGGTGCAGTATATCAGTCAATCCAGCTCCATTAACTTTCATCAACCTGGATATTAATGCTCTAGAAAGGAACCTGAATGCTCGGCGTGCCCCCTGCTGGTCTCTCCCTGCAACAACATCCTGGTGCTGCCTGAGTAGTTGACACAAACTCCAGCATCAGTGATTTTGTTGCCGGGGGCGAGCCCCTCTCGCTCTCTCTCAGCAATGTGACTGCCATAGCAACCAATCAGTGTCTGCCAGGTAAAAGAGCTCACAGTATATTATGTTACAGGCTTTGTAATTGTGTGTATCAACTTTCATCTCTCATTAGTAGTATTCATATATAATGCTATCTATATATATTCCTCCCTTGAAGGTGGAGAGGAAAACAAAACCATCACATTTTTGATTAAAATGTTGCTAAATTACAGTTGTTACATTTAAGTATTTGAAATTACCTATTTGTTTTTTAACATCTGAGCACCGCCCACTTCAACCCAGTGTGAAGGTCAGAGACAAAAAGAAAACATGACCTAAAATTGTTCTAAATTTGGCAGATTGAGATTAGAAAAAAAGGGTTTCAAGGCATTAAAAAAAAAAAAGGGTATATTTATGCAGCTCAGTTCTACTGCATTAGATGACAGTTTCCTTTGTTTTGACAGTGACCTGGCCTTGCGAAACTGCTTGCTAACTTCAGAAATGTCAGTTAAGATCGGAGACTATGGCCTTTCTCACAGCCGATACAAGGTCAGACGGTGTTTTGATAATGTCATTTTTATTGACTTCATTTTAACCTATCACCCTATCAGAACTCAAACATGTTTGTTGTTGTTCTTTAGGATGACTATTATGTAACACAAGACCAGATTTGGGTGCCCCTGCGCTGGATTGCACCTGAGCTCATAGACGAGGTCCACGGTAACCTGCTGGTCGTCGACCAAACAAAATCCAGCAACATATGGTGAGATATTTAAGTATGAGTATGAGTGAAAAACAGGAAAAAGTACTCTAAGTTCAATGAGATAACAGCATACAAACATCACTTTCATCGAAATATAGAAATAAATATTAAAAACAAATTTGTTTTTCTTTGTATAAAAATGGGAACTAAATTCTCTAACTTTGATTTAATGCAGTTTATATAGCTTCAGTATTACTTTGGATGGTAAACTTCCCAGAGGTTCTCTATTGTGAAATCTTTACAGTGCAAATATACATGTGACATAACATAAAGAAAATTACAGTATGAATTGAACACCCTGTGTGGAACATGGCCCTATGTGGGATGAGTGGTGAACACACTTAATGATTTCTTTGCCTGTTCCAGGTCACTGGGGGTGACTGTGTGGGAGATGTTTGAGCTGGGAAACCAGCCGTACAGACACTACTCTGACAGACAGGTGCTGACATATGCTGTGAAGGAGCAACAGCTGAAACTACCCAAACCCCTGCTCCAGTTCCCCCTGGCTGAGCGCTGGTGAGATATTGTTGCAGGCACACACACACACACACACACACACACACACACACACACACACACACACACACACACACACACACACACACGCTCAGGGAGACATACTATACAGGCAGACACTTAGATTGTTATTTATCTTGGTACCAAATACATTGCAGACATTTCAAAGCTTTCAGGTCTACAGCCGACCAATTCATTTCTAACAAGTCCATGTTTCTTGTTTTTAAAATAGGCTTCTGCTTATTGTGGCACACCAGTACACCGCAGCAATATTTCTCTTTGCTAGCAAGGGCAGATGATCAATACTTTCCTTATTCTTTATGATCCCCCCTGGCAATGACCAAAGTTGAATTACCTCATTAATCTTTACCTAGGACGCCAGCCAAATATTGTTTTTATTTATTTATTTTTTAGAATTGTTCTTCACTTGATTAAATGCACAATAAGGGATATAAACAGCATTTTTATCCATGTCAGCATCTGCACTGCACCTTCATATATTCTTTATTTCTTGAAAAAGTACTAAGTGTTGCTAGAAAGTTCTGACTTCAAATATTTTCTTTTGTATTGCCTTTTTGTTAGTCTAAAATCTAGTGTTTCATTTTTGCCTATTTCTCTCCTTATAGAAAAACAGTAGATATTCAAAAGGACTGTACACAGATAAAGAGACTAACATTTATAATCTCTTCTGCCTCTAATCTTTTCTTCTCTTTGTGTCCAGGTATGAGGTGATGCAGTTCTGCTGGCTGCAGCCAGAGCTGAGACCCAGCAGTGAAGAGGTCCACCTTCTGGTCACATACTTGTGTGCCAAAGGCTCCAGTGAGGCAGAGGAAGACTTTGAACAGCGTTGGAACGCCTTGAGACCGAACCTGCTAGGAAGCACCTCCCACACAGCTACATCCACAGCCCTAGTCCTGACCCCTACACCCGCCTCAGCTGATGTCCCCAGTCCAGACCAAACTCAGGCAGTGGAGCTGGCCTCCTCTGCCTCATCCTCCTTCCCCCTTCTTGAGCACTTCTCTGACAGCTTCCACTCTGAGACAGGAGATGACCTACTGACTGTCACAGAGACCAGCCATGGTCTTAACTTTGAATACAAGTGGGAGCAGGCCCGAGCTGAGCAGCCCTACTGCTCCTCCTCCACCAGTGGGCCACTGGGCCAGGGGAACCCATATTACCAAGATATCTACTATTCAAGTAAGGGAAGCACTTCAGGGGGCTGTAAGACTGACAGCCTGAACTCAGGTATATCTCCATCCTACTATGAACCTGAACACCCGGGTGTGGTTCCAGTGTTGAGTGCCCACAGCCCCTCGGTCAGCAGCGAGTACTACATTCGCATAGAGGAACCAGTAGAGTGTAACATTAACCTGGATGACAGCGTGGTGGACTACAGCCCAGGACTGGAGGCCAGCAGCAGCAGGTTATCATCTGAGAGTCGGAACGGTTCATCCATGGCACTGCCAAGTGCCTACTGGTCAACTGACAACAACAAATTAAATTCCTATGACTTTGATTCAAGCCCCACGGTTCAGTTAACCATGGAACCACTGCTGAGACATTCATCCAGCATCAGCCCTGTAAAGCTAGGCCACTCGCACAACTGCTTCTCATCCAATCAGGATGAAATGAGCTACTCTGAACAGCAATCAGCATGCAAGGCACACCAAACGTGTCTGTCTGAACTTGATACATCTGCAGAATCCAGATCAAACCTTGCCCAACCAGTTGGGCGTTTGGAAAACCCACGCAGTCTGTCACAAGCAGTCAGCAGCCCCAGTTTAGGGTTCTGCGATCCCTACCTTGAAGCGAGCACAGGTCGGAGCATGGTTAATGAAAGTTGCCATAGTATGATGGGTCCCCTGAGAAAGACACTACCCATTGTTAACCACATTAGCATTGATGTAGGAATTGACGACGGCCTGCTGGTGGGCCAGCAGAGAGGTGACGACATTGAGGATGACCTTTTCCTTGAGGGAGAGGCCACTAACTGGACTTCAAACCATTCAGCAAACAATAACAGCCTAAGCTTTGACAGCAGGCAGACAGGCAGCGGGGACGGCTATCTGGACCTTCAATATACTTCTCACTCAAACACAACAGAATTATGGTCTTTAACCAACGCCTCCACCAGAACCTTCCACAGCTCCAGGTCTTGTGGCGTCTCGGAGGCAGAAGGAGGAGATTCTGATTTTAATGCGGCTAGCAAGACCACTGAATGGGGTTCATACATTCACCTATGTCACAAAGAAAGAGAGGCAGCTACCACTCAAGCAGAAAGCAACTTAACTGCAGAAAATCTAAGAAGCATTGATTCTCTAAGCAGCTCAAGTACTAATGCCAGAGGTACAGAGGGTGGACAGATGGAGGGAAAATATGAAAAGCAGTTGTTGCTTAATGGAGAGAGACTGTACTCTGAACCTAAGATGATACCTGAGGCAAGCTATATAAAGTCCCCATCTTCATACAAGGAGCCTCAGACTGGTCAAACAGGACCATTGTCAGACAAGCAGCGAGGTAACATGTGGGATGGGGTTTCAACAACAATCTCTGTTGGTCTGGGAGACAAGAGGCTAACCTATCCAGAGAGATCGGAAAGTAGCAGAACAATGGACACTGGAGTGGGGGTTAGAGACTCCAACATCAGCCTGGTTGAGCTTGGTGACTACAGTGAGGACGATGATGATGACATCACAGATATTACGTCTGGGATCTTTGCCGACTTCAACCTGGACTTTGTTGAGGTAGAGGATGAAGAGTTAAGCCCATTGAAGCATCCAGAGGGAACTCCTGACTCAGTAGACACCCTTAACCTGTCCTCGTCAATGACAAGCACCTGTGATCAGGCCTTCAGCCCAGATCCATTCAATACCCCTGTCCTACCCAAGTCCCTGGACAGTGGCTATGACACAGAGAACAACGAATCTCCAGAGTTTTATTTCAAAGAGCTTGGAGATCCCCGGGGTGGTGAGAGTCCTAGGCTTGGTGGAGAACCTGAACTAGTTCTGCAGGTGGGTTTGGGACAAGGGATGTGCACTTCCACAAGCACCACAGAGCTACAGTTAAAGGGCCTGACTGATAGGAACTCGAAAAGGGACTCCGCCTATTTCTCTGACTATGATGCCGAAATTGAGAGGATCCCGCAAGAGGGAGGCAGTAAGTTTTTTGCAGGTCCAAATAACTTTGACTTTTCCGCTGAGAAATTGAGCTCCATCAGAGTTGATGCTCTTGTCAAAAGTCAGTTCAAAGAGGAGCATTTAACAAATCGGAGACACATCAAAAGTTGTGCATTGGTGAATCTCTCAGAGGCTGACCCTAGTTCACATCATCCCCTTCCCACCCCTGGCCCCAGGTTGTCCATGCTGTCACCGTTTCCTCCGCAGATGGGCGGCTGCCTGACTAAAGAGTCCGCCCCTGCAGTTGATGATCTCGGGTTGGAGACGGAGCACTCAGGAGAGGAACCTTCCTCAGAGCTTAGCTGCTCCATTGGATCTGAAGCCTCTTCCACTGTCCAGGAGGCCTCAGGAAACAACGAGGAGGGGAGCAGAAGAGCAGAAAATTGTTCCCCTGTCCAGTCTTTCCATTCTGACTCCACCATAACTGACTACAGAGATGAAGTCCCCAATGAAAATGAAAACGGCGATGGATCCACAGAGGACGAGCTACCTGAATTCAGTTATGTCAAGGAAGAAACAGAGGACAGAAGAGAGGGTGTGAGAATAAATGTGGAAGATTTTGAGGACATAGATGCAGGGGAATGTGACTCACAGGACAGCTTATGTGAAGAATCCAACGGTCCCATGGACATGTCCTCTTCGTCGTCATTGTTGGAGCTGTGCGGCGAAAACGTGAGAGCCCCGCTGGAGGAGGCGGAGGATGAAGATGACTCAGATGACAGCGAGTCTGATGAAGAGTTGAGGACCTATAACATCCAAGATGAAGACAGCGAGGAGAGTGAGGAGGATTTCAGTACAGTGCCAGTGGTGGTGAGCGACTGCAGCAGGGCTAGACACCTCCGCAGCCTCCTGAAGATGCCCACCCTGCTCACCCAGTCCTTCTGTGACGAGTTGGAGAGGAAGAAAAAAGCAGTGTCCTTTTTTGACGATGTTACAGTGTTCCTTTTTGACCAGGTATGACACGTTAAAAGGTCAGAGTTGTGCAATATTAACAATTACCCTATTGCTTTAGACTATCAAAAGGAATATTTTTGTTTTTGACTTCTAGGAGAGTCCCACGGGAGAGCTGGCTGACTACGCCTTCTCCACAGGAACAGAGTCCAGTGAGCAGGAATCTTCAGAGGGAAAACACACTGACCACCAGCTGCATCCTGACCCTGAACTTGAAGCTCAATCCTGTGAATCCTTCTGTGTTTCTGAAGAAACAGATGGGAACAACTCACAAGAGGGTGAGTTTGTAAGGGACACAAAATGCTACACAGAATAATTCAAGTTAATTTATTGTTCTCTATAACTGTAATTGTGACTTGTCTGTCTGCATTCAGGTGGGGGTTATGAATGGGAGGATGACCTCTGCTTTGAGCCCGATCTGTCCTCACCTGGCACCATAACCGAGCCCCAGTCCTTACCCACATCCACCACCAACAGTCCAGAGGCTCCTAAACCTGCAGCTGTAGCACTTAATCGTTTTATGGTCTCACGATTCTCTATCACACATGTCTCAGACCCCCACTTGAGCTCAGCAACAGGTGTGTATTAATGGTGTTTCATACACAGTTCAGATTGTTGTATAATGTTGAAATTCGGACACACTGACTAACAACCTTCTCAAGCAGCCTTCTCATCTAACTTATAGTCATGGAGACCTGGGAGTCCTGCCCTGCACCTTAGCTTGGCGGGGAAAAAATATACAAACATCAGTTTAGAGGACAGCTAGCTAACTAATCAGCTGCTCAGATTCTAACAGCATGCACATTGATTGATAATACATTTAAAACACGTGGTTTCCGGTAAGTTCACATAGTGATACTCCACCCAAAACTTTTTAGTGTAAAATATCAACCCTCTATAGTTTTAAAATGTGTCTAGTAAAAAATGGAAGTTGTGTCCCACATTCGTTTTGTAAACAACAAACAGAAAAACATGAAACACAATGTACAATCATGCATTGCGAGTTTGTATTTCAGTATTTGAGACAAAAAATATATCTTGGATCTTTGAACTGCTTGATGATTAGTCTATCTTACAATAAAAGCTGCCATACTTATTTCCAATCAATTATTTCCAACAGGTAACAGTGAAGATGGTCCAAGAGACTGAGTGTCCGATGGTCTTGACTGGAGGAGGATGAGTCCTGGTCCTTCTCAACACAGAAGAGCAGCATTATTATATCTAGATGTTTTACAGAGTTTTATTTTTTATCAATGTTTGGGGGCTCTGACCCTGGTGACCCTTTATGAGACAGTGCCTCATATTGTAGTGAAAGACCCTCAATGATTTTTTTTTTATTATTATTTTGTAAAGAAAGAGATAGCTGTTGGCAAGCTAACTCGAATAAAATGGATATAAAACCAGATTATATTGTTTGCAGAATAAAGAAACCATTAGTGTATTAGTTGAACATACAGTATATGCCGATAACATATTTTGCTCGATGCATTGATTTCTCTTCGTGACCTTGCAGGTAATGTCATTTTATGATTTTAAAAGAAAATAAATAAAATTGAAAGGAGAAGAAAATGAAATGATAGGCTTCATAGTTGCTCCTTTCATTGGCTACCTTGGTCCACCTCCTTACCATTGATCTGGCATTTTTAAAGACTGTTACAGCTCTCATCGTTGGAGCCAGAGAACAATGCTCAATGATTGTTGCATAAGAAGCTATTGCAATTTTCCAAACACAAAATCAGACTTTCTAACAGCCGTGGGTGGTGGTGATGGTGTTTGAAGATGGAGGTGCTGAAACTTAAATTGTCCTTTTTGATTCAACTCGTATCCAAATCATATTGATGGTGGATTCAGTGTGCTATGATAATGGGAACATTATAGAGGATATCAAGGTGTCACTCCCTAATTATCACCACCACTCACTCGTATGTCTACAGTTACAATATCTAGCACTTTGTATAGCCAAACTGAGTCTTTATTTGTAGAAGTGATGACTCTGTTGCTCTTCATCTCCCCATCCTGGAATGAAATATCTAAACGTGAGGTTCTTTGTGTCCACAGTGCCAGCTACAGGTTCACTTTATTTTGTGGCATATTAACTTTGTTTATGTGACATTTCATCAGCAATAGAGCGACACCAAAGGGATAGGGTGTTTCAACACAACCGAGCGGTGTCATGTCAATATGGCAGTCATAAATGTTGAATGTCATCTTTATGCATATTTTCTACATATTGTCCATAGTGTCATAATGTATTCTATAACATTTGTGCTGAATGCCTGAGTCTGAGGTGTACAAAAAAAATACATTCATATTTCACATATTGTATGAATGTTTTTATCAACATGTAGCAGGTAGCTTGACTTGAATTACTGCTGCTGTATTGATGCCTCCCTCCCCCTCTCTATCCTTCTGTAGCTCAAAGTGCCAATTCAGTTTCCTCTCACCTTGCCTTTTAAGTTCCGCAAGAAGAGAAAATGTCGCTAGTATTTTTGTACGATTTGAAAAGATGCAATCCAGGATGACGGTCTCTAAAATTTGCCAAAGAGATATGTGTATTGGCTAAAGTGGCAGACACCTGTAGAGAAGGTGAGGTGGGTTGCTCTGTGCACCGGTAGTAACATCATTGCTGTCCCCCCCAACCCCCCCCTCCCACTCATTGCTATTGTACTATCCCAAACAAATAAATCCAAATACTTTTTTCCCTTCTTGTGTCTTTGTTTTATTCACCTGCATTGATGTTAAATAAGTGCAATTACCTACAAAACATGAGAACACACGAAAACATGACAACACATAAAAGTGTGACGTTTCTGCCCATTTAGATTTATTTTGGACAAGATAATTTATATGCACTTTCTGTACAGTACAGATATAATACAAACAGGGACAAAAGTGAGAAATGGACACAATGAAAGCTATATAAAAGTAAAAAATGCATTTGAAACTGGATGCCCAAATGAGCAGTGTAATAAAAGCCTGATCACATCACTCAGTGTACAGCACTCATCCATAGAGCATGGTGTTTTCCTTATGTAACTTTTGATTTATTGCCGCCCAAGAGGCATATATGCTCATTCACACAATCACACATGAATTTTTTTTTATCCTATACAGTTCCACTTCCATCCCCACACATCATACTGTAGATATATGCCTCTGCTCTAAGCTTTTCCCTCAGATGAGTGTATAATACTGAGAATGGACGATCAAAAGCTATGATAATACTGCACCTTATCTGATAAGCTACCACTCCCTCAAAGCTAAATATATGTTTAAAAGACGCATTATGTATGCACTATTTTTTATCTCGACTATCTGGCAGCGTAAATATTACTGAAATTTAAAGAGAAGGAGAAATAGCGGAAATATTCTTGTATTTTGGTGAAATTGCACTGTACTAGAGTTTGTTAAGCAAAAAAGAAAAACAAAGGCCTGACATTACAAGCCAACAATAGAAAAAAAGGGAAATAATCCCACTTATGTTTTGGGTCAATGTAGTGAAGCGTATGTTTAAAAAAATAGAAGGCACAGTTCCCACATTGAAAATATGGGTATACTGTATCACAACTCGTAAATATATCACTTAACAAAAGCAGAATCATAGTTACCTCACCAGCTGACCAGTTCTATCTATTAGTGACAGTAATCAAACAACACTTCAGTACATATTACAGTGGCGCACTGAAAACCGTTGTGAACAGTCTAATACACTCTCAAGCCTCACTTAAACTAACGCAAAATGTGCCTTCACTGCTTATTAATGCAAATAATCCTCAAATGAAATTTACAGTGTATAATGTTGAAGAACAAAAGAAATCCCATAGTAGAAGTGCAGATAAATAATAATATCACTGCATTACTAGTAAAAACCTATTACCTTATCCACAACTGGTGTGATCTAAACAACTAATAAAATGTACCCTCACACTTGCCATTGAATGTTCAGGCTGACACATTCAATGTTTGTGGAAGCATTTGCAAAAAAATCCACGAGGATTAAACGGAAATTCTCAAAATGAATTTTCCACGGCCAAGAAACAAAATTCTTAGTAGTGTGGGCATCATGCAACTCAAACATGCCAATGTTGGCCATTTTCTCTCTCCCCTTCAAAAACGCCCCATTAGTGGACAAAAGGGGGGCAGCGGGCCGCTAGTAGAAGATGGGTGCAGATCGGTCATCAGTGAAGGTGGGCCGGAGGTAGACCTCCAGGGCACGGTCACTGTGGGGAGAGGAGGGATGAGACAAGGAACATTGACAGTTAGGTTGAACACATGACATGATTTAGAGAGCTACATGGTCAGCTTTAACCACACCCAAAGAAATCTGCCTTCCCAAAGTTTTGTTTCTTACAGTAAGTTGAGTAAAAACTTATCTGTATCGGTATCTGTGAGTTTTTGGCAAGCATGCAATGAGAAAACTCAAGTGAAATATGGTGGAAAAAGAACAAAAGCATTGCTTGCTATAGACATGCATGCAGCGATAGTCTTCTGTATGATATTGTGATACACACTTAAGAAAAAAAAATCAAAGTAAGTCTTTTACAACCCAAAGCCTACTGGACTGACAAAACCAAATGCTGCCACATCCATGGAGGGCAAAGGATAGGAAAGACTAGAGATTCCCAGTATCCTACTGCAGCCAGACAGCCAAAGACAGAAGAGAGAATCAGGCAGTAATAGAGAGAAGGAGACAAGGGATTGGCTGAAAGGCGATGGAGGCTGGTGACTTACGGAGGTCCTGTTCCCTCAGAACCGGGACAATTCTGGACCCAAACTGGAAGGTAAAGAGAACCTTTGGGTTTGAATGGCTCATCTCTCAGATCATGCATGGGTCACATTTTGTCACAACAACACTGCTGGTTAGTCTGGTGCGAGATGAATATACCCTTTGTTAATAATAACTGTAACTGAAATGAGGGATGGAAAACGGAAATACATACTTCATGCTCAACATGCACTGTATGCTCCTAAACTCTGAGGAAATGTGTTTGCAGCTCACCTAAGCGGGCATACACTTTACTGCAAATACAATGCAATCAACAGGCAAGTGTTCTGTTGGCTAAAAATGTGTGCATTGTTATTTCTATCCCCCAAACACAACTCAAACACGAGCAAAAACACATCAAAAAGCAGATGATGAGCAGGCAGGAGTTCAGTGTTCAGATACTCACAATATGCATACTGTACACAACACACCCACACAAACACACACAGTCTTTTTTTTTCTTTTTGCAGGGACACAGAGAGCACCGCATATGCTATGAGTGTTACTGAGGGAGGGGGAAGGATGAAACTGCACAGCTGGGATGTGAATGATTTACACAAGGGTGCCAGTTTTGTAAAAAAAAAATCCATTTAAAGGTCCCGTATTATGCTTATTTTCAGGTTCATACTTTTATTTTGAGTTTTCTACTAGAACATGTTTACATGCTTTAATTTTCAAAAAACAAATTTTCCCTCACATTGACTGAATATACCTGTATTTACCCTCGGTTTGAAATGCTCCGTTTAAGCACCTGTCTCTTTAAGCCCAGTCTGCTCTGATTGGTCATCAGTTCTGGGTTCACTTTTGGCTTCTCTGCACCATCACTGCAGACAGAGAATGACTGTAACAGAACTGCAGTGGCACTTTCTACCTACATATAGTGTAGCTGTGACATCACAACTGTTCTGAAGTCTTGACGACTCATTTAAAGTCACAGTTTCTGAATTGCATTTCATTACTTTCACAGTATTTATATAGCACCTTGACCTTGTTTATGACCTGTTTTTTTTTTTTAAAAACATGGAGATCTCACTTTTTACAATATGGGACCTTTAAACATTGAACAGGAAAACAAAAAAAGAAAATCAGTGCAGAGCCAAAACTTTGAAACAAGGGGGAAAAAAAAAACAAAAAAACTGAAAATGTCATCGTCACTGACAGAACAGATTTCTCGTCAGACAAGACTGTTTATTAATATATAGAGATATGTTTTATTTAGAATACCTTTGTAAAAAGTCACCATACATTCAAGGTCAATTTGTAGTATCACATTTTCTGGTTTCCCTCCACAGCATGCATAAGATAAACACTTCAACTAATCAGTAGTTTCTCATTGTTTCTGGAAATATTTAGTTTTTTTTCTTTACAAGGACAATAATTTCTTTAAAAGAAAAGACCAAAAAAAAATTACATTGCCACTCAGGGAATACAGTCATAAATAACACTGAGAGCTGCAAAAGCTGCGGTTGTCATTAAAACTAAAAACTAATTCACAGCTGTTATTGAGGATACTCGACAGAAGATCAAAGAGCCCTCCAAACTCACTGTAGCTTCAGAAAAAAGACCAAACTGAAGATTATTGGAGTGAGGCATTTTTTTTTAAGTTCAGCCAAGAATGGCAAAATGACAGTTCCTTTGGGGACGTCGGTTTAATTGAAAATTTTGTTTTGCAGTAATAATAATACAGTGCAATTTGGTGGACTGATGGAAACAAGTTATTATATATATACGGTATATACATATATATATATATATACTGTATATTCTTGAAGTTCAATAATTTGCTTCATTGCACATAAGGTGTGTGTTAAAAAGAAAATAAAAAGAAGCAAAGTAAGGCAAATATGACAAACACCCTCTGGACGGAAAATCAAGTCTAGCACTGACACAAGGAAGCACAGCGCGACCTACGGGATCTCTCAGAACAGAAACATAGTAATCTGCTGCACAGCCTTACTTTGAACAAAGCTTTTTGTTTTGAGCATGTGTGTGTTGGGTGGGAACTCGATTATACTGGGCCCACTTGTGCTTAAAAAGGCCATTCAGCCAGTGGCTTAAGTACAACGACATTGAAGTCTTTTGGCACTTGTACAGTACATGAACATGTCCTTTAGTTTGACAAAAATGAGACAACCATGTACATGCATGAAAAGACAAGCAGTAGCAAAGGCAGTCTCTTGAGAGATCAGTCCACGATGATGGACTGTGATCAGAGATAGAGTATTCAGAGTCCATATCGCTGCATGCCGAGCAGGTAGGCCCCGCTCTGGCTCTCTCGCTCAACGCAATCCTCCACCCACCAACCGCTACTGTCCACACCGACACCACCAGCAGCAGCACCCAGGATGGACGGAAGGAGGAAAGGAGGGACCCGAGGAGGAAGAGAGGACAGAAAGGAGGGATGAAACTGGCCTCTTCCACTTGGAGAAGGGGTGTGTGTGGAGGCAGAGGAGGAGAGGTGGAGATAAGTGGACAGGAGGGAGGCTAAGAGGAGGGAAAGATGGGGAGGAAGAGGCCCCTGTGCTATCCGGAGCTGTCTGTGTCTGTCTGTATGTCTGTTCTCACACAGTCGAAATCAATTTGCCATCAGGACTGTCACTGTGGAACAAAGAGAGAAGGAAGCTTGCCAGGTCGGACACACTCAGAGAGAAATGGAGAAAGACAAGACAGGCACAAGGAGGCAGGGTAGAGTTTTGGAGAGGTGTAGGTGGGGTCATACAATCGACGTTGCCCCAGCTACAACTCCAAATAACCCTGCCGTGATCAGGAAGATTGGACTTCCAATTCCCTCATCAACACTTTAAAAAAAATAAATCTAGATGTTTAGTTGATGGTGTGATATAATTGTCCATATCAAGCATTTTTGATCAACATTATCCTCTGTCTTTCACTGAAAAGCAGATAAACCCCCAGAAGTTACTGTTGATGAGAAAATCAAGTCATCTCCTTAGCTGGAGGGATGAAGTGTTAGATTAGTCTGTTGGGGGTGAATACACCCTGCAGCACAGTGTCTCAAAAATACTGATACAGAAAAAAAACACATCCAGAGCAGACAGGAGTATGTAAAAACAGCTTGACACTGGTGCCCGAAGCCCCAGGCTGACAAGCAGTGATGACTGAGATGAGGTCAGCATGATGTCTACCGTCACAACATGTACTCCACCGAACACCAACACGAGCACACTGAAGCAGTTTCTCTCACTCTCTCTTTCACACACAAAAAACACACATTTATAAACATGTACACGACGATGTACTCCCTAATTGGACAGAAACAGGGTGAAACCTCACACAACCCTGGTGAGTCGTCAAGGATTTGATAGGATTTCAGTCAAAATATACCGGGCCAAGAGTACTCTCTCTGACAATAGACTGAGACACTGATCCCGCTAGACTGCATTCATTACTTTAAAGAGCTATTTAAAAAAAAAAAAGTAAACTAAGCAAGAGCAAAGAGGAAAGGAAAAAGAAGACAGTAAAAAAAAAACACACTGCAAACATCTCATAAGGTGGGGATTTCTTCCCTACAGCAAAATTTGATCTATCACTTGAGCCTAACTATATTGCTCAGTTGAAATTGTGTACCTATGAATCAATTAGTCAACCAATGAAAAAATGGTGGGCCAACAATTTTGATGAATTGATTATTTATCGAATCAGTTGTGAAATGCAAAAGGTCAAAAATAGCTGCACGCTGCTTTTCCCTGTTTTTTGTATGATATTATTATGGTTTGGGACTGCTGGTCAGACATAACAGGTTAAGGGGACATTTTAGAAACTTATTATATAATTGAAAACATTAATACATTTTCCTTACTCTATGGAAATGTGTATGTGTGTGTAAATGACACTGTGGAACCTGATTCTAATTCATCCTGTCCTACATAAACATTAACTGTATACAGTATGTATATTAAAGAGATATTTTGCTCATTTTAATCCAGGTCTGTGTTATGGCAACGTGATCCTTGTGTTCAAATGAACGGTGTTTAGCCTGTCTGCATCGGTGGAAGTCCCCGCTGAACATAGCATTGGAGATTTGCCAAAATCCAGAGGAAGTGTTTTGCGGCAGAGCATGATATTCGGCAGGTTTTAGGGAAATCTGGGCTGATCTGTTCCAGGGGGACTTCCTCCATTGAGACAAACCCAACACTGTTCAAAGACCTGGATTAAAATGGGTAAAGTGTCCCTTTAATTGTCATGGAATTCAATAATAAAATGATGCAATATGTAACTTTGAAATGCATCTATCCATCTAAATTCACAGAATGAAAGAAAATCGTTAAGCTAAACATTAAAGACCTTTTTCCCCACTACTTTCTACTATTTGTCTTAATGTTTCGCAGCGGTGATTGCCTCCACAAGTTTATTTCTTAATTGCATTATGAGATGATGATTTACATCAACAGCACACTCAAGAATCACACATGGATTTAGATCAGTACTGACTTTTTGGAAAATAGTGTATGCTTGAGTATACCACATTTTGTCCACTACACAAAATACTCTGAACCCACTTAAATGTGTATGTATCATTTAATTTGGACACTGCATGATTAAGCAGTTGTCTTGCTGCCTGTTCCTGCATGTAGTAACTCAGGTGAAATTCCATTTATCTAAGCTGATTTGGATTTTATGTCTTCTTCTGATACTTTCAAACCTATCCAAGTTAAACAGCAGCAGTCATATCATTACATGATATGTAATGATACATTACATGTACATTTCATTACTCAGAGGGCAGGGCAGAAAAGGCACTTACCTTGTGGCAAAGCGTCCGTCATAATCCTCAATAGCAGGCGGCTGAAAAGATAAATTTTTTATTTTTATTTTTACTTTGTGTACTTGTATACCTATGATTGAAGCACCTGCTGTACTTGCACACAAACACTAGATGGCAGCAGAAACTGAGCAAAAGTCTCCTTTTCCAGTTACTGCAGGATTACTCATATCCAATTATGCAACACAAGACTAAACCAGATGGGGGCTACAAATTAAGTGAGCAAGGGCAAATAGTGTGCGTGTGCGTGTTTGTGTGTGTGCATGTGTGTGTGTGCATGTGTGTGTGTGTCTGTCTGTTGTTCATGGATACTACACATGTTTAATTGTAACTACCTGTGTGCCGAAGCCTGCCATGCTGTAGGGGCGTGGGCGGGTCTGTGCTAGGCTCTGTGCCAGCAGTCGGGCAGTCAGGCCATAGTCAGGTGTGGGCAGTGATGCATCACTCTCCAACAAGTTTCCTGTGCTGCTACTTTTCCCATGGTGCAGGCTGGGAAGGTAAGAAAACAAACGAAAAAAAAGACCTCAGATTCAGGCTCATTCGGGCTCATTAAGGTTGACACAGTTCATGATAGAAAAACGCTTCGTACTTCACTTTGAGCTTGTCGCTGTCGCTCTCCGGCAGCACACGTGTGTAGGAGAATGGGAACCAGCCACGCCTGAGAAGAGTGAACACCCTTTTGAACATCTCTTTCAAAAACTTGGGGCAAATATTTATTATGTGGTATGGATTCAGGCAACACAGGATAAATTAATACAATACTTACATCTTGTTCTTCTCATTCTCCCCATAGTGCCAGCCGTCGCGGGCCTCAGGCACTAGCAGAGTGATTACGTCTCCCTCAGAGAAACTTAGCAGGGTGCCGTTGTCGCCCGCAGCGTGGGAGAAGATGGCCTGGACACGGGCGCGCCCATTCTTTTCCAGGCCTGCTGCCATGGAACTGGACCTGGGCAGGGTCCGTGTCTCTCCTGTGGTGTTTGCAGACAGAGACAGAGGCAAGTGACATGATATTCATTAAGAGTTCAGATTACCAGATGCAGTGAACAACTGGAGTCTGCAGCGCTAACCAAAAGTAACATTTTGTCTATTTAGACATGGTCAGCAGGCACGCAGATATTTTAAATTTAGCAATTTCTTAAATGTGCTTTAGTAAACATCCAAACATCACTGCCAGCTCAACTGATACTCTAGCATAACCACCATAAACAAATGTGACTTAGTTGAAATTGAAGTTATATGATAGACTATCAACTACCAACATTTCTCATGATTACATTTTGTAAGTGTATGCTGTTACTTCTACCTGCTCCTCGTTTCTGTCACTGATCAATCAATCCAATATTCTGCTTGTGATTTTCGTTCTCTAGTGCTACTGTTGCTCATTGAACTCTAGAAGTGTCTGGATAGCTTACCCACTGGATTCTTATTTTTGGCAGGGGCAGGCCTGCGGACAGGGAGGGTGTTGGAGTAGACATCGCTGACCTGTCTCTGGGGCTGAGCCTGGGACTGGCCCTGCGCCTGGGTCTGAGGGGATGAAGGCCTGACTTGTGACACAGATAAAGTCCCTCCATCCGTCCAATATTCCTCCCCGTGGACTCCTGTTGTCCCATTTACCATGGACATACCATCGGGGCCCATCAGCCTCTGGAATAAACAAGCAGATATATGGATTCAGTAAGTAAAACTGTGGAAACAGCTTAACCTGTGCAATACTACAGTAGCAATTACTTCATGAAGTATTTAGATTAAGATGAAGTTATGATATGTTATGATTAACATCTTCTGCATTTATAGTAATTCAAGTATATTAATTCTTTAAAGTGATACTAGAGAGATGTGGGTCTGATTTGCATCTCTATGGAGGACCAAAGATGGGCAAGGTGGACATAAAGAGGGGACTGGACACTCCTTCACAGTGGTGATGAAATTGAAGTAAAGTAATTCTAGTTATGCAATTCACTAGGACGATATCATATCCAAGTCCACAGTATATCATCAAAATTAAAATCAAACTATTTTCTCTGGCTTAAAGTTAGTTTATTGAACTATATACAACAATTAAAATAGGAATGTAAATGAGTAAAACCATGCATTTTTTTTAGCCTCCATCAGTTTCTCATTTCCTAAACTCACCGCTGGGTGTCCCAGGCCACTGCCCATGAAAACAGCCAGCTCTGGGGGCACAGGAAGAGGCACGGCCCCGGGGATAGGGTCTGAGATGACTAAATTGGATTTGGAAGTATGCAGGGGGCTTGTGCCCCCAAGGGCAGCAGAGCCCATCTGCTGGGCCAGGAGCATGGCCCTCTCTGGCAGTTTGTTGGGGTCTGAGCAAGCCTGTTGCCACACTGGGATCTTCTGGGTCAGAAGGTCTTTACCCTGGAAGCAGGAAGAAATATCATATTGATAAAGGTGCTGTGTGACCAGAGAAAAATAGGCTCAGTTAAGCATTTTCTTTGCTAAACCTTTAATTTTCTCCCTATTCTCTAAAAATACAACAACATTCAGTTCTCAGAGGCTTTTCTTCAATCTGTATCCTTGACCAATGCCCTTTGCACAACTATAATGTGCTGCGTGGGTGAGGCTGTGGGACAGACAAACATACAGCCAAGCTGCCCACTGTAGCATCTCACAGCCTGTGGACACGGCTGTTCTTTCTACAACCACAGAGTTTAATGGACGGACAGAAATCCACACATTTGTGTATGACTGCACAGTAGACACACACAGACAAACATACAGAGCATAGACAGTTTTGTCTCTTCGTGTCTGATAATTTGTAGATCTCATGTTGTACACAGTGGGAGATGGGTTCTTCACTAAGTAATGACAGGAGACTGATAGACTTCATTACCCAATAGTATCAAATTCTTGGGTAATGGACGCAACAACAAGCACAAAAAAACTAAATCTTTGTTAATATCGCTCCATTTTTTTTGATGGTATGATATAGGGCGGAGGAGAGTGGAGGGTCTGTTCGGACTCAAAGGTTCAAATGTCAGCAGCAATGTGAAAATAACAAGCAGATATTTTAACCTGTTGTAAACGATCACAAGACAAGGGATGAGACAGAATAGGTGAGACACCTCGTCCTGTTTGTTGCACTGAGCTTTGATTTCAATCCATCTTTCTCTACATTCAGCAGTTTTTGGTGCCTTTTCTTATTAAATTCTTTCATGAACCGAACAAGTGAGGCAGTGGCCAGACGCTCAAAGGTGCAATGATGGATTGCAGTTTCAGATATGCCTGTCAGCTGGGCATTGTCTACAGTGTTAATGAATTTTTAAAATGAAGAGCCCTCTGTGAGCGGTCAAGGCTAATGCGACTTTGAATTATATATATCCGAGTACGCTCTTCTGGCTGAACAATGGTCTACAGCAGGTGAGTTTCAAATAAAACACAGATGACAGACGGGGAGTAGTTGGGTTAGAATCAACACAATAGCACAAAGGGAATATGCTCAGTTTTTAGAAATTGGCCTAACAAGCTCTGCTCCCTTTTTGCACAAAAAAATGTGTCCCTGATTAGTTGGGAGATTAAAAATACAGAAAACTAAGGAGGCCCTGAGAGCTCAACACACTGCAAATTAAGAAAACACATGCAAATTGACACAACACAAGCAAATCGAGAAACATTGTCAGCAATATGACAACACACATGCAGCATTTAGAAAAGACGCTGCAGAGAAATAAACTGCAAAACTTCTTATAAAGTGATGCGCGGGGTCGGAACACGCTTGTTGTTGCCACCGTTTATGGATTATAAAATAAAATATTATTGTTATAATATATATATAATAATATAATATATAATAATAATTTTGATTTTTGGGCTTATTTTAGCATTGTGATATTATAATAATAAGCAAAAGGCTAACACTAGGTTAACAGCAGATATCTGCAATGATATTTGAGTCATGGTATCACAATGTAAGAACAAACCAAAGAAATTAATAAATAACTTAATAAGCCACAAACCATGGCAACAACAAACTCATTGTATTGTTGTGTTGTGAGCTTCTTGCTCCACTTTTCTCTATTCTTTTTTTTCTAATGTGTTTTTTGAAATTGTTGAAGATTTTCTTGAAGATTTTCCTGTGTGTCTATGTGCATGTGTTTTCTTAATTTTCAGTGAAGGCTCTAAGGGTCACCATAGAAGAACAGGCTAAGATCCCTTAGTATTGACATAAATGTCTACCTTCTTGAGTTTATCATGATGTTCTGCAACATAGCTGAGCTGTAAACACTAAAGATTTCCCCATATAATTCTAATTATTGATTCATGTCTCTCCTTATCTTTCTTTGACTGTAAAACATTTTCTTGGTGTTCAGGTGACACTTACCTTGCCATGATAGGCACTGCTGTTCTTGGCCACGGCACACTGGCGGTCCACCAGGAAGCAGTATCTGCGACGCTCCTCAGACAAGGCTGTCTTGTATCCCTCTGCGATAAAGGTGTCCAGCTCAGTCTGCTTACTGCTGATGGTCTCGACAAACTGATGGGGCACACACAATGACACATGCACTTAGAACATGATATCTAGAGATTTATACAAAAGAATCACAACATGCTGGTGTTTGTATCAAAAGATCTGTGCATTAAATATTTCCATTAGTTTCATATACCTTATTATTGCGACTCTGAGGAAAGAAGTTTAAGTTACTGGTGCACTGCAGGCCCAAAAGCCATTTTCACATTTTAAAAGTCTGACAAGGAAAGGGTTGGAGCAGCTAACGAACTTCCAAGTACGTCTTTTTTTAAAATAACATCCTGCTTCACATCCTCACAATTGCACACATTCACACTGATGAGCCTCCTAGTATAGCACTGCCAATCACTGCATAGCTGCCCTGGAGCAATTAGGGGTTAGGTATACCTTGGTGGTAAGAATTATGCAAGAAGAGAGCCTTACTCAGTAACTTTCTCAGGCAAGACTTTCCCTCCCGAGTGCTACCAAGGCACAGCAGTTACAGTATGACTAAAGATCATCCCAAAATCCACTAATCAATTCTAATTGACAACAAGGCCCAATTCCAATCCCGCGCCTACACACTTCCCCTACCCACTCTCACTCCGTTTGCATGTTCACATGGAGATTAGTGTCATTCCAAACCAGTTAGCGGGGAGTGAAAGTGGGTCATAAAGCCCTCCAACAGTGAGTCTGCATCGAAGCAGGCTTACAAATCACACGTCTGACATGTGCAGCACCTGTTTTGTGTCCAGAGGAAACGCCACATACCTAACCCTCCCATGCGGTTATCTTCAAAGGATAGTAATTTGTTGCCTTTCTTAAAACACACTATTTTCATGCACAAATTATGGAATTAGAGCAGCTTACATTAAGGGTATAATCAACCCTTGTTTAGTCTAGAAAATGGTTCAATTAATTGTAAAGTGTTCTTTTGCAAAACCAAACAGCTCATAAACATAAGAGTGAAAAAATAAAAAAAATAAAAAAGAGATGCCACATAAGAAGCTTGGGAGTAACCTTTATTTATTAATTTGACTTGTTATATTTAATCCAATAAACCTTTGCACATTATTATTATTGTTATTATTATTATTAATGAATTATTAATGGTAATGAAGGGTGTTTCAAAGGCTGCGATACTTTACCCATGTTCAGTATTGTGAGCCTGTGCATACAGATGTCAGGCACACATTTGTATGTTGGTAGTGTGGTCTAGAATTAGGTTAACTGTGTCCTGTTTTATGGCTTTAAAACTGAAACATCTGCTAATATATAATGAACTAGAAGAGATGTTTATATTAACTTGCAATGATTTTAAACGAGTGACCTTTCTTTGGGGTATTGGCTAGTTTGTGATAGGGTATGTTTCTCATATATAACCAAAAATAAATATATACACATGTGTTTCTTATGGTGTATGAATAAAACTGGTGTGCCATGTATCCCCACCACATACACTTCCATCTGAATGCTTACATTGATACATTGATTGTTGACTTAACCTAAGCAAGGAGTTTTGTGGCTAAACGTAAATAGTTCAATTTTTCAACATCAACCACATGTTTAAAACTGCCACCGTGCAGCCAAATATGTCATAAGGAATCGACCTGGTCTGTCGTTACGTTATGAGGACTTGTTGCAGATTAAATATAAAGACAAATATTTACTGAAGTTTGTGTATGATTAGGCATTACAGTCTAAGCCTTAGGGAGAGAAGAATTGCTATAATTCCTCATGTTTAGTATTTTCAACGCACTAAAGTACATTTTACTCGATTTTATTAGATTCCCCCCAAAAAACGAAAAAGCTAAGGAAGTTTGTTAAGTTGGAGTTCCTCCCTGCAGCTAAGATCTTGTGGTGCCACCACACAAGCGCAGATGTATCTCATTTAGCAGGCACCAGAGCACACTACTTCCCCACCGTCAACAGCCACAGTGTCAGCTCACTTGGCTTCGGAGCACAGAGGGTTTTGCGAAGTGTCTAAATGAACACAGACTTTTGGAGGAATGGCATTTTGCAGTAAGAGTGGAATAAATCCACCGAAACCATTACACAAATCCACAGAGCCGAGTTGTCAAATCAAGCTAGACCTGGGATGAAAGGATGATGAACACATTTTTCTCCTGAGAGCAACCTGACCTTATTCTGTTCCTTCTGTACACCTTAAGCTCAAATTAAGTCCTTTGAAACTGGTTCAGTTAGTTTCTTTCTTACAGGCACAGTGTTCAGCTAAAAAGGCTGAGCGTCACCTCAACAAGGTAAAGGGCCAGCTCCTCTTGTCAAATACACATGGCCCAATTTTCCAACCATTCGAAAGGTCACCAAAGTAACCCAAGACAATGAGTGCAGTGGGAAAGGCCCCGGCAGACACATACCACTATTATATCTGAGCGACTTCAGGTTACATCAGCTTGAATGACTTGTTTTGCAACGGTTATGAATATAAATCAAATCTGCAACACTTCGGTGCAGTTCTTAAGTTTGGGCTTAAACTGATCAGCCTTCATGCCTCTCTGTGTTCCCTTACACGGACATATTCATGACATTATGCATTCTTTTGCATTGCACAATGATGTTGCTTCCGATAATGCCAAGCAAAGTGAAGGTAGGGGATTCACAACCTCCCAGAAGCAAGTATACAGTGCAACTCACATCAACATTTTTCTTCCTGTGGGGATTCAAAAGCCTTTTTCGCGCACAGTTAGGAGCTGCTAAAGTCTGCTCTTCTGTTTCTTCACCATCAGCATTCTTTGGATTCAAAAGAATTGTATTTCAACACTCCAGGGGGCACAACAGAAAGCCCCAGCACCTACAGTACCTGCGTGTGTGTGTGTGTGTGTGTGTGTGTGTGTGTGTGTGTGTGTGTGTGTGTGTGTCAGTGTATATCCACTACACTTGCACATTAACAAATGGCTTGTGGCTAATGGAAAGAAATCACAGAGATTCACAGAGATTTCCTGATAATCTAAAATAATAATAACAAGCACATTCACTCAAAATTAGAAAATGTTATCTGGAATACTGATCTAAAATAGGGAATAACATTTGAAAATTGCGGTTTTGGTTTTACAATCAAACTTTACATTACCACGCAGTTCAATGTGATTAAAATCAACGGGATTACGAAAGCCATGACTTCACATATGCAAGTAGATAGTGTAATATATTGAGATGGAGTTCTTCAGAAGAAGCTGAAAAGGGAAGATATACTATATTTTCATAAATTATATAAAAATTTCTTTGGTATATATTTTCTATATTGTTTCATATCATTAAAAAAAAAATCAGACACCTAACGGCATTATGCCAATATTTAAATAATTTTTGACAACATTTTACGTAATGATTGTTGCACTTCTCCATTTTGCAGCAAAGTTCTTAATAAAATGAGAAAAAAACTGAGTACTTTTTATTTGTTAAGAATTAAATTCACACAGGAATATAAAATACAATGGTTTACCATGTGGATATTTCATAGAGACTATTTATTTATTTATTGAATAGGCTATATTGTGATATACCGTATATTGTTAGACGTATGAATTGAACTTAATTGGGATAGAAGATTTTGGCCATATCACCCAGCCCCTACGTCACCAACACCTACAATTCCTGGTTGGAATAACTTTACATCTCATGACATCGAGCCGAAGAAACCCTGAGCGTGTCAAACATCTTGGAGGTATTAATTCTGAATCCTGAACTCTGTCTCTCTCTCTGTCTGAGCTCTTATTAACATCCTATGCAGTGCATATCTAGATGAAACCCCTTTCTACGGCTAGGAGCAGCACATTCAACTAAATAATGAGTTTATTAGCATTTCGGAAGGGGCTTTACCCATTGATGATATGGCAATGTGAAAGTGAGGGGGGGGGTGGACAAAAAGGCAGACAGAGAAGTGAAAGAAACAACAGTGAAGAGTGTAAGAGAGAGAGAGAAGGAGGGAGAGAGCGATCAATGAAATGCGGCCGCCATCTGTGGCCGCCGCTGCCAGACATACTTTACTTTTTAATGAAAAGAGAGGAGATAAAAAAAGAAAACTTGGTGCCTCTCATCTTCTAGAAAAACACAGATGTGGCGGTGGTGGGGGAGGGTGAAGAAATGTTGATATTTCCTTTGCAACTTTTACTTTCTCAACCGCCTCGTATTGCCTGAAAGAACCCTTCTCTTTATGCGCAAATTAAATTAAGTACTTTTGGATGATGCGTCTGTGGTCGGTCACTATCTGAGCCTTTTTAGGTGGATGTTATTGTGAAGCACAGGGTCTTGAGGGAGTGCAGGGCTCTCTCCCTCTCAGTGTCTCGTCCTCCCCGGGGGACTCTGGCACAAAACAAGTTGACTTTTCCCTCACACGCCCACAGCCTTGATATGATCAGTGAAAGTGAGCAGGCTGAAAGTGGGTAAGGGAGATTGATTTTCCTTTTCTCTGTTAACTGACTGTATGATGAGAGTCCTGAGCCTGATGAGCTTGCTCCTCTGTTGCAGCTGGGCCCAACTCTCTATCTCCAATATGCATCAAGCTTAAATTGTTGGGTTTCTTGCTGTGCTAGTGGCCTAAATCCACCTGTCGCCACATCTGCTTTGATCCACTGTACGGTCGGTCCGTCGGTCACTCACTCACTGAGCTGTCTTTTCATCACTCATCTGATTCGCTCCGGTTGAATATAATAATTTGCAGATTTTGCTATGGTGTTAGCTCATTAAAGAAGGAAAGTGCAGAGCTTCAGAAACCGACAGACGTGCCGTTTTGGAAATACTTCACATTTGAAAGCATGTGCATATATTATACCTGTGGAATCGAAGGTGGTATAGAATATCAATTTACTAACAATGAAATATGGCATCCTGTTACTCAGAGGACAAATCCTTTATATTTCTAGTGAAGCCCTGACCTTTTGTCACCATCCAGACAGTCTTTCAATCCGAACAATTAAAATATCAAAGTATATTGGGCAGATTGCTAAGAAATGCCAAGGATATGAAGATTTCCTTTCTTGCACCAAAATTTTAATTTTAATATTGCACACAACATATGTTGTATTATTATTGTACTCTTAAGGTAGGAACTGTTTTATTTCCTATGCCCATGTGGCCCTTCATATCCCCTCAATGCAAACTCTAAATTAGCATCACTACTTACAAGGCTCTAAAAAATCAAAAAACATCTTTGTGTTCCGGGGTGTAATAAACATTTACAAATATATACAAAACAATACAAATATTGGCACATGGAATTGATTTAGATTTGTGTCTTATTTTTATTTTGGGACAAAACCGACTTTCTGTTCACCGAATTGTGCTTCAACTCACCTAACAGTATCCCATACATGACAGTCAGCATCATGTAACAACTTGCATTTCTTGACAAAGATTTACTGGCTTTGTGAACTCAAACACTCCTCCCATCCAAAGCCGCTTCTCAATGCAAAACTGGGCTGCTGCGCACACAGACAACTTTGACGCCTTAAGATGACACTTGATACAGCGGCTCTTCATGTCATCCCTGACACCTTGGAACAAACTCAATGTGACGCAGCAGTCAGAACAATCCAGCGCTGCCATGCCATCCCAGACAGGAGAGGACAGATGTTTGTGTGTATGTGTGTGACTGTAAACTCAGGAAGTGCTTTCTTGTACAACCTGAGTAGCAAAGGGCAATGCTTTCATACCCAATGAACTCTACAACAACATTGTATCCATAGGTTCTGGTAAAATCGTGTTTCTAGTCCAGCTATTGATCTTGTTCTTTCATGGGCTGCCACACATCACAGCGAGACCAACAGCAGCTCAGTTATTACCCTGCAAGCCTCGACCTGTTAGGGATTTTCGTTTCCACCGTTCCAGGCAGGAGTTCCTGTTTCTAGTCAAGTCCTTGTGAAAGAACAGCTGTCACACTGTCGCCATTTTCCACTACACCATTTTTCTCTCAGTTTGACAGTAGGACTGGCTACAGGACTAAACCAATAAATGACTTGTTAACAACACCAGAGTGAAGGCCTACGATCGGGTGTTAATACAGAGATGGGATGTGTGCGTCTATATGGAGAAAGAACACTGTCACTACTTCCCCTGTCAAGGGTGGTTGAGTGACAGCGAACTAAATTTGACAGATAATTAATTAAGTTATGTGCAACACCGAGGGTTCATTCCAACTCCTCAACATTCATTTCACCCGAGCTGCTCTGCCAGAGGTTGCTTTGCTATGGAAATAATCATGAATGATGACGCCCAAAGCAAACACTGCTTTGTTCCCTCAGCAGATCATCATGTGACTGCTTCATCTGAAAGTGTTGTGGAAAATAGTCTTTGATGCAAATGTTTGAGCATTTTTATCCATATGAAATAGTCATATAGCTAATGTTGCAAAAGCACACCCGCCGCGTGCCACATCTCTTGAACCACTTTCATGCTTTCTGTTCCGTTGCGTTCCGTTCCGTCCGAGCAAATCAATCCAGCTGTACAGCAAATTCAAACTGCATGATGTATACTGTATATCATATGACTGTTCCTACTTCAGGTCTTATAAAAAACAGAGATTTCTGACTAATATCACATTTAAAATATATAACCGCCATATATTATTCGGAATGTACCACACTAAAGACATTTTAATAATTAACTTAAATCCAAAATTGAAAGCTCATTTTGATCCATTTTCAATTTAGAAGACACCCCTCTTAATAGATTACACCAAACAACATACAGTATACATCTTACATGCAGTGTAAGAACATTTTAAGATGACATAATAAACTATAACAAAAAAAAAACCAATAATAATAGCATCCTGCTATAAGCTTTTATTTAGAAATGTCTAAGGCACATCATCCTTAGAGGATAATTTAGTCAGCTATTTTGTAGTGTATAAACAAGCTGTGCTTTTTACCCATTCTCTTAAATCCCTGATCTAAGCCATGTGCCGAAACACATTGGCTGAAGTAAATGCGACTCCTCCAGTATGTCAATTAGTGTGGCTTATGTTTTTATCTATGCGTCTGCTGTATGTGTATAGATTGGCAATGGCACACAATTCATAATCAAACCTCCACTATTTGCCTTCCCACTCAGGGCGCCTTGTTGCCACTGCCTCCACCCCCATCCTTGCCGTTTTGTGAATTCTTTTTACTTACTTACAAAGTCATTATTTTTGCACCAAGACTCAAATCTTTAATCCAACAGTCACCCACATGCAAACTCTGCTAAAAGTACGGCAGTGCTGTCCTCTTTTTCTAGTTTTACAGTAGTCCTTCACAGTGTTGGAAATGTAGTTCTGGATTGAGCAGTATGATTTGATGGTCATACGAGGCATCTTCATTCTAATTGTTAAACCCAACTCACCTGCATTTCCTTCTCTCCGTACTTGGAGGGGTTCTTGCTGCCCTGGCTCTTCCTACGCAACTTCTTCAGTTCAGCCTGGCACTTCTCTAGACTCTCCCCTTTGCTCTTGTGTTCCATCTGGTATTTCTTTAGGGCAGCCTACGTGGGGCAACAAAAGACAAAATTAGGATCACATATTAAAAAAGCCTAGGTGACAGACGGTGAGACTTAGATGAGCAAATATGTAACAGTACTGTCAACCTATTTCTGAAAGTTTTTTAGACAACTTTACAAAGGGCCAGTTGATTCTAACTATTTCATTACAGTATGGAAATCATATTTGAGAACATTGTAAGTTTAGATATGTTATTTCACCTTAATCTTTTTGTTGAAGCTATAGTATTTGTGAATTGCGCAGCCGGTGAAAGCAGGGATCTCCTTGTTGCTTTGACATTTTAAAGAAGGAAGCTAATTCTCAATATTATATACAGGAACTATATTTGCAACAATACAGCTCCTGATTGTGCCTCTGGTGGAGCACATTTCAAGTTAATTTTCACAGTGTAGTGAAACAGCCAGGGTTTATTTATTTAATTCATTTAATTTGATTATTTAATTATTTATCTATTGAGAATAACAACTTTGTTTCCAGGCTCAACCAGCTCTGTTGCTATAGTAACCGTGTGTCTGGTGTGACTGGTGTGTTTTCTGTACGAGGCAAAATTGGCTGAGGAGAGCTCATACATGAGGGTTCAACACCCACATTTTCATACTGTAAGACATCAAAGATGTAGGTATCCTCTAGGTATTGTTTAGCTGAACAGGAAGCCGAAAAGAAGCTGTTGTTGCCACTGGAAGACGTGCAGTATGAGACATCCACTGTTTGAATTCCATAGCAGAGATGGGCATTAGCTGTGTAGGTCTGAGCTGGACTGAAAACCTCTAAATAACTAGCAACCTCAAGTCAAATAAACAATAATTAAGTAGACATGGAAATCTCACTCTTTTTCTACAATATGGGACCTTAAACTTCATCTACTTTTGCTTCATTTCCAGGTCAGGAGCTTCTCTGAAATATTAATTGGCTTAGTTTATTACACACAAAATGCCTGAGCACTGGTGTTGTCTTTGTAACCCCATAACAATACATAACAGAGCTGCAATGAATCAATGAATTTTCAATTTGTTGTCAATAATAAAACTAATGTCCAACTATTGATATGATCGATAACTGAGTAATTGTTGATTGAGTAATTTTTATAAGAATAACAAGTTTTACTCTTCTATGATGATAAAATTAATATATTTGAGTTGTTGACAAAACAAGAATTTTTTCATCTTTGATTTTGGGAAACGCTATTCAACATTTTTCAACACATTCTGACATTTTATGGCCAAACAACTAATCAATTAATCAGGAAAATAATCAACAGATTAATTGACAATAAAAAAAGGAATCATTAGCTGCAGCCCTAATACATAATTTATCGTTTCATTCCCTCCTAGTCCATGAGGAAAAGCAGTACAAGCAGGGCGGCTTTGGCTCAGTGGTCATCCTCCATTCGGGAGATCGGCAGTTCCGCAAGCCAAAGTGTTGGGCACTGAACCCCAAATAAACATCCTCACATGGGTGTGTATGTGTGTGAATGTCTGTGTGAAGGGGTGAATGTGACAAGTAGTGTAAAAGCGCCTTGAGTAGTCAGAAGACTATAAAATGCGCTATATACGTAAGTACGTTTACTAATATGGGTGGCTCTGTTATTCATATCTTTAACTCCCAGAAGCCGAGGCTCCTCAGTGGAAAAGACCCAGCACATAGATCAGTAGTATGATTAGAGAAGACATAATTGGGTATTGTGAAAAGTTAGCCTTTAGTTTGCAGGGTGAAATTGGGTAAACAAGATAATATCCCTATAGCATTTGGCTCATTGAGCTCGAATGTTCCTCCTTATTAACAAATCAAAAGCTTGTTGACTTTTGTTTCCAGTGCCTGTACCTACAACTCTCAATCACCGGCTTTGACTGCAGACAGATAATTAGTGTGGTTAAATCTGATTCGAAACTGAGTGGACAGCAGTTGGACTTTGGAGAATCTGACCTTTGCCTCTTACTGCTTATCTGTCAGTTTCTTATCTATCTATTCTATCTATAGACTGTTTTTTTTTTACATTTTAGGTTTATGCCCAATTTCTGACCTCAGTGTTACAAAACCCAGCGTTAGTCATTAGGCCAGACAAGAGAAAGAGAGGCAGAGATAGAAAGAGACAGAGCGAGAACAAGGAGTCTTATTGAAGTCAGAATTTCAGATGATTAATTCACAACAATCAGAAGCAAAGCGACTGCTATTATCAGTGCTGCAGAAGTAATAGATGTTAAAACCTCAGGGATACTCCATGATAAAAATGGGCATAGAAATAGTTGACACATCTGAATTAATGTAAGAAGCTTAAAACATTTCCATATCTTTTTCCCATATCATTTAAGACAGCCAACATACACGTGGCAGGTGTGTATGGAGTCAAAGCTTATATGGAATTAGATTAAATCAGAACACTTACGGTTTTCATTTGAACTCAATCTGATTTTACCGATACTTCTCCATGTTAAGTCAAGAGGCCGGAAGCCTACTAACAAGACTTTTTTTAATTACATTTTTAGAGCCATATTAAATTGTGCGTGTGACTGAGTAAGTGGCTGTTAGCCGAAGCAGCTCGTAACTGGTCCTACCAACAATGCATTACAATAACGGCATTATCCCATCCCCCCCAAAGCAACGCACAGCAGTGCTGCTCTACACTCAAGCTGCAACCCACTCATTCTAAAGATATCACATGTAGACCAGCTCCACTGCGTGTGCACACACACACATGCACACACGCACGCACGCACGCACGCACGCACGCACGCATGCACGCTCGCACACCAGAAGGGTTTCATTATAATCAGTCAATCCTTGATGGGTGAGTAGACGTGAAATGTTATTTCAAATGGTCTCTTTAAAAACACACACATCCTCTAATTGTCTCAAACTTTGATCTAGATGTTAACACAACCTCGCTTCCATCCCCGTTATCACTTTGGTCAAATTAGGCCTTGACAGATTTTATGTAATGTAATGTAAAGCTAAAATTAAGCACTAGTGCTGTCCTCGGGCTTCGGGGGAGTGAGCCACTCAGATACTCACAGTCAGATAACGAGAGTCCAGATCCACCTTCTTCTCCAGCTCAGAGAGCAGCTCGTTGTGGAAGGATTTCAACTGTGGAGGAAAGAACACAAAAACAGTTCAATGCCAAAATCATTCATGAAGGCTGCATGTGGATACAAGAGGTCAACGCCAGTCGTCCATAGCAGGTCGTATGCAAGAGACAAATAAGTTGTTAAAATACATGTGTTATCCTGATTTACTGAGTCACTGAATAAATGTTTTATCAACAAAGTGCTGGCCTGTGAAGCCTCTCTCAGCTTGCAAATCACTGTCACTGATTCAGTGCTATTTGACACAATATTTAGTCACAAGATTGTAAACTGACTTTCCAGAAGAAAAGTCAAGAAAAATATACAATCTCTGCTTTGCTGATGTTCATGTCTATATACTAACTGTTATTGATGCCATCAATGTTCTTAATTAATACTTGTCATAATCGTGCAATGTTTTCGTTTTTTGAAATGACCTGAAAAAAATATGTATATTAAAGATGAGGTTTGGCATATTAGGTTAATATACAGTATGCACAGGTTAGCATTTAGTCTTCGTTTACATTAAATTGTATAAAGGTCACATATTGTGCTAATTTTCAAGTTCATACTTGTATTTTTTGTTTTTCACCAGAGCATGTTTACATGCTTTAATGTTTAAAAAATTTTTTTTTACTGCCTGTCTGAATACAGACCTTTTTAGTGTAATCCCATTGCTAAGCAACAACCCAGATCTTATATCTTTAAGTTCCCCCTCCCAAAAAACGCCCAGTCTGTTCAGCCTGGCCAGCATTTTGGAGTCCTCCACATCTGCGCTCTTAGGGTCTCTGCACCGTTATTGCAACTGGAGATGAAAGAAGTCGTACTATGGTGGCACTTTCTGCCTACCTATATAGAGCATAGTTGTGACCTCACAAGCGTAGGGAAGTCCTGACGGCTTGTTTGCATTTCTCATGATACTTCCATAGCACCTCAATCTGCTTTCTAACCCAAAAAAAGACATGGACATCTCACCTTTTACAATATGGGACCTTTAATGAATCCCAGCAAATAGGTAATCCTCTTTTAAAAAGGTCAATTTGTGAAATGTAATCCACTTGATTGAAGTGGCTGAAAGCATTTTTGCAGGGTGGGCAATGTGGACTTTATTCCAGATTTCTTAGATTGGATTCATGCGGAGGAGCCAACACTGGAGGATCAGCATAAAGAAGACAGGGAATTCCAACATCTGGACAGTGAGTACAGATATAAAAGAGCAGCTGGTTCAAGCTCCAGGGCATCCACATGATGAGCACCTGTGCTCAGGGCTTCCCATAAACTGGACGCATTAATGAACTGGATATTGATTAGTTGTGGATAACTTCTAATGCAGGGATATTACCCAGAATGCCATACAGCTCAATTAACTTACTCCACTTCCCCAGCCACCTCCTGTGTGTATCAGTGGCTTGGATTTACATGCTCAGCATGTTTGTGCATTCAATCTGAGTTCATGTTCATTTAATTATTAGGTATTCCATGTACTGCCCACCGGGGCACAAGAGCTCAGGGACAAATCGTGTCGGATCTATCTTTCAAATATTACATTATGAAACCTTTTATATTGCCAGAGTTTTATAGAGTGCTGTAGTGTTGAACCACCCAGTGGAAAAAAAACCTTTGAGGTGAGGATACCAACCATCTCCTCTAGCTGCACTTGGATCTGTCTGTGGACCTCAGCCATCTGGAACAGCACATCCCCTGCACAGAGAGAAAGAGGGAGACAGGGAACACATGAGAAACACTCAGCACAATCATTTTCAGAGCAGAGAAACAGAGAGGAGAGAGGTAGGAAGCTAGAGAGGAAAGGGAAGAAACAAAAAAGCAAGAGAAAGACAGAGAGACCCCGACATGCAAAGCTCATGCAATAATACAAGACACACAAACATAAAGGACACGTGAGTTGGAACAGGGACAACGAAGAACATGATGAAAGTTTGTTTTTTGGTACAAGATAACAGAAAAAAAGAGAAATTAAACAACAACAAGTGATGACAAGTACGGAAAATCAGGGAGAGACAATAATTAAAATTAAATTCTGGTTCTTCAAGCGTGTGAGTGCTGATTTCTCATGTAGATCAAACATTTCTTTCTTTAACTAATTTTCGTTGACAGGCAATGTGAGTATAGAAAAAAAAAAAACACACCTCAAAGAAAGGAAATAACCACAAGGGGAGGAGATAAGGAGGGTCATGCAGCTAGTGTTTTATTTTCATATACCTACAGGCTGCCTCTTCTGAATATGCAGTGCATTGTCAAGAAAAGGAGCACAAAGAGCTACATTGAGCGAAGGACACATATACATTTACAGACCTGGTGGAAAGACAGTGTGAGTATACAGAAAAATGAGACACACACAACATTTCTATGACCAAAAGGTCCAAAGCCCCATATTGACTTGTGACCTAGAGAAAAACAATTTGAGATGGTTTGTATCAATTCTTAGGTAAACACACTTCCATTATATTTTACTGTATATTGATTTTAGTGAAATGTGAGTAGCGACTACTTCAATTCATGTGATAAAAATATCAATAATGTCGTAATGGGTCATATTTTTTATTATTATTAATGAAAATCGCCAACTAACCACTATTTTCTTGATTAATCGTTTGTCCTGTAAATGTCAGAAAATAGTGAAAAAATGTCGAACCTAGATCTCAAAGTCCAAAGTGATGTCATTAAATGTCTTGTTTTGTCCAGACCCCAAAAGATATCAAGTTCAAAATAAAATAAAACAGAGAAAAGCAGGAGATCTTCATATTTCAGAGGCTGAAAACAGAATTTTCTGTTATTTGTGCTTGAGAAATTACTTTAACAATCAATTGATAATCAAAATAGTTAAGGGCAATAGCCAATTATTTTTAGATCAATCGGTGTATTGTTGAAGCTATTTTTTTGGCAAAAATAAAATACTAAACTATAGTAAAATATTATGTATCATTGCCTTACTACAGAAAAGAATATTCTGTACAGAAAAGTAAGTACTGGACATATGTGGCTGAATGGGAGCTGCATACTTAAGTACAACACTTAGAGCACATCCGATTTTTCAATTTCACACACCCCTGCTTTTTCCTCTTTTGAAAGCGGACCTGGAAAAAGTACATCTAACCCATCTCAAAATGCTTGGTAAGTGAAATCAGACTTGTGCCTAAGTGGTTTCTGTACAAACGTTGGTCTTCACCAAAGGGCTTTGGAGTGGTCTCCGTGTCAACAGACAACACATACAATGCAAATAGCTACAGACAGACAGTGAAGCAGGTTGGAGCCTTGAGACTATATGAGAGACAAAAAATACAAATTGTGAAATTGTAAAGAGTGTTTCTAATAATTACAACACACTGAGTGAGTTACAATGATCTCAAACAGTAAAAACAAAGTGTATAGCAGACAGCTTTTGTTTTGTCTATTATCTAGATTCAGTGCAACCACTGACCCTACAACTCCTGTATACCTGAGACAGGCGGGCCTTTTACCCATGGTGCAACCTGCTGATCCTGTGCCTCAGAGGAGCAGAGAAGCATCCCGTAAGTTCCCAGCAGGCTTGCTAAGCAGCTTACAGATACTCATCCCTGATCACAGCCCTTCAGACTTAGAAACCCTGGCATCTTGTTGGCAGCTTCAACTAGCAGGGTCAATTAACAAATGAGCAACACACATGCATGCACACGCACATGCACACACAAGCACACGCACACACGCACGCACGCACGCACGCACGCACGCACGCACACACGCACACACGCACACACGTCAAGTAAACTGGCAGTAGGACAGGGTGTTTGCAAGAAGCCAGAAAGGTAAAGAATGAATGAATCTGCAACAGATTTTGTCTTGTCATCTGCATTTTCAGTACTGCACAATGTAGGATGCCACAGCAATGACAGCATGGGGGAAAAAATAAATAAATCACACTTTGGAGATGCAAACAGTTACCATGGCAACTTCACTATCATATCACACAACAACACAGAAAATTGGATTGCAACCTTCAGGGGCGGGTTAACAGTAGATAATTCAATCAAGAATCAATATAGAGGCATAATGTGGAAAAGTAGAACAGGTTGTGCAACACTATTGTTTCGTGCAGAAATTATTGGGCAGGCGTGACACAACCTGTGAGACTGAGTGGAAGAGCTCCCAGCCTGAGGAGGATATCCGCATACCAAGCGAGAGCGTCTTGACAGACATGTCGATAGCCACACAGTGACAAACTCGGGAGAACGCACACAATGAGCATTCTGACACACACACACACACACACACACGCACACACGCACACACGCAAATAAACTCTAAAAACACTTCACATTACTGTATCATTATTTTCAAGATCACTTCAACCCCGCCTGTGAGAGAAAACAATAGTTCCTTTATGGGAAGGCGAGCTCAGGTTGAGCTATACCTGCAGCTCAGCAACAAGCAGCCACATGCCTGTTAAACCACTGAGTCAGAGAAGGAAGCATGGACTTGGGCGCATGCTGTATGAACAGACTGTCCCCTGAAGTATGACATCAGCTTGTGTAGATGTATTGACTGCTTGTGTAACAGAAGCGAAGATACACCCACACAGGTAGAGAAAAAGAAAAAAAAAACATAACAGAATATAGGCTACGAAGCAGAAGAATAAATAAAAAATAAAAAGTAGAAGTTTGCAACAGAGAGAACAAGAGAGACAGAGATGGAGGGAGGAAGAGAATGGAGGTGGATGGAGAGAAACTGAATCACTGGTGAAGGTCAAGTTGGATTCACTACGGGTTGTCATGGAAGCAGGATAATGCTAGGGTCGTTGCCATGGTAGAAGTTGCACGATGAGGGGCAAGGGCTGCAAAGTGTTGTGTTAGGAAACACTGTTCAGAGATCTCCACCCTTACTTCAGATATCATTACATCAGCATGTGGACTTCCCTGGGGAGGAAAGTGGAGTGATACCACCTGGCGAGTCTGTGTACAGTGTGTGAGTGTGTGTCTGCGTGTGTAGATTACACACTATGTAGTGCAGTGATGTTAATACCTGGCTTTCTAGCATTCCAAGTCACAAGGGAAACAAACAAGTGGCAGTATAATGGGGCAGCGGGATAACATGCCAGATGTAGATAATAGCTGAGAGTCTGGGTGGTCATGTAAGTGTGTGAGTGTGTATGTGTGTTTGTGTACACTTCCTGTGAAACCACATCTAAAACACACTTAATCCGGGAGTAAGGGCAATTCATGCTTACAGTTCGTCCATCCCTTGTTCTCTCTCTCCCACACCGTTTTGTGAACTGGATGGTAAACTCAGCTTGAACTCTTTTACTAATTTGCTCGTTTACACAGCCTTTCACAGGAGAAAACTATTAATATACAGTATATATATATATATGACGTGTTACTAAAAGTGGACACTTATCCTTCAAAGCTGTTCAACCTTCTAGTCCAATATAAATTTGTCCAACAATGGTGTCATAATGCCAAAATGAAGGCTCAACAGCAGATATAGAATACTGTCAAAGAGAAGTGGGCCAAAGCGCCATTGCAAGCATTTTTTATTTTAAGAAGGTCTCAGGTAAGTTGCCGTGCATAGTCCACTGGATCAGACTGTTCATAGCAAATCCAAACCATCTGGTATTAGTGAGCCAAATCCTGGCCTCTTTTTTAGCCACTGCTCCAACAGCCTCAACCAAACAAAACATTTTATAACAGCAAGAGTTGAAACATAACAGACTGTACTCTAAGAAAGAGTATTTCTGTCGAGGAAAGATAAGCAGACAAAGATAGCATAATAGTTATTTCAATACTAGTTCATTTTGAGCTCAACAAGGGGGGTATTATTAAAATCGTAATGTAATCTTGAAAATGACAATTCAATTTCAACAATAGCATTACAACTCTCCACATTCTGTATGTATAAATAAGGTAAAAATGAGATGCAAGAATCCAATTTGCATTTCCATGTCCACAAACTCATGTGGGCCTTCTATGACCAGAATTAAAATGGAAAATAGAATAGAATAGAATAGAATTACTTTAATGATCCCAGACTGGGAAATTATTTTGTAACAGCAGTAGTGGGTCAAAAGCTGTCTGACATTTCATTTTCCACTGAACAGTGGACAATTATCAAAAGTTCAATCAAATTTTAAAATTACAATGCAAAAGAAACAATGTAAACACATTTTCTGTTCATGCAAGCAATAAATGTCAAAGTTAAAATGCAATGTCAGCCATTTGAAAATGAAAACAAAGTTATGCCTTTGACAATTAAATGTCAATCATTGTAATATTTCTATAAAAAATTGAAATGCGTATAGGATTATTGCATTTTCATTTTCTCTCAATTAACATACATATGTGGACATTTTTTATGATATTGTGGAATTACATTTTCATTTTTCAAGGTAACGTACTTCCTTAGCTTAAACACTGTAATAGAGGTAATGTAATGTAATGGGGTAATTGTTGGACCTCTATAAATCATAAATAATAAGAGTGTGGTCTTTATCTCCTCTATATGTAAAGTGTCTTGAGGTAACTTTTGTTATGATTTGGCACTGTAAATTAAATTGAATTGAATCCTCATTGATACTGGATGATGAAAAAAATAATCCAATTCAGAAAAGGAGCAGGACTTTGGCTATTTATTAAGCTGAAGCAAACATAAAACTAACATGTGTCATGTGTCGGTTCACCAATCCATGAATTCCTGCTCCGTTATAATCCATAATCTAATAGCTAAGAGCTGATACGTGTTGACCTATAGAATTTGCTGATTGGTCGAGAACATCGCAGTGGGCTGGTATATTCATCACATTTCTGAGGTCATAAACTGTATCTGGTCGTACAAGGTAAGGGATTACCACCCCATTAAAATATCTACATGACAAAACCTGACTTGTGTGATACCCGTCAATAAATAAACTTTTGTGCTTCACATTGCCTCCAGTGATTGAAACAAGATTGTATGGTACAGGAGAGGGTTAATAACCTAACACAAACCTGCATCAGGCAGCAAAGGCAATCCATGACTTAAACTCTCCTAAAAAAATACATTTCCCCTGAGAGAAAGGGGTTACTGCAGTACAGAACTCAGGTTTGTTAACTTATTACTACTTACATAATGTTGAACGCATAAATGATGAATTAAAAGCACTTTGATTGATTTGACAAACTAGGGAGAAATGTGTAAAGGGACAAAAAGAGGAAGAAACAAAATAAAAAAATAGTTAAGGTAATAAAAAAAAAAGATGGCAGATTAAGAGTGTTTTTTGGTGGGTTTGGAATCCTTTAAATGGGTGTTTTTGTCTCTGCCGTTTGCGACAAAGTCCTCTAAGAATCAAAATATGAAGTTCAAAGTGAACGAAGCTTCCCATGAAAGAGGAACAGATTTTGTTCTAGGGCAAATTAGGCAGACAGGGATAGTGGAGAAAAATGCTGAGCGATGGGGAATATCCCTTGAGAATGCAATAAATACATTTATAATACCTCAACTGTAAGAAAAAAGACACTGAGGTGAACTCATGCACCATTTTAAGTGCTGTTTTCTCCAAAGCACTGTAGCAGAGCCCTTTACACTTGAGTGGGAGCAAAAAGAAAAAAAAAACAGCAGAGTCATGCACCTACCCGTTGAGGTATGGAGCTTCAAGGAGGGGCTGATTTAGGGACTGTGTGTGTGTGTGTGTGTGTGTGTGTGTGTGTGTGTGTGTGTGTGTGTGTGTGTGTGTGTGTGTGTGTGTGTGTGTGTGTGTGTATGTGTGTTTGCGCGCGTGTGTGTCCAAACAAAGCGTCTATTCAAGTCCATCCAAGTCCATCCAAGTGAGATGAAACAACGACAATTAGTTAGTAGCAATCATAGTAATTATTATTCAACTAATTTTAAAAAGGTGAGTATAAGGATGTTAAAAGTGCAGAATTAAAAAAAAAAAATTAACATTGTACCTGCAACCTTCCCACCGTGAGAGCAATGGATATATGGAAAGCACAGCACAAATTGTGCCTGATAATATAAAACCATGACATTTCTATACTTCCAAAATACTCCAGGGGCTCTTGCATAATCATGGCAGACAACATCTGACACCCACACACCTACACAATGCAGATTTGCACACATCACAATACTAAATCACCCTAAGTGTGGATGTATTGGTTTTAACACACTGTCCCAATAATGAGGCACTCACTGTGGTGCTTTGCGTTGTTGCATGCCTGCTTAAGTAACCAGTGAAGAATGTAAATGGATCAATTATTCTCACAAGTCTATACTGGAGTGTTAGTGCAGTTAGTGTGTAAGGAAACACAGAGAAGGAGAGAGGTATAGAGAGAGTTGTCTGAGCAGTTTTGTACACGTCCATCTCAGCTGTATCTGAGTCCACCTACATGTCACCGCCACAAACAAGTGAAGGGCATTGCGAATGTGTGTAGATGGAGAATGTGGAGGACACTGGCCTCCCATCATGCAGTGTGTGTCTCAGAAATAGAGCAGGAGAAGGCAGGGACCCCTGGGATGGCGGGACGGAGCTAAGAAAAGAGCTCATCTGCTCTCATTTAAACAGGGACAGGTGCTGGAGGAGGAGAGAGGTAGGCCAGACTAAAGAGAAAGAGGGAGAGAGAGAAAAAAAGAGAGAGAGAGAGAGAGAGACAGAGACAGAGAGAGATGCGTGTATACAGTGTGTACCCATGGGTGCTCATTCACATGTACAGTAGCGTTGAGTTAATGTTTCACTGCTAACCACTGCTCTTAACAGCACACATGCCATTTATCCTTTTAGATGGTATCCATAGAAACTGAATGCTTATGTCCCATATCCATCAGTTTGCAGCCTCAGTTTCCCTGTGTCAACCCTTTTTTCCTCAGGTAATTACTAGGAGGGCTATGAGGTGTTTATTTTTTCTTCTTTATTTATGGGACCTCTCCCCAGCACCCTATGCAATCCACTGGCTGACAACAGTTTAACATGGCCCCCTTTTTTCTCTGTTATGCATGTAATTTCCCAACAGACATGTCTTTGTGCTGAATCATACATGTGGGTTATTAAAATGTGGCAATTAGCAGGGTTACAGATGTTGATAAGAGGGGAGAAAGATATTTGGCTGGGGAGGCTGAAGTGTAAGCACTTCACATTCCTGGCCAGGTTCTTGAAAACAGACTAATCAGCCAAATGACCTGAGAGGGAGTTTATTTTTAAATTGTTAACCAGAGGGCAGGATGAAGAAAAGCCGGTGCAAATATAAAATACACGTCTGTGCTACATGCATTTACTAGAATTAGGCTGGTGCTCAGTTTATAGTCTGACTTTTACACACACATCCATCAGTGAAACACTAGTGCACACCCTGCCAAGCACAGAACTCTCAACTCTACTTCACCTGAGGACACTAAAAGAACAGGCTAGCCATACCAGAGAGTCGTAAACAGCCCCCCTTGCCAGAAAACTATTTCCTTCAGAATATGGTACATATAACATCTTAACTATTCCATCCTGCTGCCCCCGCGACCCGACCCCGGATAAGCGGTTGAAGATGAGATCAGATAAGATGAGATGTCACTGCATTAGATCTAGGTGGGTCAAAGGTAATATATACATAAAATGTAATTTTATAAACTATCTTAATGCCCAGTGTTCTACCATTTTGAACACAGAAGAAAAAAATTGTTCAATGGAAACTTCACAGATAGCAAGCAAACCATTTGAAAGGTAATGCAATAAAGAACTTTGGTTTCATAACCATCATTGGGTAAAATGTGACCAAAGGTACGATCGTTTGGGGAGTTTGTAAAATGCAACGCCCCCGACAGTAACATCAGCTTGTCACAGCGGAGAAATCGCAAACAATTATTTTAAAGTGCACAATAAAATATGCTACGTTTAAATTACGTCAAACAAACTGTGTGGTCGTACGGACTTTACATAAAAGTCAGATGACGCAACTCCGCCGCCATATTGCTCTTTTGGAGTCGAGGCCTGTGCAGTGGTGATCGGGCAGTGCAGCCGTGATATCAATCACCCATATACCCGCCTGACCAAACACAAGTCAATCAGTCATGATGTTGCACCCGATTGTTTTAGCATAGAATAATTAACACCAAACGTATCAGCAAAATGGGCATGTGGACGTACATCAGCGTGAACTACCTAAGATGACCATCTTTGGTAAAAATGTATTCGACGTATACTTGGATTTTTTTGTTTGGCCCATGTCCCATCCACTAACATCGATGGGGCGGGATGTATGACATATATTCAAGCCAGCCACTACAGGCCGTTCAAGAATTTTTTGGCTTCCCTTTAGGGGGACAGTCATTGGTTTAACATGATTTTGTTAACTCTACAATGTGCAAATCATTGAATGCAAGTTAGCTAATTCAAACTGAAGTTTTGAGCCATTGTTAAGCTTTTAGTAAAAAGGCAAAGTTGGCTGATTGGCAGTTACAACAAAAGATAACGGAGCACAAAGCAGAATACTAGGAATTTCAGGAGGAGTTGAAACCTGCAAATTGCCTATTTGGTTAGGGGTCTGGTCGTAAATAATAAGGCTCTTAGTTCAGAGGAATATAAACACCATGAAGCAGGGCTGGTCGGTTAAGATTGCCGTAAATGTATCACGCTCCAACTCTACATTTCCTGTATTTCCCTAGAAGGGTTGGAAAGCCACACATGTCACTGAGGTAATAAGTGTTCACCACTTCACACAGAGGGATAAAGGAAGAGGGGGATGGCATAAACAGAGGGAGAGAAGGGAAATGGGGAGGGAGGGCAGGTGTGTGTGTGTGTGTGTGTGTGTGTGTGTGTGTGTGTGTGTGTGTGTGTGTGTGTGTGTGTGTGTGTGTGTGTGTGTGTGTGTGTGTGTGTGTGTGTGTGTGTGTGTGTGTGTGTGTGTGTGTGTGTGTAGATGCATGTGTGTGTGGGTGGTAAAGTGACAGGCGATGATTAGTCCAACCAGAGGAGGATATGTGGGAGGGAGTGTGTGGGAGTAGTGGGACTGGCAAGAGAGGGAGAGGGAGAGAGACTGTCTCTTTAGGCAGAGATATACACAAGTGGATTAAAAGAGCACTCATACTGTATAAACACATCGAAATGATGGGAGATTTATGCACAAAAAATGCACATAAACCATCTTAGTATAATAGGCATGAACACATCATACACATACAGTTCTTACACACAAGGTTGGATTCCCGATTCCCGTGATGTAGTAGCATGTTGATTTGTCAATAATAAAGACAGCAACAGAGGGCATCGTTTCACAAGGTAATTCCATTCCCTGCTTTAAAGCATAATGTTTATATGTGTGTACATGTGTGAAACATAGGAGGAAAAAAGGGAGGAGGGAGGAAGTAAGAGATGGAGAGCAGCTGCCGACTCTTAGGTGTGTAGGTGGGACCATTTGTAGCCCGTCTCTTACTGAGGCTCTTTGGAATTAACAGGCTTTCAAGAGGTGCAGCAAGGGCTAAAACTCATACATGAATATGAATGTGTGAGCCTGAAATGCAGAGGAGGCTATAGAAAAAAAGCAGATATTTATCTTTTTGGGATAATCATCCAAACAACTCAATAACTCTTCAAACAAACAACATCACCATGACGCAAACTGACCATGTGACTGGTCTGAGTGTGGAAAATCATGGACGTAGTGTTTGTGAGGTCACACAGATACCTTACACAATGATTTGAAGCCTGAGTTTACACACGTCCATCTCTACCACAGCGGTGGCCAATCACAACGGTTTATCTCATGAGGGGGCGGGTTTAATACGATGACTGACAGAGGAGTGTCATGCTTGAATGTAGTTATCAAATGTTACCGGCATTCTCTGTACAGCACAACCCACCCACATATTTTAGTCTATTAGTCAGCTGTAACTTGAGTAAGTTTGTGATCTGGAGGCCATTTTTTTCCTACTTTAAAATGGACTAAGCACCACAAGAACTTGCGTTATTGCAAGAACTACGTTGTTTTATGGCTGCAATTGGTTTTAGGCCAGGTTTTTCTTGCTCTGATTGCTGGTAGGTCCATCTTATTGCATACAGAGGCATTTTGATTACACCCAGAAATATAAAATTGGTTAAATTTGATTAATAACAAAATGGAGATTCAAAAGCTCATTCTAAAATGAAATTAAGATTGATATCTTCAAGCAAAATCTCCTATCTATACTATATGTCCTGTTTACCTTGGCAGTGGTTTGTTTGGCTAACCTCCAGCACTCTATTGTCCTCCAATCTGTGGATATTTCTGTGCTCTGCCACCCGTCAAACAGGAAACTCTGAGCTTTGGGACTCATCCCTGCATGAGGTTTGTCAGGAGGTCAGGGCACCGGTGCCAACCTCAGGGCGTGGACAGAAAGTCGAGTGCAGGTGGCTGGAAAATAATCACAGATCGTTCCCTTGGGAACCACGCTGGCATGCAAGGGAGTGTTGAGTGTAGCTGGTGGATTGTACTAGAGACTGGAAATCAAACAATGGGGGGCTAATATCTTTAGCTACACTACAACCTTGTTTTTTTTTCAACTTATAATAGCACAAAGAGATTCAGTGGATGAACACAAAAACAGACAGATGTGAAGAGAGATAGAGGATGAGTCATTTCAAATATCCAGTCCCTTGCACATCTCCCTCCAGGCAGGGCTTTTGAAAATGGAATCAGTTTTCAGTTCCCTCATCCATACTAAGAGGCGGGTAAATTGATATACTTCACACACACCATTTAAAAAAAATTGCCCTGGCAAACTGTTTAACAACGAGGGGAAGCCGACCAGTACATGCAGTGTATACACACATTTAATAGTTTCTGAAAATACATATTCTTGCTGCCACAGCGCCCCGCGGTGCAATAAGAGATTATATTAGCCATTAGTCAGATCACGTACATGTGGCTCCCTTTTCGTGACAAGTTCAGTTGAGGATGTCTGGCTTGGAAGAGCCCGCTACTGTAAGTGAGGCTGTATCAATGGGTAAACCTCACAGAGATAGAGAGATAGAGAGATAGAGGGAAAGAGAGATAGAGGGCCGCTTGCTGAATAAAACATCCTGAGAGCACTTTCATGTCAGTCCCTGTTGGCTGGGCTGCAGGAAACCCAAACTAGATCTCAGCTCCACTGCAACAAAGGCCCCGTCAAATCAGCAGCTACTTCTACGCAGATCGAGCAGTCGAGAGCACAATCAGTGCAAAGGGAATCTCTTCAAACAGGAGCTGATTTCCCATGGGTTGGTGACAGCAAATACAGACACTGATCACCTAGGAAACAACTCTCCATGAGAGGACCAGGTGTTGGCTGCCAATTGACCTCTATGTTTGTAACCAGAACACACACACCTAATCGACATTACACACACAACGAATGAGGTGCAAAACTTCAACATCTGGTATTCTGATAAATTTTTTCCACACAGAATCAATACAAACGTGGCATCTACAAAAACAATCATCACCGCGTCTACACTGTTATAGATCAATTATGCTTGCTGGGCTGCCCATGGTCCTGACTGAATTAATTACCGTTTTACTTTCTTCTACCTCTGATGACATTCGTCAGTCAAAAGGAGGCTCAGAAATTACTGAAAAAGGTTATTTCCTCCAGGACACAACAAACTGCTTTAGGATTAAAATGACTCAGTAAAAATTCTAATTACAAAAAAACTACCTCTTGTAGCAACCCACACATGTCACACTGAATGCAATTAAGCTTCCCCTGCCACTTTTTTTAATACACAAAGCTGATGTTTGAGATGACATATGTGTGTCTGTGTGTAAGTGAAGAACTGACGCTACTGTTGTAGGCCAGTGTGGCCAACACAAAGAAAGATAAAGAGAGAAAGTGGTAGAAAAAAAGGCATCATGTCAGTCACTTACCTAAATCTTTGGATCCTTGACTCTCACTGGCCAGTTCACCCATTCTGACCAGAGCATCGAAGTAGCCTTTGGCAGCAAATGTTACATCTAGAGACAAAGAGAGCAAGTACAAAATGTATGAAATACTTGTCATACGTATTTTGTGTTTCTACGAGAACACGTTTACTGTACATGCTTTGATGTTAAAAAAAAAAAACGTTTTTCCCATGCTGTCTGTCTGAATATATCTGTATTTACCATCTGTCTGAATCCCTTCATTCTGCCTGTCTCTTCAAACCATCTCCCGAAAAAGCCCAGTCCACTCGGATTGGTCAGCATTTCTGTATCTCTGCACCAACATTGCTGCCAGGGAATGACTGTAATGGCACTGTAGCAGCACTTTCTACCTACAGTATATATAATATAGCTGTGACATCATTACTTTATGGAAGTCCTGACGGCTCGTTTAAAGACATGGTTTCTGAATATGTGTGCATTCGCCAGGCCCACAAGACATAGTTTCTCACACTGCTCTGGTTTGATCTTGCCATTCTTCTTGCAGTCTGTTTAACAGTTGGCTAACTGTAGTGGGTTTCTTAGCCATTTTTTTGTTGCCATGGATTTACCAGAGATCCTCTATGGGGTTTAGATCTAGACTCTGATACTTCCTCATCCAAATTGACTTCTTTAGACACTTTGGATTCAGTCTTTCCCCAGTCTGAAGTCGAACGTAATGTTTCCCAGCAGCTATTGCAGGGTGAATGCAAATGTTTATGTGAAGCTCCTTCATGCAATATATTGTCTCCCAATCAACCCTGCAATTTTCATACAAGACGATGCCCCGTCACACTGCAAACAGGTTACCCAGTTTCTTGAAGCTAAGAATATTGAAACAATGAAATGGCCAGCCCAGAGTCCAGAGAAACCCACTACAGTTACCGAAGTGTGGAAAAGACTGCAAGAAGAATGGACCAAGATCATTCAAAGAAAGTGCCTTTACACATCCTATTCATTTTTTAATCCTATAGCCCTAAGTAAACATTGTTTAAATCTTCTTTTCTGACACAATGGTTACTGTTCTCTAATTTTGCTCACTGTCACAAAATAAAGGTTTTTGCTGAAGTGCCTTGGTTATAAAAAACAACAACATGGTAGTACAGCAATGGTATAGCCACAGCAGATATGCTATCAAATTTTCAACAATAAAAAAAACAAAACAGTATTTCAGAATAAATCAAGTATTCATAATTTGTTCTCTAATTTTGATCTCCAGTGTTTAACATCTGAACCTGCTTCATAACCAATGAAAGACTTGGAACTCTCACTTTTTACAAAGTGCAGTGTGTCTATTCAAATTTGGAAAAGGCAAACTGTAATACATCTCAGCTTTGTGTTAACAAAGTTGTCAGTAGTCTGGCCAGTGACGCTGAAACCATTTGCACTCTTTCCTTCTACCTCTGGTTTTCCTCAGATGCTGTTTAAGCAGTGAATCACAGCTTCTCGCCACCGGAAAATAATCACGTTGCTACATAATTACTCAAAATCATTTTGATGGCATTCTGCGTGCTTGATTGCAAAGAGGAATTAATTTCCTGATAGATAATGTGTGCTTGGTAGGGAAGCCACACAAGCACAAAAATGCATTTTCTGTTTTGCGTTGTTTATGGCGTAGTGTTATAAGGAGGGAAGATGGTTTATTTTCACTACACAGTGGTGAAGCCTAAATTAATGTAGCTCTAAACTCGTTTCTTCCAGATAACAACTGGAAACACTTTGTTTCACTTTTTTCATGTTTTAACATTTTGTCTATGATAAGTATCACACATTACGGTGAGTCAATCAGCTTTTTTATGTTGTTTTGTATGTGTTTAACATAATGGAGGTCTGATGTTTGAGTCAATATTTGGGAATTTTGCATTACTGTTTATTTTTGATCCACCAATAAGAAATAAAAAACAATATTTGTCAGCCAAAAGTTGTGAGAAAACATTGTTGTCCCACCACGGCAATAGCAACGTCACACTGTTAACCACATGCTGTTAACTTTCACTGGTCTTCCATTCCACTCTATCTTTGTTTTTCAATGTCTGAACACAGTAACTTGGGGAGACTGTTGAGTGGATCGAGTATACACCTGTGTTAGACAAAGGTTCCATGTGCTGGGGTGTCCCTCTGCAACACTGGATGCTGTATTGGGGCTGACACTGCAGCTTGATGTGGGGAGAGAAAGGAGTCTTTCCCTCTAGCACTGATGAAAGGTGTAATAATGCAACTATAATTGCCTTTATAATCCTAATTGAGTTACCCAATTGCTCCATTGACCTGTTTTTAGACTTATGTATAAAAGAGTGCAAGGGTGACTAACATGTCACCTCTCTATACAGATGTGCATATTTGTGCATATACACAAAGGTACTCATGCGCACGCAAAATGCTTGACCTCCGCTCTTGATCTCTGGGATACACAAAAATGTTGTCAGTGAGTGTAATCAAAATCAGCAGCCATATCTCCTCTTCTCTCTTGCTGACTAAACAAAGACCACGAGTACTCCTGGTTGCTCAGATTAATATCCACCTCAATCCCTTTTATTCTGACTGCTGCAGTGCTGGGCCAACAACAGGTCACACGGGACAGAGTCAGCTTCCAGTGATTTCTGCCCGACTGCCACACAGCCTGCCAATCGGACCATCTCCAGTGAATAATGGCTGCCGCTGTTAGAGGTGAATTCAACAGCGGTCCAGGTGACAGATGGGCCCTGCGCCGGCAGACAGCTGCCAGGTGAGAGACACATTTACAACAATAACCTGGCAGGGGCAGGCTAATTCTAGCAGACAGATGCAGCCCTGCGATAGAGTCTCTCAAGCTGGAAGCCTCGCAGCTCTGCTCCAAGGCTGAGGGACATATGCTAATGCTAATCCCAATTAAAGCTGAGTCAACGGCAGTTTCCTCCTTCCTCTCTCTTGCTGGGGGAAGACCTGTGAACTGAGAGCAGAGCCTCCAGAGCATCACGGTTGATTTCTCTTCTTCATGAAACAGTGTCTCTGCTGTCATTGATGTGGAAAGTGTGTGTGAATGTGTGTGTGTGTGTGTGTGTGTGTCAGTACAAGTTACAAGTACGATGGTGGGAGCCACGGCAGATTTTCAAAGTGAGCCCCGAGCAACAGACTTTTTCTTTTTGCTCGATTCTACTGTTGATGCCGCAGCATGTGAGAGAGCGTGTGTGCGCAGCTGAAGGGTGACTGAGTAGATAAGCTGGATCTATATGGATACTTTACTTCTGTCTAATGAAATGTGGGGCGAGGGGCTCACAGAGACAGACGGCACGGATTACCGGATCTCTGATTGCAAGGCTGACCGATGAGGGCTCTACTCAGAGCTATTGTCATTCATACTTTTAGGGAAGAGCAGGAAGAACCGCACAAGCAACCATGTCCTGTACCTACATTGTCCTCATCATGATGGTTTGGTAGTCAGTTGGAGTCACTCAGTTGTATGCATCTGTTGCTTTTACACTTACCAAACGCTGTGAGATTTAGCGTTTCAATGCTGTGTTGGAAAAGCCTGGAACGTGTCCATATCCAGATCTAGCAGGCCTACCCGTGGAGCCCTTTTAGCATGTTCTGGTGTTGAATAATTTCAGTGATTGCACCATATGGGTGGAAGTGTGTCCTCCCATCCCCGGCCCCCGCAAATCAGAGCCTCTTAGTCCCTTGGGTCGAGCCAATCCTGCAAAGTGGGTCTTTAATGGCTCAGCGAGTCTTTACCAGTCTGTCTCCTATCTACACCAAGGCCAGGATTAGTTATTGTGTGTGTCAGGGGAACCAAACACAGCCTAGGGAACAGGGGGTAGGGTTTGGATTAGGATTGAGGAGGTCCAGACTTGTATTTAGGTTGAGGGGCATTTTGGGGGAAAGTTTTAAGCAATGGTTACGATGTCAGCGAAATGAAAAATCTCAAAAAGCATGATGCATCGCTTTAAGTGTTTAGGGAGCAACAAACCAATCCAATCCACATGTTTTCCTTTATGAATTTGCCTGCTGACAGAGAGCTATACTCACTTCTTAATCAGATTAGAGGCCTTTTGTGCTTGAATACATGTCCACTATAGAACACAAGCTGTGCACCACATGATAAGGCCTGCCCCTTTGCCGTATTGAAATCTTCCTGTTTTAGCAAGACAAAAGGAAGGATAGGTAGATAGATATATACATAGAGAGAGAGAACGAAAGAGACAGAGAGAGTGCTTGCTTGGCCGCATGCCAAAACCTACAGCAAACTGGGAGCATGGAGAAAAAAATAATAAAAAAAGGACTTACTGGCAAGGGCCTTCTCATAGTTCTTCCCCATGGCAACAAAGTTCCGTAAGCAGGGGTTGAACTGCTCCATGATGGTCTGAAAGAGAAAACAAGAGATAAATAGGAGGTGGAGGTTTCACAGCAGAGCGGGGTCAAGGACAGAGAAGAGAGACTTACACCTTGCTCTGTTTCTCTCTCAGAGTTTCTGCCTCTTTTTCTTTCTCTCTGACATACACAAAGCTCCTTTAGCTGTCTCACACAGAGCAAACAGCCATTGACAGAATCTGTGGACCCACTAAGTGGTTATCTTGAATGTTAATGAAGGCAGGAATGGCTTCTTCCACTCACATCCTACCCTCTTGTATCAAGAAATAATGCAGGTGGTATGCAGGAAAGACGGGTTGATGGTGGTGGAAGAATGGGAGGGGTACCCAGTAAAAACTGACTGTGGAATTTGCATTGACAGTAGGGGTGGGTAAAAATATGGATTAATCAATGCATAGTAATATAATATTAGCGAGTAGCCGCAGCAGGACTTTCACCCAGGCCAGCGGGGTTCATTTCCCGGATGGTGGCTTCATGTCCTGGTGCCGTTTATGTCATGGACTTACTAAACCAAACCACCTCATCTGAGTGGCTTTTATGTCTAACCCTAACCGTCAACCTTTTTTGGCTAAAATTGGTCACGTATCAGTGTTTTTGTTGTCAAGGACCACTTCCGGCCTGGTGGCTTTTAGCGATTAAATTCCGGTCCGCTAACGTCTTTCGCCAGACTTTGGTTCACTGTTTTACCAATTTCTGTGCATAACTTTTCATATGACGTCCTACAAACCTATTTATGAAGTAATTTTAATAGGAATAATAATAATACTACCTACTATCCTCTCTTAATTTCTGTTGGGGTCAGTTTCTTTTAAACAAGTACAAATATTGCACACATACCGTAATTTAACAATTATCAGAAGGTACTCTAATTGAATTGATATCAAATCGAATCGTGACCTAAAGAATGGAATAGAGTCGTGAGGGTCTTGACAATACTCAGCTGTAATTGACAGGGATGAATGTACTTTCCCTAGAGCATCAGATGATGGACATAATGGCTCATTATGGCTTTCTAGAGAACAGAGCAATGCAGATTCTACAGATTAACATAATATCTAGTGCTGCTGGACATAAAACATCATAATCTAGACTTAAAATGACTGCCATAACATTATCTTCACCTAATGCACATATCTTTGAACAAGAAACAATCTAATTTGCATTACAACACGAAAATGAGCAATATGCTGTATTATTGCAGAGATACAGCAACTTACGACACAGCAGGAACTGTACATGCAGAAAATGCATGATTCCTGACATCTCCCACCATCATTGTTTCTTCTCCTCTACCTCTCATTCCTCCTCCTGTGCTCCTCCAGGGCTTCCTCCAATTAGTCGGTCCCCAGTCAGCTAGTAAGGAACAGCCAGGGGACAGAGAGACAACCACAACACTGCTGAAGCAGCAGTCCCTACACAAGCCATCAATACGGCAGGAGAACACTTAATAATCTACTTCCAGCCTGGATCCACACTGTGGCAGAAAAATATAGCAAGGTGCCACCAGTGTCAACCTGAAACAACCCCAGCAGCTCACCCTGAAAATCATTTGCCTCTTATCTTCAGTCAGACCTCAGCATTTTTGCCTTTGCCTTCATCTTGCTGTCTGTCTTTTGTTTTTAATGAGAGCCCAGATTTGGATAGAATGGTATGTGTGCTCGAAGTTCAAGTGGCCTGAGTGCAGCACAACCCACCTACAGTAGAAAGACCAGTGAGTCAGACATAAACCAGTGTTAGTTTCATTACCAACAGTAACTATTGTATTACATCTCAGCAAAAACAGCAAAAACTGGACTGAGGCGCAAAAAATAGGGACACTGTAGGCAGTTACAGCTGTAAAAGATGCAGACTGATTTATTTTATATAGTTTTTAATCAAATTGATTCACTTGTGCTGATCATAAGCTCTATTAATCAACACAATAATTAGTAGACATTTTTAAATACGTATTAGTCCGTATTGTATTTTGATTTAATTAATTAATTAATGTTGCGTCCAAGACGCAAACTATGCACTACATACTCCATGTATACTATCGTTGAACATACTTTTGTGTGAACAAACAGCAATATATATATTAGGATTTCTTAGAGCCTCCTTGCAGGTTGGAGAAATGTAACCATGGTAACCTGCGCCAATTTCAGCTCTAAAGGAATCTCCAGATAATTCCCCAATTACTGAAATAGGTAAGCAACTAGTCTGACAGTCGCAGGTGATAAAATCACTGATTTTTAATACTGTATGTAGAAATTAATTTGTCCCTTTGTTTGTCTGTTATGAATGTTGTTGTTACCACCACATTGCATTGTGGGATATTTATGCCAACAAAAATATCACATACTGTTCAAGCCAACTAAATATCATATTAATATGGAATTTTGAGGCAACCTTAGATGGTTTCTTTTATTTGGACCAAAGTGCTGAAAACTCACTTCATTTATTTTACTATTAAAACCACAAAAAAAGACATACAGTATTGACCAACCCATCCAGCAAATGGTTGGCAAAACTACTAACATGATTGATTAATTACCAAAAGAGTTGCAATCAAAATCAACTAAATCTATAAATTGTGGCAGCTCTAATTTTTTCCATAATGTGCTGCATTACAGAAACATACTAAGCTGTGAAAACTGTGTATAAAATATCTTAAAACCGTCTTACATTGTGGTCGTTGTGGCAGAAAATGTAAATCCGGAATAGGAGGGAGATGGCTGAACTCAGACACATTTCCCTATTAAAGTTCCTGTCTGTTAACTGGGTCCAGCCCTTCAGAAAAATGGACTTGCAGTAATTCTGTGCACTTAAGACACAGCAGCTCTCAGGAACATTCTGGAGAGAAAGCTCTTTTGAAAACACAACAGCTGTTCCTCAAGGAAGAGTGTTCTCAAAAAAGATATTTATTCAGACTCTTGAATACACATCTGATAGCTTTTTTACAGGACACAATATCAACTTATTGTTTTTCATAAACCTATTCCAGAGCTACCATGAAGAGATGGTGGAATGATCATTTTAAACTATTCTAACGGTTCCCTTTATTTACCGTCTGGCTCTGTTAGTCTAATATACTAGAAGAATAGAAGCATAATTGGGGAAAATCCTGTCGTCAAGCACACGCTCGTATAAAGACGCTCTGCCTCTGGGAAGATAAAAGACTAACACATCCCTCAGGACCCCGCTAAGAAAATGTTTATACCTAAATGTTCCTTTAATCTGCCTCACTCTGATGTAAAGTGAATATCCTACTGTAGATGAGGATAGGGTCACACGAATGTGTGCACACATACATGCATCAGCCCGTACTTGCGCACACACCTACATTAATACAAGGCTTTATAATAAAGAGTGGTGGTGTTTCACACTGGTGGGAGGATTACATAACAAAGCAAAGCCCTGTGCGGCATCATTACGGCACGCTCTCCCACTGAGGGGGCCAAAGGTAGCTGACACACACACACACACACACACACACACACACACACACACACACACACACACACACACACACACACACACACACACACACACACACACACACACACACACACACACACACACACACACACACACACACACACACACACACACACACACACACACACACACACACACACACACACACACACACACACACACACACACACACACACACACACACACACACACACACACACACACACACACACACACACACACACACACACACACACACACACACACACACACACACACACACACACACACACACACACACACACACACACACTACCACTGGAAAAAAAACATAAAAAGTACATGCAGTCATGGAACATAAAGAATAAGATGATTATCAATGTATATAACTACAACAATAAGACAAATTGCAGCGATATGTAGCTAAGGGGAAGTAAGTGGGGGGGAAAACTGTGAGGTAGTTTCTTTCTCCATCTCTTCCCTTTGTTGCTAAATTTGTCATCCCAGTTCTCTTGTACTACATTGTTACCCTAATTGTGACGTCTAATTGGGAAATGGGGACAGGAGGCACTTGAAGTTGTGTGAGACATGAAGAGAGAGACAGAGCAAGTGACTGAGTGGAAAATTGCAAGGATGGAATAATTTAAGAATTACAAGCAAAGGTGTATAGGTAATCATGTTTTGTATACCCCTTGCCATTGAAAAAAACTATTCTGTATCATATTTCAATTAAAGAAATAATAGAATGAGAAATACGTCACGGCTGAAGTGTAATCTTTTACTTTCCCGAGACAGAGAAGCGGTCCATTTTTGTGACCGCCTACACGGCGACTGATTGAATTCATTATCAGCACTCGGGGCAAAAATTTAAGCCGACAATTAAAACGAGGGCAGAGAAATCTCTCCTTGAAAATGAATTAAATCTGGTTGACACCCATTTGTGCTGTAAGGTGAGATAGGGAGAATATGGAGAAGTCATGAGCATAAGCATATACATCCGCTGATAAGGGAAAACACAGGATTAAAATTAATTTCTCCTCGGCGTGGAAGTAGCAAACAAGGTCAGCGCATATGGAATAGACGGTCGATGGAGACTAGGGGAATCATCCATCTCTGCATATTCTGTTCTGTTACACACATACATAAGTGCAATAATGACATGCAAAGGGGGTAATTTCAAAGCAACACCAGCTGATTAGAACCAGAGGGAATCACACGTAATCAGAAGCCAGGATGCCATCATCATCTGTTCCTTCACGCCTTCCCCTCACTCGTTCCTCCTCATACCCTCTTCTACATGGCAACAAGTCACAGACCTGAAAATGCCCGGGATCACGTAAGCACTGTAGAGGTACCAATTACTGTATTTGTGAGGGCACATCAACATGATGAGCCTAATTATGTAATCAGGGAGGAATGTAAAGTAAAGTGATTACGTGCAGATAGAATCATTTTCTTTCCTAATAAGGAGCAGTGCGAGCTGTTTATGATGGGTCTCAATCAGCTGGATGACAGCTGAGACCTTTAACATAAATGAATTACTTTGCCAAGAAAAAAAAGTCAGGTTGTACTGTAATCTCCTGTCTTGTTGCCTCGACAAATGAGAAACATTGAGCGATGAGGAAGAGACTCATCAGGATCTGGTTGTCTCACCGCCTCGGCTAAGCGGTCTCCTGGGTGAAATCCCAGAGTTGCCCATTTTAACACACTAAGTCGACTTGAACATAAAGAGAAAACTGCAAATTGTGCCATATCATGTTTTGGATAAAATTAGGTGACTCTTAAGGATAAAGCTAGTGGTATTACTTGTGTAATGTTTACAGAAGATAAAATGGGGTAAAAGCTAGGTAGAACACTTTTCTATTTTTAACAAAAGATAAGTTTAAAAAATGTACTTTGCAATGTATGTGCACAAGAAATGAATTACTGTTAATATGATTAAAATCAATGGCACTTAATTTTATCTCAGAGGAAGCCATGGGCATGCATATTATTGCAAATCTATTCCTCTGCATCAACCACACTGTGTACATCAGTCGATTCCAAAGTTCGTGGCAAAAACTAAAACTTCTGTGTAATTTATTGTGTACACTGCAGTAGACAGGCAAGTGAACGCCCTACAGTAGAGTGTACGGGGTGACATCGGCTCCGATACCGGATCAATGAAGCAGAACCAGCATTCCGATCCAGTAATTTCTTTCTTATTAATACCAAACACAGCAATACAGTTACGCCGATCTAGTCACTTTAATTCTATGTTTTGGTTAGGGTTTTATATTACATTTTAAAATATTTGTCTGCAGTGCACTTTGCGTGGAAGTGTTATTTATTTATTTTTGATGCTAATGTACACTTTGTTATTTGTTAATAAATAATATTGAGTACATTTACAGGTCTATCTGTCAATTTGTTACCTTTTTTAACAATGCTAAATGTTTATGTCAAATCTGATGCCTTCACTCACATGGCAAGGTTCATTCAATCATCAGGCGGATCGCTATCGGGTATCGGCCGATACACTCACCCCAGGTATCGGTATCGGACTGGAAAAAACTAGATCGGGACATCTCTAATGGTTGTATGAGGAGTGTATGGCTTCTTAAACCACATCTCAAACACTTTACTTTGGCTGCTGTTATTGTACACAGCCTGTAAAAAAATACATCATGAGAGCATGTCAGAAATATTAAAATCAAAAAAATGAAGCCTACATGTTGAAAGCATTAAAATATCCCCTCCAGACATGTTTAACATAAAATGCTCTTGCAATACCAATTTGTACCTCATATGTTCTTTTTTACAAAAAAACATTTGCTTCCTCTCCTTCAGAATCTGGAATCGATAAATATAAATTGAAATGCTGGACATCATGTGTTTCCGACTTCATTCTCAGTGTATTGCACTGGAGGTTTTAAGTTTCCACAGCACACATTTAGTTGAATGCTGGAACCGAATTGGCTTCCAAACCATTTGTGATGTCACAAATCATGCATGAAGGCCGATCCCTGAAAATGTGATTTTCACTGGACACACGGAAACTTTCCACTTTCAGCAGATGGATGTGAAAACATCCTTCTAGTGTCGAACTCTGCACATACATCATTCTGTACATTGAAACCACAGACTGTATAAAAAATGGACGTAGCCTCTCCGCCGAGGTGCCTTCTCTCAACTTGATCCAATCGTACTCACCTACGGGAGCCGCCATCTTGTCAGACTTTGACTCCGCCTCATTTCCTCCTACCGGAAAAACAGGCATTTATTTGACGTTGGGGGAGGGTGATATGTCCATCTGGCTAACGTATACCTCCGAGGCGAAGTGAGGGCCAGCGCCTAGCTGTCACTCAAGAGGCTGAGCCCCTAATTATTCATAAACTTTAACCTCCAATAGAATAGAAGCTAAAAATTCACAAGAAAAAAATTCACCCCCCTCTCAGTGTTGTCATGGAGATATGACCTAAACATACAGACTATAATGTTTTTTTGTACCAGAGCTTAAACTGGCTCTGAAAAATGGCCTATTTAACATGGGGGTCAATGAGAAATTGCTCTATTATGAATCCTGCCCCTAGTGGACACTGACCGAACTGCAATTTCTGGCACTGACCGTATTGGATCAACCAGGAAGTAGCTGTGGTGGGGGCTTGACCAAAGCTCAAACACTCAACTGTAGGAACATACATCCGAGTGAAGGGGAACCTAATAGGGGTGGTTTGAATATAAATGTTAGGAATACAGTCTCAACAGCCGATTGTAGAAGTTATTCATTATATATTGAACTATGGATACAATATATAACTGCACATATGGTTTATGATAAATTATCAACTTTTAACCAACTTTCATGGGTAAAATTTTTAACTTTTAACTAAAAAAGGCAGAGAACATGTGGAGTATGAGTGGATATTTTGTCAAGGGCTAAACTGTTTACTTCTGTTATCCAGGGTTCTTCTCTCATGTGAGTTCATTTAGAACCAAGGCTGTTCATAGCTCATTATAAATTGTTCACATTTTTAAACTATTTCTTCTGCTGTCTTATCTGAAAATGTCCAACGTGTATGCTATATTTGAAAGACAACAGCCACTTGTAAGAGGTAGCATTCCACACAAACCGTATTACATTTTGCCAGAAGAATGCCAATTTAATTTAAAGTCATGTTTTGACTTCTTCCATTTCCTCATAAGGGTTCGTGGCAAACATTGCTTAAATCTTTCAAAATATATCAACATCAGTTACCCACAATATGGTGGCATTTCATGGGTTATCAAGGGAACCGCACAGCAGGAGTTTTGGAGTGCTTAGAGTCTATAAAAAAAGAAATCAACGCAGAGCTACTGTACAAGTGAAGAGAACAAAGACAACTTCTTACAGCAATACATTCAAAAGACAGGTTAGAGAACTTTGTAAAGTACACAAATCCATACAGAAAAAACACACACACACACACACTGTCACATGCTATTTCAGAGCAAAGTCCAGGACAGGTATACACAGTAGATACCAAGAATATGTTTGTCCTTCCTGCATACCTAAAGCCTTACTAACACTGCAGTAGGCACAGCATGTGCTTTCAGCCGATGCCAGGTTGAACATCAAACCCAAGAATGCCACGTGAATATTGGAGTCCTTTCCAAGTTCTAGTGAAGAGAGAATCGTGAGCTTAGAGAAGACTCTGTAGAGATTGTGAGCAGTGTTCATGTTCTTTTGTAAAGACATGTACAGACTATATTATTGCACAGCAGTCATGTCAAACAGAGAGAGAGAGATCCTTAGACATTCTTCTAACCTCACTAACCTCCGGCAATTCTTTGTGTGTTTATGCAGCAAATACTGACAGTTTCAGAACTTTCTCTTATGTTAGATAATGATGTTTACATAATGCAAACACAAACTGTGTAAAACGGATAATGCTCAATATGACAGTTTTATTAAAATCCCACTCCTGACACATTTTAAAGCATGTTAAAACTACTCTGCTGTGTTTAATATTTTGTTATATTTTCAAACACAGGAAGACAAAAATAACTGAAAAAAACAGGCTGTAGGCACTACTCTTTCTCCCTCATTGGGATTTTCTGCATCTGGCTTCGCCCCGTCCACCACTACTCACGGTTGTACCGCACTAGCTTCTCCCCGGGATTGACGAGCAGGCCTGAGGTGAAAGAGAAGCGCATAAACTTCCTATAAAAGATAACTAAACTCATCAGAGAACCACTTGGGCAGATTGCCGACTTGTGTATGGCTGGTGTGACTTGCTGAGCCCTGCAGGTGGATGGACAGACAAGCTGAGCTGTCTGCCTATGGAGCTAAAGTTAGTGCTCTGCGGGAGTGTACCTATGTTCCGCGGGTCCTATGTATGTTTGTATGTGACCGGGGGACCATGAGACCCTTTTTTTAAGGATCCGATATACCCCGCTTTTCACAGAAAGGGTCCTATGTTCCCCGGTCTGTTGTTTTTTTTCTACAATTAGTGCTGAATTCCATGGCAAATAGGCCTATGTAGACCCTAATCCTACCCCCTAACCCTAACACTGACCTAACCGTAACCTCTAACCCTAACAAAATGCTGAATTAAATCCACGAAGGCAGAGGCGTATGCGATCAGGGAACATAGGACCCAGGGAACATAGGGATGATGAGTCTGGGTGATTGTCTTTTTATAGTGGCTAGTGACAGCTATGATGGCAGCGCATTTTCTCTCTGTACTGACAGTCACTATAGTCAATGTCAGACATTTTAAAGGGTTTAAATGTAAGAAAACCACATTTTTGAGCAGGGGGGGACTTTAAATTGACAGAGCATTTCAAAAGGGGGGAGTTATTATCTCCTCTGTCTTGTGTAAAGAATTAAATAAGTGTCAGATACAGTGAGAATGATAAAGCTGGCCTCTTGTAATCTCTTTATCCACTTCAAGCAACGACATTAAGCGCTACAGCTAATTTATTAGTGGCAGGGATCCAATCACGGGTTCTAGCCACAAGTCATATTGTAACTCATGACCATGAAGAATCTTGAAGAGAGGCCCAAGCCAAGTAAATAAGCACTCCACTGACAGTTTAAGTCTATATTTTGCATCAAGTAAGTTTGTTCTTCTGCACCTTCTGTATTTATGTTGTTTTTTTCAAATGTGAACATAAATACATCAGCAGAAGGAGATTTTGCTCATCCAATAATGGTTCAGAGTCCAACGTATTCATGGGAACCATCGGCTAACAGCTAATATTTCAGAATTTCCATGCAGCCAGCAGATAGCTTGCCTGTGTGTTCTACCTCTTTTGCTCTATTTACCTTTATGCCAGGGGTGGAGAACCCTGCTCCTGGAGGGCCACTGTCCTGCATGTTTTAGGTTTCTCTCTGCTCTAACACACCTGGGTCTAATGATCTGCTTATTATCAAGCAGCTGAAGCTCGTCAGGGGTTAAATAATCATTAGACCCAGGCGTGTTAGAGCAGAGAGAAACCTAAAACATGCGGCCCTCCAGGAGCATGGGTTCCCCATCCCTGCTTTATGCAATCAAAGCCTGCACAAACATGATTGGGCAATACTACAAATGGAAACCAGAATACTCAATCTTGTACAGTTGCCTACAGATTCAGATATCTCTTTAAAAACAGGGAAACTCAACTGTTGGGATACATGCAAAAGAAGGCATCTCCATTGCCATAAATCTTGAATCACCTCTTCTAACATGTGTCATGCTCTTTCCTTTCTCTGCCATGCGAACACGCCTTGCTGTCCGGACCGTGTGGAATGTGAAAGCTAAAGAGGTAGATGAGAGAGTTACTGTTCAGGTTTATCATTTGTAATATTTTTTCATTAACTTGCGATGCAGAAGGCAAATATCAGCAGTTCAGGTGTGCTGTATCCGTAAACAATAATGATAACAACAATATCGATAACAATGCATGCCATGTTATGTGGAGGTAAAATGCCTAGTCAAGAAAACATTCCTTACGCTTTGATAAATGTTTGTAACCAACAGCTTTCACTAATGAAATAGCACAATTTTGTCAGATTCAATCAGGCATGAGGTTTCATGACCCCAAATTCTTCTACTCAGAGAAAAAAACAAGTCACCTTTCATACAGGTTCTCTGTCCTGCCCCCCACCTTCCAACTGTAGTGTCTCCTGCTGCCAGTGCACAACAAATCATTTGCTCGCCAGAGACCAACTATTTACTGTGTTTGTTTGCTTTGCTGTCATCTGCAGCCAGTGTGAGCCCCCTTACTTACTCAGCCAGGCATCAGCCGCTCAACTAACTCGACACAGGCACTGGTTACCACAGCAACCAAGACCCAGACTTATTTGCAAGCTTTAGCTTTTTTTTTTACCAGAAAAACGCCCATTCATTTTAGTGAAGGATAGAAATGAAAGCCCTCAAAATACTGTTGGCAGTGGGTTGTTGTTTCTCCAAATGAAAAAGCAACACATTGTTCAATGTCAAACTTAATGTCAGTGTGGGTTACTTCACTGGTTAGATGGAGAGGATATCAACACTTTTTCAGGGCAGCTTTAAAGCTTTCAGGAAGGATGTTCATGAATTATGGATGTATTGTGTTGCTGACGTCCTCCTTGCAAAATTCAGATTTCCACGCAGCCCTACATAGAGAGAAAACCATGTATCAAGTGTTAAACAAATGAAACATAAAAATACACTTGTTTGTGTCCCAAAGTGGACATCTTTTCAAGTATCCACTGCTTAATTTCTCACCTCCTGTATTTTATTTAATGCATCATTTTTAAAAGGTGAAAGGTGAATACACAGTCTGTTGTATTAGTCACTTTACATCCCAATGGCAATGCTTTACTCCGTGTAAATGTCTTCACCAAAAGGAACATTCAAACCATGTGGGTATGCAGGACAAGTTTACTTCTTTCTGTAGAATAGCATGACAGGTCTGGAGCTCAGAGAAACACTGTGGTTGCCTGCTCAGCGAGCCTACAGTGTGGCCAAGCATCTGCCACAGAGACATAGAGTAACACCAGCCACAGGCACGTTAACTGTAGCCCATGACCCATAAATGTAAGGCCATTGTCCACTGCCAAAGTACTAACTGAAATGTTCTGTGTGTCTCTTTCAGTCTGTGTAATTACAGCTTCACCCTCCACAGTAATTAGGGACTATTTCAACAAGGATGTGGAATGACTCCATCTATTTTTCCTTGTATTTATCCCCTTTTATCTTCCACCCCCACAAAAAAGCATGTTAAGACATTCTATGAAGCAAAGAACAGTCCTATGTTTGCTTTTTTGTGATAGATATTATATTATGTTAATATTAGAATATTTTTGATTGACTTCAAAATCGACCTTCTGTCAGTTCGGCTATGGAGCTTCTTTGCAGTCAATACAGTGTAGCCTTGGATTTAGCACTGAGCATCTGTGGTTTGTCCTTGAAAAAGCAGAGATGAGTAAAAGAAAAGAGAGAATGTCTCTAAACCATCCGCCCCCGGACGTGCAGAGAAGGTGGGTGTGTGGAGCAATAGACCTCTCTCTGCATCGCAGTCAAAGGCACAGGGAACAAATCTGCTGTTCCACTGGCAGTGAATGTTATGATGATATCTCCTGCAGTGCATAATGCAATCTTTTCAAGGCCCCAGGCACCAGCAGGCATAAACTTGTTGAAACACTATATTCTGGAGACAGATGTTCAAGAGCTGAAGTCGTTTAAAATTCCCTTAAATCACATTTTATAAAGAAAGTGTCGCCTGATGTGATATCATGCTAGAATAAAAAAAAAGGTAAATAAAGTGATGTATGGCGTCATCGTTCAAGACCATGTGGCACTTTTTACTGTTTATAGCACTCAGGGCTAGTTTACACTGGACCCCTGATTGTATTTTTGTGACGCATTTTTTACCTTCAATTACGACAGGTTCAACATCTCCCTTTTATTTCTGTCAGAAGCAAAATCCTCCCTCTCACTCGCCTTCAACAGTCCGTCACCAACTGCAAATCTTTTAGTACAATGATGACGGAAACACATAAGAATAATGGCACGTTGTTGCTAAGAGACCACCTTTTCAGATCTCCCACATGAGATTGTGGTGAAACTGTTAGTCCTCTTATCATTATCAGAATATCATTCATTTGAGTGTAGTGAATGCCACGACAATATTGAAACTGAGAGAGAAACCTATTATATAACAGTGATGTCTTTTGGGCAGAAAAACTGCAATTTAGATCAGGGTTTTTTTTTTATCAAACAGCATACTGCAGCAGTATCAGACTCATAACACTATGAAGATCCTTTAACCAGAGAGTATTGAGGATCTAGCTTGATCCGGTTAACGTCAAACATTTATTTTGCCTTCTTCATAAACAGCCATTTGAGAAAATGGCATCCACTGTTTTCCAGGCTGTGTTGACACTTAGGGAGTGGTGCTGCATGGGAAAATGAGTGTTGTCCTGAGGGCTGGTAGAGACGGGACACACCCTTCTATTCCCTTACCTGCCAGGGTGTGTTCAAAACCTGCACCGCATGTATCAGGCAAAGAACGCACAACATTTCCTACGACAAAGACAACTTCTAAAAGTAAAAGTTAGATTGTGCTAAAGGGTGCGTCAACCGCCTCACTTCCAAGCAACCTTCCACCACCTTTAGGATATAAGTTAACTGTGGAAGTTATGGTGGTGATAAATGGTTTCATTATTGATTGATTTTACACCCTATTCTTCTTCAGCCTCTAGTCTGATGAATCTGTTTGTCCACTTCAGTGTGTCCTCTCCCCCACTCGCCAAGTTAGTGCTCAGACTTCATCCATCGACACGTTAAGAGGCTTGACCCAGGGCACCACATCTCTCAGACACCCGGCGACAAGGCCAGCTGGTGGAGATGACAGTGGTGCACACACACACAAACAAACAAACATGCAAGCACAGAGTGTCAGTCTTAAGTATCCACCTCACCCCGCCAGCATGGGGAATGACTATATGCCAATCGCCACGTCTGGAACTGCCTTTCTATGTGAGCGAGGAGAATTGAAGTGAGTCACAGAGGATCAAACTGGGATTGCTGGGTTTTACAGGGTTGACTCCCCTGTTGATTAAGATAAAAGTCATCTCAGAGGACTAAGGAGTGCCTCTGGCCTCCTGAACCAGTGCTCGCAGTGAGATGCTGAATCTCCAGTCTTCCCTTCGCCGTGCTTATTGTCCCAGCCCTGACACGCACACACACACACACACACACACACACACACACACACACACACACACACACACACACACACACACACACACACACACACACACACACACACACACACACACACACACACACACACACACACACACACACACACACACACACACACACACACACACACACACACACACACACACACACACACACACACACACACACACACACACACACACACACACACACACACACACACACACACACACACACACACACACACACACACACACACACACACACACACACACACACACACACACACACACACACACACACACACACACGTCACAGCGGTGCAGTTGCACCCTCTCCAACCCCCCCCCAAATCACCTCCCCCCTGCAATTACTCAGTATCTGTCCGGCTGCTGGCTACAATAACTTTGTAGCCACCGTATGTTTTTAGATCCCCTCTCTCCACTCTTCTTCATAGCAGAATTCTTTATGCATACAAAGCAGATAAACATAATTACTGTCTACCTCTGCTTTCAAATGTGTATCATGGAGAGAAATAGGCAGGGTTACATAGAGGGCAGCTCATGTTGTGAAAGTCACATTTTTATTTCCCCCCCAAGTAAGTGTTAGTGTAACTGGTTGTTGGAGCTTTTCTAACACTTGGAGGGTGCATGACAGTCTGCATATTAATCATCGGCGCAAACAATTAGAGGCTGCATTATAAAACGGTAAAAAAAGCTACAAAAAGTCAAAAGGTACGACACTATGAACATAACTTTAAGGGACACATCATCAACACTGAGACGCCGCACTATGTGAGAAAATAACCATTCATTGTGCCATGATGTCTGTGCAATTAATATGGGGTGAACTCGGGTAAACTGCTAGTGTACTTTTAGATTTTGGATACATTTTTCATCTAATCTAAATACTTATGCGACAAGCCTTGCAGCTCCCTCGATGTGACTGACAAGCCCATGAAATTAAAGTTCCAGTCTGCACTTCACCCTGGGATAAGGTGTCATTCATTTTGCATCCCAACTATAGCAGTAGATATCAGTCTCAAAACATGCTGATCACTGCCTATCCCTATAATGAAACACAGCATAATTTTTAAGATAAAACAAGTGTGCTATTAAGGGTATAAATGCCTTAAACATGCAGACTTCCGTGAAAAATGTATCCTTTTCATCACTGAGATCTGAAATTCAAATTGAACCCATCTTTTTAAATATTAAACGACAAAACTTGTTTTTACACGGTGGGGTGAGAAAGCACCAGGAGTGCCAAATAAGCAGTGACTAATAAATGACACTCTCTGTGACCTCCTAGCATTTTTGACATGAGGTCAGATCCCAAGTGCAGAAGAAGAACTATGTCTCTCCACTCCACTGCACATCAACGTCCCTGGCTGTCAGGACTCTGACGCCGTGCTCTCACCCTCCGAGACACAGCACCACTGCTGGACTTGTGCTTGAGTAAGCAAGACCATGTATTAAGGGACCCAAGGCTTCGGGATCCAGACACCTAGGGTGTTGAATTAACCCACATTAGCAGGTGTAAACACTTGAACAAACCCAGATACAGCATGGCATACAATTCACAACGAAAAGGATACACTGCAAGTTGTGCGGCCAACTCAGGACAGAAATAGCCACCTGAAACATTCACTTCCCTTGTTGGCTCTAAAAGAAGCACCAGTCAGTCTCTGCTCATCTGACCTCCTTTCTGATAGATGTCTATTCCCTTTAGGAGAACTACCATCTAGCCATTTTTGGCCTCCTGTTAGGGGAACTACATCTGATTAAGGGCGTGAGGAAAGTTAAAAGTAGCTTACAATTGAATGGTTATTGTGTGTAAATAATGACCGGGAATATATTGGAAGAGACCTCCTGAGTATCAGTGAGCTCTTATCAGAATAGAAACATGATCACAAGACACAGGTGTGGAGCCCTCATAGCATGAAGTTTTGTTAGCATTCCCTCAGTGGGTGCCTGTGACTCTGGAACATGGCAAAGATAGTGGATCAAAGCCTGGACTAAGGTTAACTGCATTACATTCCAATCCTTGAATACATGATTTGTCTATTAGTTCCAGTTTACAGTTAATAATAATCAATTCAATGTTTCTGTCATGTATAAAGCATTATGAAATATCCCTGCCTTAACCCGTTCTCTTTGTTTTACATCATTGCAGATTATATGCATTTAAGTTTTGGACCTGGTGGACACATGCTATTTGAAGACATTATTTTGGGATCTGAGAAAGTATGCTGGACATATATTGTACAGTTTTCTGCCAATGTATAGATAAAACGATCACATAATCCAGACAATACTCTTCCCAACAAGACTGAGGCTTAACTTCTGCATGCAAAGTCCACACCGGTTTTTAGGCAGAACAGGTTTGAATGTTGAAATCCCTATGGGGCAAATGTTTACCTGTTGCAACAGATAAGCCCAACCTTCTCTGCCAGTCAAACACCGACTTCTGGAATGCAATATGTTCCCATTTCGGCATGAAAACTAGGCTATAGAAATCCACTGGTGCTTTACAGTAGGAGTACTCTACACCCTATCAGAGCACTAGGTGGACTATAGGAATACAATAGACCTACATGGAAAACACTGAATGAATAAGTGACCGTTTTTTATTTGTATTTTTTTTTTGTGATAGTTAAGTGTTGCCCTAACTGTCGCGTTGTTCAACTACTAATGAAAAAACCCAACTGCGCTGCTGCCTCTCCCTAAAGAGATTATCGAAGAAAAAACGAGTATCTGGATGCGTCTAATTCAATTCATGGTGGAATTAGAGCGCGTGCCTTGCATCTGAACTTATATGACGATAAGCACCTAAAAAACTTTACTCATCAGTTAAACCTTACCTTGTAAACGTTTTCCGTCATGCGGTGAACCTCGTCGGTGCGAGACATCGTGAAATCTTCAGCCAGGACCATAAACGGTCTTTTCCTTCAAATGTGTATCCGCGTAAAATAAGGGGAACGGGTAAAATACACGAGTTTGATCAGACAATAGGCGAGGCAACGCGCCCGTGAGGGTGAAACGATACTGCGCTCCCGAAACCCCACTCCAACTAAACACACCTTCCCTCTCCACAGCTGACAGCCCGGTGCTGCCTTCACCGACTCCTCGACGGTGTAGTTTTTCACAGTCTCAGATGCGCAGTAGAAGCGTTTGGGGAAAACATGCAGTCAAACACCAAAAAGGCCCCTTAAAATGTCGCATGTCATGTGAAATATCATATACAAGTTGCCCCACTGCTAGGCGTGCCAGGAGATATTCGAGAATTGAATTGGTCGCTAAACACTACAGAAACAACATGACCGCGGCTTGAAAAATATTAAAGGTTGATAATAAATGTAAGCATTGTATAATAATTATAATGATATATAGGTGTAGGTACATAGATTAAAAGAGGACGTTTGTTCACTTCGCTCAAAGCATAAATACAATATTTCCCACAGCAATAGAACGCAGCACCACTTCAAGTGCCTTTGGTTCACGCCCCCCATTTTTCTGTACCAATTGAGCTCCTCCATCTCTATAGATACATGCAGAGGCAAATGTGTTTATTTACAAATAACATGTAATATTTAAATACTGATTTGGCCCCGGTAAAAGTATATATTTGCCTTTCTACTTCTAGTGTGTTACTGTATTATGAGCTTAGAAGACAGCTCTAATATTTGCATCCATCTAAAACAATTACCTGTTAGGCAAACACTACACAAGGTGATTAAGTACAGAATGAGAGACTGTCATTTTGCCTTCACAGCAAAAGAGCAAATCAGCCCAGTTTGTTTTCCCCTCAGGCATCATTTGAGCAAAGAATGGCTGCTCTAAATTAAACCAGCCTAGACAAAAATATATAAAAGACAGATTTACAGGTACCATACCAGCATGGTAGATATGTTCGGCCTCTGCCCATAAAGCATTTTTGCATACTGCTGCTATCATCTGATCAACCTAGTCAATGATGTGCAGTACAGTTGTCCCCGTAAAAGTTTATCTTCTTCCTGTTTACAAAACAACATTTTATGTATACAATTGCATTGCATAAATCTGTAAGGGAGTCATTCTCTGACTGTTAGTAACACCCTAGGTGATGTTTTTCTCACAGTGGATAATTTATGTTAGCTCCATTGTACATGCCAATTAGAGTCTAAGTGCCCACTTAGTGTAGAATTGTAAATACTATACAGGCTTTCTTGTCTAAACACCCCCGACATATCACCAACATTAGCTTTCTACTTTCTGTCAACAACCACACCGACTTTACTGATGGGATGTGAATGAACACACCTGTTTTGTGTACTGTTGAGTCAAAAAAAAAAAAAAAACTAGCAAGGAGCGCCCCCTTCTGGAGAAAGCATGATACATAAGCTGAAAATGGGAACAAAATACAATATTCAACAATAAATCCATAAAGCCTTACTTGTTTTAATGTTTTTCAAAAGCCAAGAAAACATACTGTTGCCATAGCTCACTTTAATATGGAAAACAACTGAAATGAATGTTTAAAACATCTAAAGATGTCCTTTCAGTTCCAATGCGACTTTGCTTTGCTAATCCAAGTCAGACACAGAGACAGAGACCATTTCACTTCCTTTATGTAGATACTTCAGGGGAGCAGTGAACCAGAGTGCTGAAAGTGTGAATCCTGTAAAACTTTCACCTCCTCCCAATTAAAGATAAAATAGTAAAAAATTGTACCCATCAGTACAAAGACAGTCTACTCCCAACCACAAATGGGCTCTGTTAGGCTGCCAACATTTCTCTGTCTGGCTTGTTCTTTGCTCCGCTCCTCTCTAGAAAAGAAAGTCAAAGAAAAGCAAATATGATCAGTCTGGCATCAATTACTGTAGAAATATATCAAGTATGTGAGGAATGCTTTCGTGACGTGAAATAAGAAAAACAAACATACCTGGCTCAGCCTTAGCTGCCTCTGGGACTTCTGGTATTGGCTCAGTGGGGACCTCTGGAAGTGCTACATCTTCCCCCTGTTTCAGGAGAAAGGTCAGAGTAATAATACATTTGTAACAGTGAAGGTTACAAAGAGCTAAAGCTGAAAACATGTTTTTAGTACCTAAAAATTCTCAGACATTTTTGGCGATGCAAGATTCAGGCCTTTTTTACGCTTTCTCTAAAGACCACTCATACCACACTTCAAGTCACATAATAAGAAGAGGCAAATTGTTCAACCTGAACTTGTTTGATGGTGCATCCAAAACATTTGTAGATAAACTGCTAATAGGAATATACTGTTGCTTGCTGCCTTTCTGTAAAATTGAAAGCACTTTAAGTGTTTAAGTGTGAAACATAATAATTTGTGTAGTTTGATAGGATTGACAGTGTGTGTCATTTGGAATAGTAATTAGTCCACAAAGGAAATGAATTCATATCCATAACTGTTTCAATTATACAGCCTATTATTACACACAAATAATGATCCTGCGGCTTCTAAATTCGCTGGATGTATTCCTCTCCTCAAGACAAAGATATTGTAGGCTACAAATCTGGTCAGAATACCAACATGCAGTTTGGGTATGAAATCCACACTTGACTCAACTTCCAATCCAGGCAAGAACAACAATGCCCATCATAGCTGTGTAGTTACACCAGGCCTTAGCATGTGTAGACTCTATTATCAGATTCTGCATGGGAAAGCAGAATTTGTAGGCACCGACCTGAGTGATAGCTTCCAGCTCTGCTAAAACCTCGTCCTCATCCTCCTGTGTCAGGGATCCAGCCAGCATTTCATCTATTTGCTGCAGGAGCAAATAATGTGTTAGCTGACAGCACATTGACAGCTCAGTGTTTTGCTGACTTACTATAAACACGGACAATTATCCACATATAATGTCTAGGAAAGTTCAGATTTAACCAGTCTGCATCCTGTGTAAACATATGGTGTTTTGTAATGTGAAATAATTATTAAAGTAGGTATTAGTTGAATACAATAAAAGCATTTTTCAAACGTAATCAAGAACACCATTAGTTAGAGTGTAATTTTACTTCACATTAAAGGACCCATATCAATCTAATTTTCAAGTTCATAGTACTAAAACATGTTTACATGCTTTAATGTTCAAAAACGCAACATTTTGGTCGTACTGTTTGCCTAAATATTGTTGTCAGTGTTTCTGGATCTTCCACATCTAGGAGATCTCTGCACTGCCATTGCAGCCTGAGAATGACTATACTCTATCCTCTTACCTTTCCTACAGTATAGTATAATTGTGACATCACAACCATACAGAGGTCCTGACGGCTCATTTAAAGGAACAGTTTCTGAATTCGGGCTGTAGGTATTTCTCTGTTGATTGAGCATTTTGATACTTTCACACTATTTACATAACACGTTGAACTGCTTGATAATTCAAAGTAATTTTTGAAATATGGAAACTTTAAGCTTGTACAGATTATAAGCATCTACTATACTGGTTTTAATATACAATTATAGGAAAAATTGAAGAAAGAAATGTAAAGGTGTGTGAATGACATTGAGCAGACATTTACCCTTAGATATTCAATTGATTCCTGGGTCTCATCCAGGATTCTTTCCACATCTTCAATTGACATGATCTGTCACAAACAAGAAAAGGAGGGAAGCCCATATTACAAAGTGAATGTCAAGTGTTTTCTAGTGAATTTTCCTGAGCAAGGTCTACACTGTATCTAAGGATGTGCAGCAGTCACACCGCTGTAGTCAAGGCTTTGGATCTTAATCCCTTAATCTTCAAAGAATGTGCACCAGCTATGTTAACAAAAACCATACACCTTCTCTGCTGCTAAATTCTCACCAAAGGATCACATTAAAAAATAAATTGCGATTGTTGAAGTATACACTCACATATCTAAGGGGGAGGGGAGGGGGGGGGGGGGTATTATAACATGGATGTGAAAGACATTTTTGCTAAACACAAAAGGTGGGAAAGAAGCATGACAGCATATCTACCTGGTGCATACTCTCCAGACATTCATTGCCAACCTTAAGCCCCTCGATAACTTTCATCTCAATCTGCATGAACTCAATATCTTGAACCTGTTGACAAATATGAGCATGTAAAGACACTGAATTGCAAAATTACAGACGTGCAGTACAAACAAACAAAACAAATTGAAAATATTTATAGAAAATCAAAAATAATATCCTGCTTTAATTCTCTCAAACAACATTGAGTACATAGTGACTCATTCTGTTATACAGTGGGTACGGAAAGTATTCAGACCCCCTTAAATTTTTTACTCTTTGTTAAATTGCAGCCATGTGCTAAAATCATTTAAGTTCATTTTTTTTCCTTTTAATGTACACACAGCACCCCATATTGACAGAAAAACACAGAATTGTAGACATTTTTACAGATTTATTAAAAAAGAAAAACTGAAATATCACATGGACATAAGTATTCAGACCCTTTGCTGTGACACTTGTATATTTACCTCAGGTACTGTCCATTTCTTCTGATCATCCATGAGATGGTTCTACACCTTCATTGGAGTCCAGCTGTGTTTAATTCTAATGATTGGACTTGATTAAGGAAGCCACACACCTGTCTATATAAGACCTTACAGCTCACAGTGCATGTCAGAGCAGATGAGAATCATGAGGTCGAAGGAACTGCCTGAAGAGCTCAGAGACAGAATTGTGGCAAGGCACAGATCTGGCCATGGATACAAAAAAATTTCTGCTGCACTTAAAGTTCCCAAGAGCACAGTGGCCTCCATAATCCTTAAATGGAAGACGTATGGGATGACAAGAACTCTTCCAAGAGCTGGCCGTCCAACCAAACTGAGCAATCGGGGGAGAAGAGCCTTGGTGAGAGAGGTAAAGAAGAACCCAAAGATCACAGTGGCTGAACTCCAGAGATGCAGTGAGGAGATGGGAGAAAGTTCAAGAAAGTCAACCATCACTGCAGCCCTCCACCAGTCAGGGCTTTATGGCAGAGTGGCCCGACGGAAGCCTCTCCTCAGAGTAAGACACATGAAAGCCCGCATAGAATTTGCCAAAAAACACATGAAGGACTCCCAGACTATGATAAATAAGATTCTCTGGTCTGATGAGACAAAGATAGAACTTTTTGGCCTTAATTCTAAGCGGTATGTGTGGAGAAAACCAGGCACCGCTCATCACCTGCCCAACACCATCCCTACAGTCAAGTGTGGTGGTGGGAGCATCATGCTGTGGGGGTGTTTTGCAGCTGCAGGGACAGGACGACTGGTTGCAATTGAAGGAAAGATGAATGCGGCCAAGTACAGAGATATCCTGGACGAAAACCTTTTCCAGAGTGCTATGGACCTCAGACTGGGCCGACGGTTCACCTTCCAACAAGACAATGACCCTAAGCACACAGCTAAAATGACGAAGGAGTGGCTTCGGAACAACTCTGTGACTGTTCTTGAATGGCCCAGCCAGAGCCCTGACTTGAACCCAATTGAGCATCTCTGGAGAGACCTCAAAATGGCTGTCCACCAACGTTCACCATCCAACCTGACAGAACTGGAGAGGATCTGCAAGGAGGAATGGCAGAGGATCCCCAAATCCAGGTGTGAAAAACTAGTTGCATCATTCCCAAGAAGACTCACGGCTGTATTAGCTCAAAAGGGTGCTTCCACTCAATACTGAGCAAAGGGTCTGAATACTTATGTCCATGTGATATTTCAGTTTTTCTTTTTTAATAAATCTGTAAAAATGTCTACAATTCTGTGTTTTTCTGTCAATATGGGGTGCTGTGTGTACATTAATGAGGAAAAAAATGAACTTAAATGATTTTAGCACATGGCTGCAATTTAACAAAGAGTAAAAAATTTAAGGGGGTCTGAATACTTTCCGTACCCACTGTATATGGCATCCCAACACCTGATACTGACAGCACCAATCATATTCTACACATTTTTGCAGCTCCGGTTTAGCTTTAATTTAAAAAAACAAAACAATGGTTAAGCGGAAAATGGGAAAGCAGACGTTTGGAAGATTTAACCTATTTTCTTTTAATATTTCATATCACATGGACTCCTCTTTGCTCTTTAAAACAAAGGCATACAGCATAATCAAAACTTACCATGCACTCCAGGTTTGAAATCTGATTTTCAGTCTTGTCTAGTAGCTGATCCTGATATCGTTTTTTCTTAAGAAGCAGCAGTGCTTTTCTGCAAAAATACATAAAAAAGAAAAACATGATAAAGCAAAGGATGTGTTCTTCTAAGGAATTATTTAAGTGTGTATTGCATGTAGAATACATTAGGCTAGTTTATGCCATTCTACCAAAGGAGGAGTCTGCACAGCATGAGATTTTAAAAAGTGTCAATATATATGTGAAGTCCAGCTGTTTTTGAATCAAAATCGACCTACAATGTCCCTAATTAGGACACAACAAATAAATGAAAGAACTGCAGTTCAAAGTTGCACTTTTTTCTTATATGTATCATTTTTAATTGATAACTGCTTGTCCCTGACAGGGTCGCGGGGGGGCTGGATCCCAGCTGACATCAGGCGTGAGGCGGGGTGCACCCTGGACAGGACGCCAGTCTATCAGAGGGCACATAGAGACAAACAGAGACAGACAACCATTCACACTCACATTCACACCTACGGGCAATTTAGAATCATCAATTAAACTAACATGTGCATGTCTTTAGACTGTGGGAGGAAGCCGCAGAACCCGGAGAAAACCCACAAAGACACGGGGAGAACATGCAAACTCCACACAGAAGGGCCCCAGCCTGGATTCGAACCCTCTTGCTGTGAGGCGACCGTGCTAACCATCACACCGCCGTGCCGCCCCTAATTGACAACATTTACTTTTTAAATTATTGCCTGCCTTCATAGTAGTGTGACTACATAACAGATACTATTGTTGCAGATCTGAACTGATCTTTCTGAACTGTCTTTTTTTTTAATGCTTACTCTTTCCTGCCATCTTTTATCAGCTGTTTTGCCAGTAGTCGCTCTTTCTCCAATTGTAGGGTGATTCTCTTTTGGTACTGCTTCAGCTTATCTCTCTGCTGCTTCAATTGCTGGGGGAAAAGCACAGTCAGATATATTTTAAAGTAACAATATTGCCTATATGTACTATATAGATTAGTAGAAAAAAAAGTAACATATAAAATCTAGCCAAATTACTAAATTGAATTACCAGAGAAATAGACACAACCTACAAAAGCCTAACATCAAGGGTGTGTAAATCCTAGCCTATGGTGTAAATGCAAATTATTTTCTCACTATTTTATATTTGCTAACAATACGTTGCATTGATGTTAATGTACATTTTCAGACATATTTTTGAAAAAGAAATTGTCGGACACCCTGCAGTTACACTGCAGACTCCCTGTTGAGGATCTCTGAGCTAAGCTATATGGTTGTTTTGTACCACACTGCAATGCACAGGGGGTACTGTTTATCACTGTGTTAGACTTCATCATAACACACAGACAAATATCCGACAACAGTTTACTTGTCCTCACAAAGGACTTTTGTCTAACGCTGAATTAGCAGAACATACTATATGCTTAAAAAACATAGGTTTACATGTTGCCTAGTAGCCACAGCGCTGTGCAGCCAGCTAACAGTTTGCCTTCATGTAACGGGACAAAGCTGCTGCTACAACCGCTACCAGCTCACCAAGACGGCTTTGTCTTGTTCCGTTACACGCGAAGGTTGACTCTTTCTCCCAAAAACGGTTCCCATTATTTAGCCACATCCCCACCACATCCCCCTTCATCAACAGACACAGTATTATTTAGTATAGAACATTGTTGGCATGATAACAAACAGCCTATAACGGCTAGCACGCTAACTGACTACCACCATGTCCGCAGTTGTTTCTCCCCCCCACAGTTTCCTACGGCAAGCGAGGCAAGACATTAGAGCTACGGTCTAGTTGGCTTCACTCTAGTTTGGACAAATATATCAGTGGCAGCACCCTGATAGAGCAGCCTTATGACAACTGTCATGATATATTATGTGATGTTCAGCAATAATAATCTACCAGCCGTAAGCATGACCCACAGGCGGGGGAAACAGGGTACAGCATCACACTCCCCGGGGATCCAGGATCAGCACCTTGGACAGCGATCGATGACCCAACTTAGCTGAACAGGAAGACAGGATGATGCTACACTGTTCATTCATAGTGTTCAATAGTTATCACAGCAAAACATAATATTAGAGTATATTTGGACTGTTCCAGTTTGCCATGGTTTTGTGTTTAATCAGAATATTTAATACGTATTTGAAAAATATGCTCAAGTCTGTTGAACTGATTTTATTTAATTGTGCAGAAAGTATAATTGTAAAATGTGTTTATATTGCTATGCTGAAATGATAGCAATATAGATAGATGGATAAAATAGCAGTGGTGTAAAGTACCTAAGTACATTTACTGAAGTACTGTACTAAAGTACAATTTTAAAGTGCAGTACTTTACTTGAGTAATTCCATTTTATGCTACTTATACTTCTAGTCCACTTAATTTCAGAAGAGATATTGTATTGATTTGTTAGTTACTTTACAGATTCAGATTAGTAATACAAAATATTATCGGCCAATTAAATAACATATGTTTTAGATTAAGCTACACAGACAGTAGTGTATAAAGTAAATCGAATTAGCCCGAACTTCATCAGCTGCAATATTAAAGTGATATTTACATTAACCTGCCGAAAATATATATTTTAATAATATACTATTCTAAAATGTCTGTAATGAGTACTTTGCACTTTAAATACATTTGATGATGCTAATACTTTTAGACTTTTACGTTACAATTTGAATGTAGGACTTCTACTTGTAACAGAGAGGACACTGCTATTAGCCTGGTGTTCTTCAAGACATAGCTGTCACTACATCTCTCGTAAACTTATTTGCAAGATTTTTTATAGAATGGAGACACATTTTCTACCTTTTTTTACGTAAAAAATGTCCGGGACACTCAAAAACCAACTTATCACATTAGCCTACTGCAGGTCATTCTGAGCTATAAGAATATGAGCAAAATATTAAACAATAAAAAGTTCCATCATAATTAGTACACAGAAAAGAAGGACACAACAAAACGTCTGAATACAGCATTTAAGGTCAAACATTAGTTTAGTATAATACATTATCCAACACAGAAAACAGCAGATTTCTTCAACATTGAAGAGAACAATTGCTTATGCACAAGATTCTGAGGGTAGCTGGATCTGAGATCAAACTTTTTCGCAAATTCAGTTCATCTGTTTCATAGCACAGTGATACATGCCTGGAAATTAATCATATCCCATTATGTTGTGCTTATTTAGTGCAGTGTGTAAATCCCCCTCATGCAACTGCTCTGCAAATGTAGCAAAAACAATAATAAACCCATCAGTTACAACTACAATATTTGACTCATCCCCGATCAGCAGGTCATATATTGAGTACAGAATGAGAACTCGAGAACTCGTGGCAGTTACCTAGAAAGTGAGAAATAAAATTGATTACAAATATCAACTTAGTAGCATCTTTGGCTCTTCACAACAAAACCACAATATTTTATATGGTTTTTAGTTTGTTATTATTTAGAAAAGTTGAAAACATGGTGTTTAATTTAATTTAATTTAGAACCATTACAAATTGCACAAAGGCCTAAAAAAAGAAGGAATTAAAGGGGAATCATGCTTGTTTTCAAAATCCATACATGTTATTCGTATTGTCCAAGACAGTCCAAATATATTAATAAACACCAATAACTGTCTTCCACTAGAGTGCTAAAAGTCAAATTTGTGATGCCATCAGAATGAAGTCTGGAACTGCTCCATAAACAATGGAAACATATCATAAATGACACTGAGAGACCCCTAGAGGAATGTTCTGAGTTCAGGGGTACATTTTCTGGTTCAGAACTGCGAACACTACAATAGAATAAAGCGCATTCGTATATAAAATCAGTCTCCCATTCATTGTCTATGGAGCAGCTCCACACTTTATACTTGATGACATCACAAGTTTAAGAGTTACTTCTGTGGTTCTTCTGGCTTTAGGACAGTGGTTCATGTTCACAAAAATTGATTTTACATATCCCTATGGGTCAGACATGTTACTTAACATTAAAATACTGACTGTATTGATTCTCATATCCATGCAGGCCACAAGAAAACATGGAAAAAGTGGATTTGATCCAATCAGATTAAAGGCTCTTGATTTGGTCCATAGAAATGCTTATATTGGAGTAACAGTGTTTCCATACATCATGACAACATCAACAACAGTCTTGAGATGAACCTGTACAGGCTGTCTGTTCAAAACTGCATGCAGGGCCTTTAGAGCACTGCTTTGGTGTGTTACTGAGGTAATTGTCTCATATGGCCTGCTTTCATCTCTCAGATTGGGACAGCGGGCTGCAGTTCCTATAAACAGGATTACGCCATGAAGACACCCTCCCTGGTAAGAGCTCAGAGTCTCAGACAGTGCTTCTCTGAAAAGGATTCAACTGGTCCCCGGCTACACCTGGAAGTCAGTCCCAAAGTGTCTGATCTGGGCGTCAGTCATAGATAGATATGTGGTCCTCATACTGGGCGAGTACTGCAAGGGAAAATATTAAAAAATACAATTTAGCAAATTTGCATTTAAACGACAGCATAAAATCTAATTAAACATTAAAATGATGTGGCCTGATTTAAGTGTGTGAATATATATTTTAATTATGAGGTTATGGAATCAGGGGATGGTACTTTAATGTAGTGGGGGACTTAAAAAGCAGGTAAAAAGCCAACAGGGGGCATGAGTCAGGTGTCACAGAATAAGTTACACTCACATAAAACACACTGTGGATTGAACAGTGCCGGAAGGTCAAAGGTCACAAAGCTTTAGCATAGTGCTTTAGGTTATAGGTTGAAACAATCTGCATAGCAAGTTTCATTATTATATAGGGAAGCCAACAGTGTGTTTCAAGGAATGGAATGAAAATGAAACTAAAAAAAACTCAGGAAGAAGTTAGACAATGAGAAACTTACGGTTTTTAAAAGTCTGAGTAAAAAAAAATGCAAATAACAAAAGTGTTAGTTACAAAATACTGGTTGATATTCAGCAGTCATTGAGAAACCACTTACATAAAAAACAGGTAAAAGACATTGCAGAGCTGATTCACAAACAAAAGAAACAAAAAAACCCTCTCTGTCACATAAACAGCCACTACATGCCAGTGCCTGTTCAAAATGTGTCTCACAAAGGCAAACTAAAGTTTCAGACAGTGGCCTCCACCTTTTCCCTCTTGCTCTCCCTCAAAAAATGTTTTCAAGTCTGTGGTGCACTGTGAATGCAGTTCAAGCGCTGAGTCAGCTACACAAACAGAAAACTTAACAGAAAAGAAACTTTAACTGGATTTACCAGCGTCATCTATCATCTAGTTTCAGCTCTGGAGACACACCACACGCTTACAGACCATGAGATCGACCATTAAAACTATAAAGTCTTTATTCAGCAAAAATAAACATGGTTATTTCACACATGCAGTCTTAAAGGAATGCTTATTTTTTAAAGTGCAGTTGTATGGGGTACTTATCTATAGTGTGGACAGAATGGAGGTGATCATTGGAGGAGGTATCAAAGAGTGAGTTAAAGCAAAGGTGATCGACCATATGACCCACTAATGAAAGCATTTGTGCTTGCCTCTTGGCCGAGTATTCCAATCTGTGTGTCTGTGGTGACATTCCCCCCCTTAAAGCAAATAGGCCGCTATGTTAGGGATGCTGCTGACAGCGTTTGGTCTGCCGGTGGAACTCGTCACTACCGGTTATGGGGCGTTTCTTTGTAATCCGAAACTGGGAACTTCCAACCTCTGAGTCAACTTGTAGTAAGGGCAGAAGTGTAATAGGAACGGGTGTGTGTGTGTGTGTGCGTGTGTGTATGTGTGGATTTAAAAGGGTAACATATAGGGGAGGGACTTTATGATTTTTGATAAAGACCCCCCCCCCCAAAAAAAAAAAAATAAAATAAAAGTCAACACGCATAGCAACCCTGAATGTGACAAGATGGAGGGCTCTGAAAGAACAAGATCGCCTACAGTCACATCTTACTGCCAAAGAGGCCGCTAGAAACAAGGTATCTCAAATCGTACTGATTATGACTTTTAGACATGTGGCTTTGAGGAGAGCATAGATAATGGCTTTATTCCCCTCTGTGTAAATTAAACAGGGCTGTCTGACAGTAAGGTAAAGTGGTCAAAATATTCAAAAAGTAGCACACACTTAAACTGATATTGATTTTTTTTATTTAGATGGCCAAGATATGTTTTGCTGCTGCCCCCATCAGCAGAAGTAGATCAACACTGATTAGCTTCCGTGATAGTACTCCTGTCTGCTTTTCTAAACAGGGCCTGTTGACTGCAATCTACTGTAGGTAATACACTGACTATAGATAAGTACATCATACAATCCCACTTCAAAAAGTCTGAACTAACCTTTTAACCATTTGTGTGAGAGAATTAGAAACACATTCCATGGTGAAAAGCTAGGTAGTTAAGCATGTGTTTGCATATAGAGATGACGGTGGTCTAAAAATGTATGCACTTCAGTCAATGGCCAGCAGAGAGCAGTCTTCCATCACTTGCAAACTCTCCTAAATAAGTATGAGGTTCTATACTGTGTGTATTATGTTCACGGTGCTGCTATACATGCTGTATGTGAGTGTTGCAGTAGTGTTGAGGCCAGTAGTGCCATCATCCTAATCACACTAGGGACACTAGAGCATCATAGGGCCAACGCACCGAGGGAGGTGGGGATCCTCTCCCTATCAGCGGCACATTCTCATATCGAGGACTCCCTCCAAACAGCATGGACTGATTCCTGTGATGGAGAGGGAAAGAAAGATAGTATGAGATGAAACACAAAAGTACAAATATAATGTCACCATCTTATAATCTTACATGTATTCAGGAGGTGGTATGGCATTAGAGGTAGATGGCGGAGGTGGATGAAGGCTGGCCTGGCTGCCGAGGCTGCTGGTGTAGCTACAGAAACTGTGGATGTTGGATCTTCTGGGGTTGTAGGATATCCGCCTCGCTTGGGGGTTGAACGGGTCCTCCTCATCTATGTCGTCATACTCTTTGTCCCTGGATAAAAGTGGTACATACACACACACACAACACCAACATACACAGAGGCAAAGACAGGAACAGTGAGAGTGCATGCGTTAACACATTGTGCATTGGGAGCAGTACGTAATGGGATAAGGGGGTCGCTTGGTTCTGACCTGCTGCCCATTAGTGTCCACACTCTGAAAATTGCACAAAGCATGGCAGAGAGTGCACAGGCTGCCAGTAGAGAAAACAAAGAGAGGTAGAGGAGCCCTTCCACCCCATCATAGCACACACCCATTAAAGCATCCAGGTAGTCCTAGAAGAAGAGACACATATAGTAGAGTCAGTTATTGTCAGTGTCCGATAAAAATATTATCTTTCACAAATAATAGTCCTTTTTTCAAAAAAGAACTTCACTGTATTATGAGTGTATAACTATTTAGCTAAAGCCACACTGATGAAATCCATGAACTTATGTAAAAAAATATAAAATGATTTTAGTTATGAGGTTCATACTGTAGACAAACATGATTATTTTCATTCAAGCAATACGTTTGGAAAAGGGGCAGACTACATCTATATCAGGGCTATAAACAACACTGGACCTTTTAAAAATGTAGCTGTTACAACTGCATACAACATATGTAGCCTTTGGTCACAGATAGTGACAGAAATGCAAACTTTTACATTCACACACACAAATGTAATCTTTTTTCCATACAGACAACCTCGTGTTCCCAATGACATGCATGATTTAAATATATAAATGCATTCTTTGTTTGTATTGCATGTTATATTTGACTCACAAGCTCTGAGAACAGTCTTGATGTTTGCATGGTAGTGTGTACTATCACTGTTCTTGAGCATAATTTAAATATAGGATCATCCTCACTTTTTAATGTAAGTAGTGTACAGTCAACAGTTCCCAATCTGAGCCTTATGTAACAATGGGGCAGACCCCCCCCCAACACCACCACCACCACCACCACCACATCTCTATGCTCTTTGACCCACCTACAGTGCATACAGTATACACTAGTTATAGTATCTAAAAGCCTGCATCACATCTACAATCACAGCAGCAAGAAGGACTCATTTCAGCACCCAGATGTCTTATTCCCTTCACAGATAATAATCTGACAATATGAAACCTGCAAACAGAAAAGTTAGACTTTGAAATAACAAAAACTGGGGGTGGTGAATAGAGCCAATCTGACAATTGCAACGATGTGTACACCAATGTCTGTCTATAAGAAGTACATAGAGATATGCTTGAGAAATCTGTCAAGTTGGTCCTCTAAGCGCAGCCCTATTAAAAAGTGTTCTGGTCAGAATCTGACCTTATGTAGCCCACGGCAGTCTAGCAATGCTGTTAGCTGGTGTAGACTGAACTCAGTGGAGTTCAGCAGTCGTTGGATCCCCAGAAGGTCTCTCTAAATAAAAAAATGGGGTTGAAAAAAAGGAGAGAATAATACATATTCTTCTACAGTCTATACAGGCATAATAGTCGATCAGCCAGCCACTTACCTCGGCAGTGGGGAAGACGGGCACCGAGAACTGCAGCAATCCCTGGATCTGGATTTGCATGGTGGTCAGAGAACGCTGGCAGATTGTCAAAGACTGTGAAAACACCAATATCACATGCACGTACATCCACACCAAACAAAGACAGGACCATATTAGGGAGAGCAATGTTTGGGAGCAGCATGTCAACAAGTAATTTGGTGTTGAAGAAGGATTTATAATGCTCTTACCGAAAGGAATACATTCCTTGCCAGACAGATAGGCCCAGATTATCTTTTGCCACCTACTGTCTCACCCCCATCACCCCCCCCCCCCCTTCTCATTCCCCCTCAACCCAATTTCAACACAGACAAAAGAGCAATATTTATATCAACTGGGCCATCGGAGAAAAAGATTATCCTTACCCACTTAACAGGCATCATAATCCCTAAATGGATACTGCAACAATAACTAAGCATGTGGGTGTTAATAATTACTGGTCATGGGATTATCATCCACAGATTCCCCCCAATACATGCCAGACAAATACAGTATTGCTCATGTAAAAAATACAAATACACACAACAGTTGCAGTATCTGAAATTGTTCAGAAATTGGAAAACATTATCATATGGTGCACCTGGTCATGTACGGTTTAAAGACCGTAACTGTAAACTACCTGGGTGGTTTCTGAATAGTAGCCCTGAATTAAATTCCAGGATTGTGATGCTCACACTGCATATGATTTGTTTTCTAGAGGCAATGTTTAATGTACCTCTAGTTCAAACACCAAAATTAATTATTTTTGGAATGTGTGTCTTTCTTTGAAAGGTCATATTATGTAAAAAGGAATGGGCTGATGTCTTCAAAAAATCAATCTGGATTCTTAATTCCTGTTTCCTCAGGATTTTGTAGTTCCTTCTAAACAGTGTCTGTTTTTATGTATGATATACAGTAATGTGAACGAATAACTAAGGAATGTAGCTAGTGAGAGTACCTCAAAGCAGAGATTATCCTCAGGGTGAAAGACACAAATCATTTTTGGAGAACCACATATGAGAATAGGAATATTCTTTGATCAAAGTTTATCACTTTAAGTAATGAAATTAGCGTTGAGGGCTCATTTTTCAGAACTGATCCGATTAGGGTCTGATGATGAATCTAAAATAGCAATACATTTTCCAGTGTGTGACTCTCAGTAAACAACAAAATGTGTAAACAGACAGCTGAGACTTTTTACATTTTACATTTTGTCAATACCTGTTGGAAAGGGTTTGGTAGATTCGGACTGCAGAACAAATAATAGTGTGCAACATCTGGAGGGTGAGAGAAAGATTGAGAGAGAAAAAGATTAGCATTGTGTCTTAACATTCAGTGACATTGAGCTGTGCAATTCTGTTTGTAGAGATAAATCACCTGCACTGAGGATATCCTTGGTTTGGTTAGCAATAAACTTGTCTGGAGAAACACAAAAGTCACTGGTGCCCTGTAGGAACACAACAAAATGCTGTAATCTTAAGCACAGAAGGAGTGCAGTATTTTTTTAATGCAATTTCTTGTGCTGCTACTGAGTAAAACCAAAATATGTACTGGGTAGTTATAGACAATCACACAATCACACACACACACACACACACACACACACACACACACGCACACACGCACACACGCACACATGCACACGCGCACACACGCACACATGCACGCACACACGCACGCACGCGCACACGCACACACGCACACACGCACGCTCTTGAATTCATCCATGTAAACTTGCTAATGTTCATGCATAAACAATTAGGGGTGAAAGTCACACAGTCTTTGTGCATTTAATCTCCTCCAGAACATAACAAGAACTTTAAAGAAATGCAAAAAACCAAGTGCCTTTTTTTCCTCCCCTATACCAGAATGTTGACTTGTCAGAGCATACTGCACTGCTGACACAGTGCCGTGAAGATAGGTCTGGTCTGGCCATGCAAGACTATATAAGTCTTGTAGACTTTGAAGGAATTTAGTAGGTATAACATCTAATCGGGGTGGTACAGTGCTATAGTGGTTTGCACTGTTGCCTCACAGCGGGTGTATTCGAATCCAGGCTGGAGCCCTTCTGTGTGGAGTTTGCATGTTCTCCCTGTGTCTGCGTGGGTTTTCTCCAGGTTCTCCAACTTCCTCCCACAATCTTGCAGGTGTTAGGTTAATTGGTTAAATTTGTGTGAATGGTTGTCCGTCTCTATGTTTCAGCCCTGTTACAGTATATACTGGGTGCACCCCCCCTCGTGCCCAATGTCAGCTGGGAACGACTCCAGCGCCCCGCGAAACAGACTGGCATAAGTTTTTGCAGATGATGGATGAATTACTTCTAATAAGCTAATCAGTTCATCCTTGAGTCCAAGTGGATGTTTGTGCCAATTTGAAGAATATCCCCCAAAGCGTTCCTGAGATATTGTGTTCACGAGAATGAGATGGACAACCCAAAAACATAATGTCCCCAGCCATGGCTGTCACAGCATAAATGCACATGATAAATTAATAATTTCTCATCCACATACATAATTTACAGTTTGGGAAAATAACAAGCTTCTGTTCAAATTGTTCAAGTTCAAAGGTTCAAGTTCAATAAATGCGTTGTGATGCGGAATCAAGGATCAAAGTCTCATGTCATTTATTTCTAAAATAAAACCTTGTGTTCACTGCTTTTCATGTCAGCCTTAATCAGACATTCTCTACAGCCTGCCGTTGTAAAGCACAGCTGAAAGGACTTTACAAAGTAATGATCAATTGAAACAAAAAACAATTGATAATGAAATACAGGATGCAACTAAATAAAACACACCTACAAGTGCAAAGCAATACAAAACACAGAATAGACGAAGAACCTTGATTTCTACTTTCCATGGTAAGATTTACACTTTTTCCAGCCCAATTTCAAATGACCAACATATCTCCAAGCTCGACTGCGATCCCTTGTCATTTGCTCTTCGTGAGATCTACACAGCGGTGTGTTCGTCCAAGACATTACCCTTAATCTCTATCTCATTATACTAGTAGGGACATTTTGTTTATGCTTCCTCTCATCAACTATGTATAAATGTATGAGCATTTTCTAGGACATCATCTACCTTCCTTTCAAGATGCACCATGTTTTTGCACCATGCGGTTTTTGAATAATGATGAACAGGTGCAAAAAAGTTTATTTTCAAGTTTTGCATGTTGTCCCACATTAAAATGATTTTACTGAAGACTAGGTTCTTTAATAATCCCCTTCTGTGTGGAGGATTGGCCTACCTATTAATAACTAGATGTATACAATTATTAACCTCAGCACACCTGTGACGTAACAGTCTAGCAGTCACTGAGAAATTCTCTCACTTTTTTTTTAAAGGGACATGGTTTTGTTTCATTAACTGCAGCGAGTGATCCAAGACAGAAACTGACAGAAGGGTTTTGACTTAGAGAAAAAAAAAAAATTCAATTACAAATCCATCTGCTACTTCAGCACCACAGACAGCATTGAGGATTTCAGAGAAACACAATAGATGTCTATGTTTCACACCTGCTTAGTTACGATCGGGCTAAAATCAGCTGTCAGCACCCCCATCTACTTCATTCTCTTTCGACATTGCTTAAAACAGCTGTCCAGATGTGAAATCCTGTAGCATAATCCACAGATAGGATAATCTACATGAGGTAAGGAGATCGAAGAGAGGAGACAGTTGTGATAGAGGGAGGCTGAAAGGGGTTACTCTTTGTACCCCAGACAGTGCCCCTAATGCAATCTCCATTAAACACACTAAGCCCAGATGTGATGAACACATGGTGTACAGACAGGAAGAGAGAACAATCTGTCAGAAAAAAGGAGGAGTTGAAAGACAAATAAAGCTGAGCGCAGCAAAAGACGAAAATACTTTGAAGAAAGCAGGGCTAGCAATTAATACTAGAAACAGCTTTGTTTACAACAGTGGGGCTAAGGGTTGATAAACCCAAAACGCTAGGGACTCGTAATCAGCTTTTCTGCATGACTTACCATAGAAAAGCACCCGCTGTAAACTAAACAAGATGTCCAAGAACATATGCTTATTGACAGTACAACCCTTGGGAATTAATTGCATGAGGTGGTAAGATAAATACAAAAAACGTCCACCAAGATACTCATTGGTTTTACTCTGTGGGTTAAAATACAACCAACTGTTTTTCAAAGACGGAGCAAGTATGGCAAGATGTGAAGAAATATCTTTTTTAAAAGAGAGTGTTTTCTCACCACAGCTGTAGCAGTACCCGCTCCCAGTGAGGCCCAGCTTAGAATCATAGACAGCACTACAAAAGACATGATCCTGGAGGAAAACAGCGAATTGGAGAGAGAGACGGGGGTGACAGGGAGATACAGACAAAGACAAAGACAAACGGGGAGACGCAGATGAATCAGCTTGTCTTTGTTCCAATGATCTTCAGCTCTCTTTCACCTTGTTAATTTGATTTATTCTTTTCAGCGTTTGCTTGGGGATTGTTCTCCTTCTGCCTGGAGACAGGGGCCCAATTCACACTTTGTACTGGTGCATCGTAGATTAGGCGATATGGCTGGAACTCAGTTCATCATGGGGTTATATGAAGATAAATGAACTCCTGACTTTCAACTGAATTCACTTGTTAGCTCTAGACTAAAAAATGTCTTTTCTATCCAGATGAAGTTTGAGCAAAAGAATAATCAATAGAAGTTTCACAAGGCCACAACTAAAGATATTAAGCCTTGGGACTTTTCATCTCTGTCTTCTGTCATTTCTGCTCTACTGGATTCCACGTCCTAATTGGCTGCACTTAATGTCAATCATGCTGTCAATCACTGTACAATGTCGCTGTCAATCAAAAGCTGCCACATGCTTTGCTTTGTTGACCTCTTGTGTGTTATGCCCCCTTAAGTCAGGAAAGAGGGTCTTAACATTGTAGAGGTGGTTTATGGCAAAAACATTTAATATTCTTTTCGAAAATCAATCACACACTACAAATTCTAAGTGACCAGTGGCAGAAGCTAAGGAAAATGCTGCGAATTAGTGAGAGATATACCAGTAAAAAGAAAAGGAATGATCCCCTAATGAATTTAAAAGGTAGCAAAGGGCTTCTCTTCTCAATGTACTCCTCAGACCTTCTTGAAAGCACCAATAAAGCAGCCTGAGAGCGCTTAATAATTAGTTAAGGGAGCAGACTCATCCTGCTCTTGCGATCAATAGGCATTAGAGAGACCCATCAGAGAGAGATGTGAAGAGGGATCCTGGGCATCATCTGCTAATACTGACACATAGGCTGCACTAAATTGAACAAATGGGACGGGAAATCTGGACTGTGGATTTGCTTGTCAGAAACTGCTGTTGGTTCAAATGAATGGCTGTGATTTACTAAATCAAACAGTCCTCCTAATGTTCCCATCCTATTCAAAACGTTGGAATCTAAACTTCTTTTCTATTGTTTAGAAGAGAAAATAAGGTCGCACTCACACTGTCCTTACGGCTAAAGTCTAGTTCGTTTGACCAGTGTTAGTGCAACTGTACCGCTCCTAGGAGCTTGCTGTCCAAGGCCCATTTGGGAGAGGTGGGCTTTTGTAAAGCACGTTTTCACATGTACGAGCACGAGCGTGCGCACGTGTACGAGCACGAGCATGAGGCCTACGGTGGTTCTGACGTCATTTTATGTGCGCCTGTTTGGACATAGAAAAAAGAAGGAAGACCATGCACGGACACTTAAAACAATGGCGGCGAAAGGTTCACGTAGGTGTAATGCGGAGGTGGAGTGTTTAATGCAGATTTAGGCGGATGAAAATATTCAAAAACAGTTTGACAAGACGCACAAAAACTCTGAGGTCTATGGAAAGATTTGTAAACAAAGTGACACATCGCGATGACGTCAATCAATGCGTGAGACGCGTTACGGCTTTATGGTACGTATAGGAAGGCAAGAAGCATTCGCGTGAGGCCCAGGTAGTGTGAGTACAAACGGTCCTGGCCCACGGGGGGGGGGGGCAAGTACCCTAAAGCACGGGGAACGGTACGGATGGACAGTGTGAGTGCGCCCTAAAGTGGTGCTGATCTATTTTGATATAGAATATAAAAATGACATTAAGCAAACTGATTGACTGAGCCTATAATGCTATAAGGTCATCTTTAACTGTGTCTGGAAATAAAAGGAAATCACTAAGTAGAGGAATAAGGGCAGTGCCATTATCAATGCCATTTGAAGATGTAATGCTATCGTTAGTGCTGTTAATGGAGTGACCTATATGGAGCCAAAGAGGCTGACTGGTGTGCTGTCTGTCTGCGGTCTGTAATCCAGGCAGAAGGCAATGAAAACAGAGATGCACAGCAAGAAGAAAGAAAAAAAAGCAAGATGAAAAGCAAATACCTCCATATACACACTCAGGGTACCTACGTGATGATCAGCCATCGAGACTGCTTGGCGATCCCCAAGCACATGGCCAAACAGATGACCAGATCCAGGATCAGCAGCAGTAGATAGGTCAGCCATCTAGAAGACAGGAGAACGAAGCATCGACCCTGACTGATCACTTCCGCTTGGCAGACAGCATACTTTATGTATAAACCCCAGGAAGTGCTGGCCCAACATATGCTCATGACTGAATGTGTGAGATCTGTGTGCACTGTATATCAGCATTCTTGTCTTCTAGTTAGAGCCCATCTGTTTCAGGTAATTTCCAAGCTGTTGGCTAAATTATTCAACACCACAAATCCATAGGCATTAATTTTTCAAGCTCTGGAAATGTCCTTTACAGAAATGGCCCACAGTCAGCCTGGACTTGCAATGTGTGTGTATGTGTGTGTGTCTTCTGACCAGCCAAACACGTAGCGATGCTCGTGACTCATCCTTACCTCCACAAGCTCTTGTAGCATTGTAAATCTTTTAGCAATGACAAAGCAAAATAAAGACATCGGGTGAATTCTGAAGATGCTGTATACTGACATGAGCTTTCTGTGAAGTATCTGCAGTAATAAATCTGTACAGCAACGTCACTAGAAAATATGATTCACTCACTATATGTGAAGAAGTCTAGACGTACTTTAATGGACTTTGAAAACAAACTGTAGACTGGTCATTCCTTTGCTCACAGAGGACGGAGATGAACACTAAAAGAGACTGCACTTGACTTTATCTGCATAAAGAGTACTGCAACTCTGAGCAAAGGGACAGGGGTGAATTCAGATATAAAACAGGGAAGGGAGAATATAATATGGGAAAAACAGAATGGAGTCATTTTCCTTTGCTCAAATAACACTGGGTCGGCGATAACATTTGCAGTTCATCAGTAAAGCCCTGTGACAGGCTGTTCATAGCTCAATGGCTGCATGAAATTCAATCAACACCCAAGAGATTGGTGTCAGAACGCACAAAGTGGCCAAAAGACGATCCGATGTCATGATATGATAGAACTACACACTGTGTGGGATATGCACACATGAAATTAATGATAGGAAACTGTCAGTTACAAAACAATACCAGTAATACAACTCTGGTTATTTGTGCTCCATCATACCAGGAGTCAGACATGTGCTATCACTATAGCAGCTATAGCTGCTTCAATAAGAGTTATATATATCAACAATTCCTTAAAGTAGTCAACATTGTAATGACCAAAAAAATAGATTTAAGGTCTCATGATGTTAAAGGTGAGATAAATACTGTGAAAGTATCAAACTCAACCCACAGAGAAATGCACACAGCCCATATAAAAAAATTATACATTATAAAAGGCAGAAGGTGCTGCTCCATTGCCAATACAGTCATTTCCCAGCTGCATTGAGATGCCAAGAGCATCTCAATGCAGCTGGGAGATGCCAAGAGCGTCTAAACGCGAGATGCCAAGAGCACAGATGCAGAAGACCTGGAAACGCTGACCAATACCAGCAGACTGGGCATTTTTGGGAGGGGAGATTAAAGGGACTGGTGCTAAAACAGAGTGTGAATTATTCAGACAGTACAAGAAAAACAATGTCTTTTGAATAGTAAAGTATGTAAACATGTTCTAGTCAAAACACAAAATAGAAGTACGAGCCTGAATATAATCATAACATGTCCCCTTCAAACAAACAAAGTCTTGTCTGGCTTATTTTATCATTCAAATTGAGCTTTATAGTTGACATACGTGGCAAATTGAAGGCTTTATTCAGACCTTAAAAGAAAGAAATACGAAGACACTTGAGGACATGATCCATTAATCGTCTGCTCTATTATGTTTTTTAGAATCTGACACTGGAGTCCTTTTGTTCACAGATTCTCTCTTTGCAAACTCCTTCATATTCTTTATGTAGTCGAAAACAAGAAATCACAATTTTAACAAAAATGCCAAATATAACAAGGGAAAGAACTTAGGTCATAAAAGTCAAAGAGATATGCATTTGTATTCAGGAAAAACACTTAAAAACACATTCTTTGAAATGCCTGTTTAGACATAGAGTAAGACAAATGAAGCTGCAGTGGAGGTTATCTAAGACTGCCTGTCACCGGGGGCTAGGTGACTTACACAACTGTCCATAAACACAGGGAGATGAGCTTCAAAGCAATTAAACAAAGCAATAAACTGTGTTGGTAATCTTCTTGCTGCACACAGTTACATAAGTAAGAGCTGTGCATATTTTTGTCCCTTTTGAGGACATAGGCTTATGCCTATGTGTACTGCAGAACTGGTAGGCAATGAAAGGTCTCAGGTGGAGACAAATATATTTCAACATATGTTTTATCGGTCAAATTAAACTGGAGTGTTAAATGTATTTCAGAAAGAGAGCTTTACACTTTGCATTTTACTTGTACTAAATCAGCAACCTACTGGGACACACGGGAGGTACGGGATGAATTCAGCTTCAGATCGCTACAGAGCTCACACATAGATCCAGATAAGCTCTGCTCCCTGATTAACTTTGCGTCTATAATGAATATCAAACAAATCTTTCTGCAGACGTACTACCCTAAATCCATCTCCTGTGGGTCTCTCTTTCCAATTTAGTCTAAAATAGTCTTACAGTAATGAACTCCGTGGCATAACTGTACAGAGTTGTATGTGCTGAAGAATAAAACAGGCCTTAGAAGCTATCAAATTGCACTCACAGTTTGGAGCAGCAACCTCATAAATTAGCATCCCCCTCCTGAATTAATGCTGGATATTTTATTCATTTGGACTACTTTGTTGCTGATTGGGTTTATCATTTTCCTCTCTGGTTAGTGCATTTCAGTTTTGGCCTCTCAATACTTTTCACAGAAGAACATAGTTCCTTAAAGAGAAAATCTAATAATACTATTTGCAATCAATGTGAGCCATGGTCTATGGGTAAGGAGATAATTTATGGTCTAATAGCCACTCTGCCATGCATAACATTCTGTTAGAATATAAGCATTAGAGCTCAAACTGCACAGTGGGCAATAAGCTCAATTTCAGCTTTCATTTATTTAGCAATCAAGAGAAAATAGCTTTTCCGGTCTGTGTTCCGGAGGGAAGATCAATAAAATCCCATCTGCTCTATGTCTGGCCTGGATCAGAGAAGTCCCATTCTGAGAGGCATGTTTACTTCAACAAATCACAGATGGAATAAAATACTGTCAATCACCTACCTGTAATACTCAATGAAAGCTGTCTGGTCAGCAATGGCTGCCAGGTCAACATTGGCTTTGTTGATATCAGGCAGAGTAATCATCTCCCGGATGACGTTGTTGACCATCAGCTGCATGAAGCGAAGAGCTTGGAGGTAGTCGGACCTTGTTGCAAAGATTTCATCCAATCGCTCCAGGTGCTGTTTGAGTCCAGTTTGAACATTGCCCAGGGATCCTGAAACCTAGCACATAAAATGAAGATAAGAGAATTAGAGAAAATGTGAAATAGTAGTAATTGGGTGAAGAGGAGCCGGAGAGAAAACAGGGTGAGAAAGGAAACAGGAAGATAAATAAATAATTCTGTAAACAGATATTCACAAAAAGAAGATTGAAAATGTAGAGAAAGGTGAAAGAACCAAAGTAGCACTCCCTCGAGAAAAGATTAACTTTTGTCCTCAACCATGTGTTTTATTCAGGTAAACAATGTTAGAGTGGAATAATGATAACAATTCCAGGGAGACTTGTCATCACAGGGGTCTTTGATAGTGAGAATAGAGTGGGACAATAAAAAGATTTTACTTTTTCTGTTTGAACCAAAACAATGTGATGCCGTAAACGCTTGCACATTCACAGCATCAATAGAGCTAGAAGGAGCTCAATTTTAGCCTGATGCTGACGGGGAAATTGTTTCTCGGCAACAGCCACATTTCATTGACAATCAAAAACACAATAGCTTGACCCAGTTATACAGATATTTTAAGAAGGGGCATCGGTGCAATTCACTCTGAAGTTGGAAAGAAATGTGTAACGCTTCCATCAAAACTTCAAATTTTGAATATGCTTTAAACCTGCTGTCACTGAAATGGATTTATTGTCTTTTAATATATGGGCTTATGCTAAACATTTGAATCCGTTAAGATTTCTGGGAGTTCTATATTTGTAAAACATGAGCATATTTTCTTTGCAGATAACCCGTTTTCTTTCTTTCGTTTTTCAAAGGAACAGTTCAACATTTCGCGGACTTTGCCTACTCGCTTGCTGGAATTAAAAGAGAAAATTGCTACCACTCTCATATCTGTTAATTAAATTTAAGGCCAGCAGCCGATTAGTTTAGCTTGGCACAAAGACTAGAAACAGGAGGAAACAGCTAGCCTGGCTCTGTCAAACTGTAACAGTACTTCTAAAACTCGCTTTTGAATTTTACAGCCTATCTAAATTTTTTATTCCGTAGAAAAAGCCAACATGTAAAAAACAAGACTTCTTCATTTTACAGGTGGTTTTGTGCTGGAGTATTTCTCAGTCTCTGCTTACTGTAAAATGGCAAATTCTCGTTTTTAAGAGTTTTTATATGTATTGAAGAAACCAGATGTTAATGAGTGAGCTTTAAAAGGTGCTGGGAGACAGATCTTGTTACCTTTAGACTAAGCCAGGATACGTGTTCCCCCCGTTTCCGGTCTTTGTGCTTAAATAATTGGATTCTGGCGGTACTGTAACTTTGTATTTCACAGACGTATATGAGAATGGTATTGATCCTCTCATCTTACTCTCTGCCAGCAAACGAATAAGCACATTTCCCATATATTTCTTCTAAATCTGCAGACTCTAGATGAAATCGCAACAGCATCTGCAGTTTCTGTCCAGAAAAGTGTAGTTCACTGTAGGAACAGCAAATACACTGTAAGGGACCTCTTAAACCCCCGAAGCATTTAGCAAGAAGACCCAATAGTCTTAAACAGACATGCCACCCACACCACAATGACTTTGCTAGAACAATATATTTAGCACTACACTAAGTAGGAGGAGGATCCACTAATTCTGAACAGACATTGCTTTCTTTATTCTTATCTCAAGTGGTTTGCAGCAGTCCGACTTTCTTTATCTATCATCTTTTCTCCATTACACTCATGACTTCTTTAACACACTCAAGTATTCTGATTAAAGACTGTTCCCACGCTACAAAAACTCCCCACAAAGAAGATAAAAACATATCTTGCTCTTCTTGACACTGTTACATTTCAAACACTCTTGATTAAATTCTAGAGGGATGCTTCTAATGGTTTGTAAGCAAGAAAGAGTATCCATGTGGAGATGAGGCAAAGATACAGGCCCATCCTCCACTTCAGAACTCCCAGGGGGAGAATGTGATTGCCAGTAAACTGTTCTCACTCCCCACTCCTATGTTCATCATCTCTCACAGCTCCTGCCACAACGCCCTGAATCTTATCTGCAAGCCAGAATGCCTGAGTGTGAGAAATGGGATCCATCAGCTGGCTGCTCTGGGTGATCTACATTTCTCTAATCTGGACCGTCCCGTCTTCTCTTAAAATGGATTAAAGCTCACTTTTACTGAAAGCGGGTCACAAGGAGGCTTCTCCATATTTGACACGCCTGTTAATGAAACTGACTGATTTGAGGCTCACAGTAGCAGCACTCCAAATGACAATTCACATGCAACTGAACTCATCTGCCTTCAGATGATTTCATGCATCTGAGATTTATGAACCGTGACAATAAAGCTATATATATATATATATATATATATATATATATATATATATATATATATATATATATTATATATGATCAAAGTGGTTTAAAGTAAAGCAAGGTAATAGACAAAAATGCAGAAAAACGACATTGAGAAGAGACATTCAGGGGAAATGATGTATGATGCAGCAGGCGGTGCAGTAATTATTTTGTTTCAAGAATCGCAACACAGCTTTCACTTTCTAAGAGGAAGAGCTATATATAAAAGTGAAACCATGGTCGTAAATTGGAAGCGTGCATTCGGATAAAGTGTGATTGCCATGTTTTCTCATCTATTATTTCCGGGCAGCACTGACAAGCTCTGAAAACTGGATATAAAGCTCTTATTAAGGGTGCCTGTGAACAATCAAAAGCCTCATTCAATAGCAGGAGACACAATGGTACTCCTGATCAAATCTTTTCCTCTATGACACATTATGATCCCTCGCAGTGTGTGAGAGTGCATATTTTATGATGAGAAGAGCCTTAACAGGCCAGCAGTAGAGCCAAACAGCTGCTAGTGTAAATCACAGGAGCCTTCTGAATCGTGTAGCATGTACTTTGCTAGACAAATCTGATGTCAACCTGATATCAAGGCATTAAGGTATAGCAAACTACTGAAGTGATTGCTTTTGAACCAACTTCATAGAAACACACATGGAAGTCCAATAACTGATTTGATAAACCATTAAAGATCAGTGGAGAAATGGCTCTCTCAATCACAAGACTAAAGAAGCTTTAGCTTTACGAGATGGTCAGCCTGCCAGCTCATCAACTCTGTAAGTGAAGTACATTACAGTAAGCTATGATCCAGCAAGTGAGAAAGCCTTTTTTTCCCTGGGGAACATATATGTTCTCATGCATCCCCGGTATGCATCATGCTACAGGATCAAATCAATACCAAGCTAGAAAGGAGAAAGTAAGAAGCAAGGATGGGAAATCATCAGTACTGAATCCCATTTATTTTCTTCAGCACAAAGAAAAGACTGTATTGCAACCAAGCCCCTATCCCAGGTTATTTGTTCCACCAAGCTGAAACTAATGCAGTCCAGTACAACTGAAACTGCTTCAGAGAAGGGTTGACTCAACTTTACGGTCATTTTGGAGGATGTAGTTTGCAATGCTGCTGAATCATATTGATTTATACTGAGAGCAATACTTTATCCACTGAATTTATATCAACAAGCGGAGAGTAAAATAGAGCTTCCAAAATGGCCATAAAGTTGAATCACCCCACCTCTCTACAACAGTTTCAACAAAAAAAATGGAACATTACAACCTTCGTGAGTGTAGGATTTATTACAGGATGATAACTAGGCAACTAAGTGTATGTTTTATAAGTACCCCGTTATGCATCAAACCCATGGATTGCTGTATCATAAAAATCAATTTGTGAGCTTCAAATGGATGAAATCTAAACCTCATCATGAAGGAGTGTACATAGAGCTAAGACCATACATTAATATAATATATAGGCACGAGGCCATTAAGTGAGCTTGTGATGGTAACATGCACACACGCAAACAGTACAGCAACAGTAAGACTCAGAGAGATTGAAAGAGGATAGGCTTAACACCCATTAATGCACGGCAGATGGAGTTAATCCTCTTCTCCCTCATTGAGATTATTGCTTCTTGTAGGGCCTTGTTCTGACGCCCTTCCTCTCCTCCCTAAGCCTCCCAAATAACTTCTCTGAATGCAGGTCAGGAGTTGTATAGAACAAATCCCCATTTACAAATCCTGAGGCAGGAGTCACCTCGATTCCTTAACTGTGACCAAAAGCGGATACAGACCCCCTGCCGTGAGGTGCTAGCTTTGAGACAGATGCACACCCCCATTAACAGAGGAGGGGTTCTGGTGTCTACCAGCTGTTAAACACTGTTTTCAAGTAGAGTATGCCATGAAAAGGTCATGCTTTATGCCATCATGGCTAATCAAAAATGTTCTACGAAGCATGGGACAAGCAGTTCTTCACAGCATAATGGATGTTATCAATTTAATTTACAGCACTGACATATTTATTGTCTGGTCAACTTGCACTAATTCAAGTGGACATTTTTGAAATCGTAACTGATATAGATAAAAATCATTTCAATTTACTATTTATGCTGCAGATAGAACGTAAATTGAAGAGAGCTTGGCATTCTTCTCTCACCAGATCGGTGATGCCACCCAATGTGTGATTGGCATTGTAGAGCGAGTAGGTCAGCTGGTACACCCCGTCGTTGGTCTCACTGTTTCCATAGAAACCCACTCCTACAGCAGAACTGTGAAAAAGGAGAAATTCAGATTAAATGAATCAATAAATCCATTTTAAAAAATGTGTTTGATTTTTTTGTCATGGTATTTCTTGATAACGGAGGACAAGAAAAAGAGATGTATAAAAATTCCTAATATCCCAAAGGAGAGACATTGAGGCCTTAAGGGGAATACCATACCAGTGAAGATTTTGATTGTTTTTATTATAATATTCTTTGATACTCTTGAGCATTTATTGTTGTTCATTCATAGACTGAAGCAAACTGCAAAATATTCAATAAATTAATGAATAAATCAGGGCATCTTTGGTTAGACATAAAATATGTTTAAAGAAGGAAATATATATATTCATTCTGTATTGTGTCTCAATAAACTTAAATAAGTTAGTGCACTTTTGTATTGTGTCTTAATAAACTTAAATAAGTTAGTGCACTTTTGTATTGTGTCTTAATAAACTTAAATAAGTTAGTGCTGGCTACCATATAAACTGCCATGTACTGGAACTGAAAACACATTTTTATGTCATATTTCTTCCTTTATATATCCCCCCAACCTTTATTACACCTATCTGTTTTATCCATTTCTGTCACAAATATATTCTGAGCCACTAACCCCTAAATCTATCCCCTAACCCTGACCATTAACCTCGACATATTGAACCTTCTATTATCTGCAACAACTTTGAATTTGTTATCCCGTTATGGCTTGAAATCCACATCAGAATTCTGTTTGACATCTGAAAATTGATCCCCATTTCCCACCTTCCTGCTGACTTTGCAGAGCAACAGAGAGGATTAGTGTCCAAACCCACAGGATCAGTGTACCCCTACTGCTAGCAGTCCACAGTGACATGAGCAATGGTACATTTTTTTTCACTTGATTGCCATAAGGTTACTCTACATGAAGGTCAGGGGTGAATAACACTTCCAACTGCATTTAGGGGCATATTCCAGGAGGGAGCTTATCAATCAAGCTTCAGATAGCAGGAGTGTTGTTTTGGGGATACACACAAACGCAAAAGAGATGTGCTGCAAAACCACAAAAATCATAGTCAGGTAGACACATGGCCTGGCTAACATGATAGTCATCCACAGTAAGACAAAGGCAATGAAGGGATACTTACCGTAAATGCAAAGAGAGGGTGTGTTTTTTTTTTTAATACACTCTGTCAGGGTGTGTGTGATATGTCACTGTGAATACTTATATGCGGAAGGTGTGTGTTTCTTTTTGTCCATTAGCATCCTGTCACTTTGACCTTGTAAGCCTGATGAAAACCATTGCCTGTGTCTCATCTATTCCCTGTGGCACTGAGGACATTATCTGTACAATCGAGTCGAGGCAAAAAATAACTTACAATTACAGTAATCCTTACAACCCAAACCAAAATTACTTCATTCAGCTGTTTAAAGGAAATTTGCTTTACAAGACATTGTTTCAGTTCATCTGCAGTGACCCAGACAATGAGCTCTTCATCAACCCTGTGGGCCAACCTAGTGACATGTCAGTGACAAAAAAGAACCACTAACGACACAGTAATGAAAAAGTAATGACACAGGACATCATGGGTTCAGCCTCCAGGGAGGCATTAGTATTCTATGTCGCTTTGAAAAAGGCTGTCTGCAGCAACTAGAGGGTGTTAAAAGAAAGCAACACAATAAACAATAGGATACATGCACTCCAGGATATTTAGTCCCTTTGTTCCTCCCAGGATGGATCACTTCACAAACCGTGCGATGACTGGACAATTACATCTTAGTATTCAAAACATGTTGTGAGCAGAACAAATGGCTATACTGGATGAACAAGTAATAACAGATAAATGTCTTGATTCTTTAGAGACCGGTGTATGGCTGCTATAATAAATTGCATCAAGGTTAACAGAAACGGACATAGGCAGGAAGGATATTCAGAATATTAGATTTATTTGCCTTCTTTAACCCTAATTTACCCCATTCATTCTCCTGGGGTCAGAAATAATCAGCAGCGGCTCTTAAATCCTTTGTCTATTTCTGTTGTGCAGAGCGACTGAGATGCAATTCTTCTTGTATATCATGCTGAATTAAAAGCTGGAAAAAGTGAATGGGTTGACCATGATAAACAATAAGATCTTTCTTAAATGACATGAAAGTATTTTTATTCTAATTTTATCTAATAGAAATCCCATGACCCAGCATGATAAAAGAACAAAAACACAGTCTAGTGCCATATTATATAAGATAATTTCTGTTTTATATGCATCTCTCTGTGTTTCTCTACAAACCTTCTTTGTTCCAGTATTCCAGCATTAAAACCATCAAAGTGTGTAAGCATATATTCAGTTGATTCAATTAAATTCCTTTTTTATAGTTTCAAATCAGTTTCCATGCAGAGCAATAGAATTAGCTCAAAATAACAATGGGACATTAAATGCTGTTATCAGCAAGTCAATTTATATGTAGAGGGAGCAGGCAATACTAAATACATAAATAAAAAATACCTACATTTTGATACTTTCACAGCATTTATATAGTGTCTCAACCTGCTTTATAATAAAACAAGACATGGAAATGTCTACAATGTAGGACCTTTAATGTTCCTTAGAACAAGCTTAGTCTACATAGTGTTCTGACCAGAGATTAGATAACAGCGCTTCCTTGCTAAACAGCATCATGCCCAGTCACTTAACAGCATAACAGGGCTTGTGTGCTGCTGCACTGGCTTGGTATGGACACAGAAAGTTAACAAAGTTAAAATCCAACACTTATATAAATGTCACAAGTTTGAGCGGATCTGTACGCAAATTCAATCAAGCCTTTTTGGAAACCCGTGTGTTCTTATTTTTGACAAAGTATATTAAATCATTCAACAAAAGTGCAATATGTCTGGCAATGTGGCTCTTGGGGTTCTTAAGGCAACTCCCTGCTTGTTCATGCTCACAGAAATTGGCAGTGCAACCAAGATACTTCCAGAATACAACCTGTGGCAATATGATATACTGGTACAGCCCTTCAAATCAACAGATAACAACGGAGAAAGGACAAAACAATGCATTGTAAAAGCACAATCTGACATTCAAAGGCCAAATCTAAGGCTGCAGCATGATGGTTTGGTAGAGAATTCCAATGGACCAGACTGAGCAATCAGCAGTAAAAAGTTTTGGCGGGTGTGGTTCGCTGAACAGTCAGCAGAGGGATTTAGCAGTGTGATCACCTAGCCGTCAGCTGATCGGGGGCTCTGCTGATGACGTGGCCGGTCAGAAATATGCAAGCTTAACTAGCCTTACTTGAATTATTTGGAAAGAAAGAGTTGAACCTTGGTTACAAGCAGGTCAGGGAGCTGCACATGCATACTCTTTATTACAGCCTACTGTCATGAATAAGGTCAATGAATTAATTTAAGTCATATTTGAATTTAAGCATCATGCCATGCTTTGTTCAGGTTAACCTAGATTACCAATCCAACATTAGTTACACTCTCCTCCCTCTTCCTGAATGTCCGGATTACATTTTTGCAGTGTTTTCCCAAATTAGATGAGTGGCACAATCCAAAATAATCATTCAATCAATTCATTAAAGGGGACATATTATACTCATTTTCAAATTCATACTTGCATTTTGGGTTCCTGCTAGAGCATCTCTACGTGCTTTAATGTTGAAAAAGCACATTATTTTTCTCATACAGTCTGCCTGAATATACCTGTATTCACATCTGTCTGAAAGGCTTAATTTTCTTTAAACCACCCTCCTGAAAACTTTAGTCTGCTCTGATTGGTCAGTGTTTCCAGGTCAACTGCATCTGTGCTCTCAGTTTTTCTGCACCATCATTGCAGCCAAGGAATGACCTTATGTAGCCTCACTTTCTACCCTTATATAGTGTAGTTGTGACATCACTAGTTTATGGATGCCCTGGCAGTTTGTTTAAAGGCACAGTTTAAATGCAAGCTACATAATACAAGCTGTGTGTATTTTCTGTGGATTGAGCACTTTCACAGTATTTACAGTATATAGCACCTCAACCTGCCTCATTATTAAAAGAAGAAGACTCTCTAATTATAATATGGTGACTTTAATTCTCATTGTAGAGTTGCTGATAAAGGTTATCACATGTCTATTGTTGAATTTAGTGGCACAAAAAGAAACACAATGATATCATTTGCCCTATTAACAATTAAGACTCACCAAATGATGAGGCCTGTGATAAAAGCAGACCAGGTGAGACAGCAGGTATGCGGCCTTTTGGTATCTTCATCTATGTCCCTGCGGCAGCAACACAGGCAGACCAGGCATATGACCAGAACCAGCAGGCTCAGACCCAGACCCACTGCACCAACACATGCTAGAAATGCCAAAGACTAGGGCACAAGAGTGGAGAGAGACATGAGGCAAAACACAAATCAGTTAACGCCAAGACTAATAACCTTCAGAAGATTGTATCCAGAAATATAATTTAAGAGGCAAACAGTTATGTGTGGTCTTGAGATGTCAGGCTGGTGACCATGCATAGGGATATTGTTGAGGTAAGCATGTAGCTGCCTGCTCCATTGAACAACATCGAGGTCTTGGGGTGAAGAATGCCCACAGAGAACGTTGACTTTGACTGCGACTAAGAGGAAAGCAGAAATGATCTAAGGCTGTAGGAGCAGAGACTCATGTGACATAATGGCTTTCATTCAGTCTTGTGATTTCTGAGTGAACAAAATATTCCCAGCCTGAAGGATGGAGAGAAGCATGATGCAGAGGAAGTAGAAAATTCTATATTGAAACAGCCTGTTATTGGACACTCTGACTGTTTTGTGTTAAATCCCCTTTGATTTATTTTACTCTCTGCAAAGCTCTTTTTTATCACTACATTGTGAGCAAAGAAATACAGAATGGGCAGAAAGCTCAAAGGCAGACAAATATGGCATTGTTTATTTGCATCAGATTATACATGGTGGGATATATCTAGCTTTACACCAATCAGTTATAATCTTGTTTGTTTTCTTATCGACATGCATTTCCCACTGTCATCTAAAAGGCAGTAGACACATCAATTTATATGTTTTCCTTACAGCAGCATCATAAAAACAAATCCCCAACCATTTAAAAAGTGTTTACACTGCTGCACAAACACTGGTATTGGTATTGGCTGATATTTTGCATGGCATTTGACAAAAAAATAAATAAATAAAAAATCCCAAAGGCTCCCGTCCCTGATTACTACTTGGAGCATTACATGTAGTGGGCTCAACCTCAATATATTGAGCTCTTTGTTAGTTTAAAGATAAGAGAAAAGGCATGACTTCAGTTTTATTTTTTCAAATTTTAGTGCCCACTGGTTCAGAATGGCTGACTAAGCACTACTATTCCTCGACTACAATGTCTGTGACTAATTATTACATTTGGATGACACCGAAACTGTGGATGAATTTAAATGATATTATTTTGCATATTCTTAGCAAAGTCCTACTTTGTTCAATTTCAAGTTTTGTCATGCTGAGCCCTATTTTTTTCTAATGAGGCAAGTTGACAATTAGTGTGTTCTAAATTAAAAATTAGATCATCAGACATTCAACCCGAGGTAGACTGACATAAAAAAGTAAAAAAAAAAAGAATACAATTGACGTTATATTCAGGGATGTAACATTAATTGGGCCTTAAAATCAAAGTGGGTTAGTACAGCTAAGATGCCCAACCTTTTCTGGCATCCACGCCAAAACCGTAATCCAATAATTTAATAATCATTGGGTTTTTAAGGACACTGATGATGAGCCAAGAGTCACAGTGTGCAGAGTATATGGTGGTTTAAACCCTGGTTAGATTTCCTGTCACTTTAACTCAGTTCAGAATCTTTATACGCACAATACTGCTAGTTCCACTCGCCTCTAATTTTCCACTCCATTGTTTTGTAATTAGACATGCAGGCAATTCAATTTCCAATGGCTGCAATGCCATAACAAGGCAAAGGATGCATGAGAAGGGGAAGGAAAATGAGACATAAAACAATTGCAGTACCTGCGGAAATTGACTGGAAGGTCATTGATCTTTTATCTTCCTAAAAGGATGTTTTTTAAAAAGTAGGTTTAAGTATGTATCATGCCTGTCTCATTTAATCAACCAGTTGAAAACAAGCCTTAGGAAGTGTCTGTGGCTGCTCTGCACTTTCTACTTTACTCAAAAGACTACAGATGAGCGTGTCAAGTGAAGAACATGGGTTATTTTCAGGCTTGAGGGGCTGTGTGATGCCACCATGGCACTCTTCGCTCTGGTGTTCAGCTGAGCCAGTGTGACACTGCTGGGATTCAATGACCCACATTAACCTTGATACACGAAAAGAGAGGTAGAGTGAAGGACAAAAGAAGGAGCTTGGTGGTTCTTGGTAATGACTGCTGTATCCATAAACGACCTGAGGCAAAAAAAAGAACGCACAGTGCAACATGGCTGTGCACTTACACACAGGCACACACAGAAACTTAGAAAGTCTTATTTTTCAGGGAGGATTGTTGTCGTCTTTTTGAAATATAGCCCAGACAATAATGGGTGTAGTAATTCTTCCTAAGCTGAAAATAAGATCAGTATGTAATGTTATCCTCATAGAGTAAACCAGTTTGTCTACAGTTTTTCTAAATTAGATTCAGAAAAAGAACAAATTAAAGCAACGTTTTTATTTTGTTTGAAAAATCAAACAATGCAATGTTTATAGTTTGGCTCATATGAACTTCATTAGTGAGTTTTAATTAAATGTACGCCTGTCAAACTATGCAGTTGTGATATCATGTGACTTATTTGAATTGCAATACACATGTGCAAATAAATCCAAGCCCTTTGGAAACAAGTCTAGATTGTAGAAAGAGTCAAACAGACAAAAAGATAAGAGAATAAAGTCCATAACATAAAGCCATAAAATAAAGCCATAACATAGAGCTATAACATAACGGTAATAATGGCGTGATGGACTGCAGATGGAAAACTATGGCAACAACTGCATGAGCATCCCATTTCTTCCCCATCACACAGTGTACTTTATCTGTAATGACTCCCATCCTGCTGATTGCAGTCAGTCCCCATCACTAAACATGACATTCTGGGACCTTTACATGGCCTCAATGGCCTTAAAGTACTCTGGGGAAATTGAAATACTTTATTTTTAAAAATAATATTTTTGCACAGGGAAAGATATGTCTCATAGAATCCAATTTATCTTGAAATAAAATCATGAAAACCTTTGGGAAAAGAGCACCACATAACAATCTCTTATGGGGAATGTGTTCTTTATAGTGTATGAGTCATCCAGTATGATTTATTTTACTTTTTTAAACTTACCTATAGATAACAAATACACAAAAGACTGGATGAAAAAGTGCATAAACTGTCGTAATATACACGCTGAAATCGAGTCTTGTTGACTAGCTGAACTAATTCATAACCAAGTTAATACAGATCATGTGAGTCATGTGAGAACAGTATGGGCTCTTACTCCTTGACACTGGGATCAGCACTTGCTGCATTTGAGGGAGCTACACTGATGCGTCACATACAGAAGAAAAAATAAAGTCACTCAACACAACAGTGTGTATGAAACGACTTTTTTGTTAAATTTAGATATGTTGTCCACCACTGTCAGTGGGTAACAGGAACTCTGATTTGTCTGGTGATATTCTTTTGCGTGCGCTTTTACGCACAAGTAAAGTTACCAACCTGCTGATAGCTCGACTCCTCCGGTCGGAATGTGTTGTCGACCGACTGAAAAAAGAAATTGATGTGAGGGAAATTGTGCAGCCAGTATGTCCACCACGGAGCCACGTAATCAAGCCTTGCAGTGGCCATCCCTGCTTGAAATGTCAGTCCACCAAACCACTGTCAGGCTGCACGCTTTCTTTTAGACCTTGACGCTCAAATATTCCCAGCTTTTGCGAATAGTAAAAAAAACAAAAAAAAAAAACTTCAGAGGTTACAATAACTACAAAACATTAAAGAGGAAGTTCTTCTTTTGCCATTTCCCCTTCAGAACAGGGCATATTGATAATTCCCGCTCCCGGTATCCATAGTTCTGTGTGAATTGTTAAGTTGCGCAACTACTAAACGATATACAGCTTCAGCGTGTTTGTATCCGAGACACGGGATCGAGTGACGATATGAACCTGCCTCCTTAAACAGAGAAGGCGTGACAACCACTTCTCAGTTAAGTGGGCCGGTCAGGCCACGGTATCAGCTGCTTTATGGAAATTAAACTGTAAAGTGTGCACCCTCTGCATTGAATACAGTGCATGAGGTGAATCTTTCAAATTAATTGCAGACAGAAAAAAAAAATCAAACACATGCTTGTACTGTATTTATTAGTATATACTTTCTGATCACACATAACTCCGTGTGGATGCCAATGACCTGTGCCCATTCTCCACTTATGACTTGTTTTTAACGGGGAAACTCAAAATGTTGATTGCACAATAAAACTGAGTCATATAAATGGAAAAGCTGATGTCTGGCCTCGACTTGCAGCTGCTGTGTTTGGTGTAAAGAGGCAGCGGTATTTAGTGCACTATTTATGACTTCTGCTGTTTATGTCTGACCTCTTGTGGACAATGAGGAGCACTGAGGTGAGCAGTAATGAGCATGATAATGAGACGCTGCAGACTGCTACAGTATGTTGCCTTTTATGTTTTTATTTAGTCTACAGAATTAGGATTTTTCAGCGGTGAATATAGATGTCTTTCAGAATCACCACACTCACTGTCTTAAACGTGCAGAACCATATTTTAAAGGGGAACTATGCCAGTGTTCAAAACCCAGACATGCCAAAAATATCAATGAACATGAACAACTATTTCCCAACTTAAAAAGAAATAGAGGGTTCTGGAGCTGATGATAGACAATGAATTTCGAAAAATGTCAGGGACACTGAGAGCACCCAGGGGAATGTTTTGAGTATATTGATACATTTTCAGTTCAAGGACTGAAAACACTATAATAGAACAACAGAATAAAACTCAAGTGGGTTTATAAATAAAGAAAACAAACATCCTGTTGGTGCACTAAATCATTGTCCCATTCATTGTCTATGGAGCCGCTCCATACTTAATGACATCACAAGGTTGAGATTTACTTGTCTGGTTTCCGGCTATGAGAAAGAGTCCAGGACATTTATATAATATATTGTAATTTTTAACTGTAATTTAGATGGTTCCCCTTTATCTTACTTAGTTACAACAAATTAAGGCACATGTGGCACTTTAATAAACAAACTTATCTTTTGGTGCAAAGGCATGGTGAGGCACAGAGTAACTCACTAAACTATTACATCACAGAAGTAATGTGTTACATCACTATGTGAATTCGTGCAGCAAGACACACAGATGGTTATAGATGTGTAGATTAACAATGCAATTGTGAGTTGGGTCATGAACCAGGCCATTAGGCAAATTCACTAACATACATGTTTGAATTTTGAAAGGTAACACTTAACAACAATACTTGAATTACACAACAATTACTAAACAACTACTATGTCCTGTTTTTGGTCAAATTCCCCAAAAAAACAGAGAATCTTAAAGGTCTCGTATTGTAAAAAGTGAGGTTTTCGTGTCTTGCTTTGATGATAAAGCAGGTAGATGTGATATATAAATACTGTGAAAGTATCAAACTGCTCAATCCATAGAGAGGTGCACACAGCCCATATTCAGAAGCTGTGCCTTTAAGGGAGCTGTCAGGACTTCCGTATTTCGGTACTATATGTTAAAGTGCCATTACAGTGCTGTTAGAGTGTTGTCGTTCCCCGGCCGCAGTGATGGTGCAGAAACACATAGAACGCAGATGTTGAAGACCCGGGTATGCTGATGAATAAGAGCACATATATGGGCTTTTTCAGGAGCAGCGCTTAAAGAGACAGACGCTAAAATAGTGTTTTAGGGTCAATACAGGTACATTCAGACGGACAATCTGAGAAAAATAATGTGGATTTCTAAACATTAAAGCATGCAAACATGTTTCATTAGAAACCCAAAATACAAATATGAAACTGAAAATGAACATCACATGTCCCCTTTAAATGCCAGTATTCATGATTCCTATTGACTTAATTTTTCACTACCATTTTGGCCAATTTTCTGTAAATGGTTTAATTGTTTGTGTTAAGACATATTGTTCCTATTTTTGTTGACTCATGGCTACAGCAGACTCAACATAGTTACAGACAGAACAGACCATTACAATATCATCACTTAGTAATGCAGATAGCATGCCTTGGGTAATCAACCAAATAAAATAAAAATAAAAGTCCATTGGCAGAAAAGGTTCTATTGGCAGATCCAAGGGAAGACCAAAATATGTCATTTACATTTTGCCCTGCAAGATGATGTCTTTCATCTACATGGACTACAGAGCGGTTTTCCCTGCAAGCTAAACCATCTTGATATCATATGGCTACCGCTGTAATTATTTGGATGCTTTGATGCACCTCCACGGCCAGAGTGCCAAGAGAGTGTGCTCTGAGTCTGAATACCCTGACTAGGTGACACTTGAAATACACTGTATGAATATGAATTCTTGAAAGTGCTCTGCATTTACAAACAGTCAGATTTGGAACCAGGAAGCTCTCCTGTGATTGCAGTGAGGGACCAATGTGAAAAAGGGAATGAAATGAATAAAGGCACCTCTGTCTGTGTCTCTTTAATTCAGGCAGCATGTATCAAGTCTTCTTGCCTGCTGCTCATTTGTTCTTGTTATCCCGGTAAAGACAAAACATGTCAGACTAAAAATGCCAGCGTGAACTTGTACTCTTCATCCTTAGGGTACAAGTGTAGTTCAGCCACAAAGAGCATGATAGTCCTTTTTTTAATACTTGTTTGCAGTCAGGTCAATTCATTTTCTGGGTCTAATTAAACTCGGCTATGTGAGTGTACTTTGCAAATTAGTTTTTCACCAACACTGCTGGGGTTTAGTTCCTGTAGAGGATTTGCCATAAATGTATGCGGTTGTGTGGTAGCTTAAATTGCTTCGGATTAAAGCCACCACCAAATGGGAAATCTTAAAATATACGGGCAACACTTCAAACACAGACACTGAAGCTGGATCATTAGGTGGCAGCCCAGCACTCTTCTGTAATACTACTGCACAATGTCCAGTGGTGTCCTCTGATTGAGTATCTGTGAAGAACAAAATCTCAACCGATTTATTCATTTGTTTATTTAACCGTGACAATGGACCATCATTGGCATTCCCAGAGTTAGCTGGAAAAATAGATTAATTTCATCAGCAAACCCTGGGTAGGAAAATCCACAAATGAGTTATGGCATCACATGTTATGATTCAGTATGGATAATAAACATTACATCATACAAAAATAAAAGCACTTTCAATTTAAAACAATACATTACACAAAAGCATGAGCATACAATAGGTTACTTTATGTTTAGTACATGTATTTTATGGTTGATGGTCATATGTTTCGTCCACAATTTTAGTTGTGATTTAAAGAGTAGAATATTTTTTCGATTCCTTTCCGTGTCCTTTGTGCATAATACTGTCCATAAAGTGAGATTTCATCTTAATGAACTCTGGCTTATAGATCAGATCGACTACTCTCTTGCAATCGTCTCTGGGGTCATCAGTTTGGGCATTGATGTTGGAAATACATATCAAAGAGGACTTTGAAGTCAAGTAACGTATACTGCATAGTAATCCTCAAAGGAGGCAGTGAAGGAATGTCATATAGTAAATGACGAATCTCAAGGTCAGCCGTGCTCCATTATTGGAATGTTTTACAAAACGTTTTAAAAAAAAAACCTGGGTGAATTTCAAATTGTGGGCCAAAAATTCCTTTAGGGGCACATGCGCTGCGACTTTGACTTCTGCGAGCAACCACATTTCACCTGGAGCCGATTGGAACTGCCTTGAGAATAATGTCACACCCCATACTTGAATGACAGAAGAGTGCGATTGGGCTGCCTGATGATTTGCGTTTTTCATAACATATAGAATAAGAAATGCATGAGATGCCTACGCCATGTGCAAGAGTATGCAGATGCTATTTTCATGAAAGAAAAGGAGGGGGAAAATCTACTCTTCAAACTCCATGTAGTCGTTGCTTCTTCCTCATGTGCTCAAGTGTCCTCAACAAGCGCTGGATTTACCTTCTGATTGACTGTCTCCATGACAATCATAGGGATGATTGGTTCATTTGAAAGTGTTTTGAAGTGCTTTGTGTCTACTTCCTATACTGGACTCATCCAAGCCATAACAGTTACTGCTCAGTGGAATGTGGAAGTGTGTTGTATTGGACTTTTCCTCCTTCATGGTTATTGCTTTTTTGGATTTGTGACTCAAATCCTCTTGCTCTATTTTGAGTGATTTATACATAGGAATGAAGATTTATGCCTGAGAGCTCAATGTGCCGGTATTATCCAATCAAACTGGGCTGCTTGGTGGCTCCTGAGATTGCATTAAAGTGTAATATCAATGCAGCAATCCTCGGGATATTGCCACTTTGAAATACCCAGTGTCCCTCCGATGCTATAGCCGCGTGTTATGATCAAGGGGATTTGTGTATTTAGGTAATGTTTCATGTTAGATATTGCTTTGATTAATTAAACTACCATGTTTAATTCATTGTTTCAATGATTGGATGGAGAGAAAAATTAAATGTCAAAGCAGCATAGGTGACCTAAAAATAAACAAATAAAAGCAAGTGGAATAAAATGATTAAAATATGTCCGTACAGTGAAAAGTGAGTCATTGGAACTTATGTCCTGAAGAAGTTTCTCATTGCAAAATAAACATTTATTTATTAATCTAAATGCCTCATGTTGGGTTTCTTTATTAAAACATTTTATTGCTGAAAGAGATTGCAAGTGATAATTTGGTGGCATAAGTCGATAACTCCTGACTGACAATTATGGCCAAGGATTTTGTGTGGATGTGCTCTATAAGTTGGATTCAGACACCTCTAAACCTTCTGTACCCTCAGAACATTAGAAAAGAAAGAGATGTAAATTCTTCAGCTGAATTACAACTTTGCAACGGGCTCCAAGGGGTTATTTAACAAAAACAGGTCATGTTCTCATGTGCTGATGGAGGCCAGGCTCTGGCCAAAACATGTACACTTGTCCGTGTAGGACAGGTTTTTCAATTTTCTTTTGAGAAGAAACCTTGGTCTTTCTTTTTATTTAAAGCATTCAACATGCCCTGCAGCCCCCCCCCCCCCCCCCCCCTCCCCCCAAGATCTTCCCCTCCACTGACATGCGTCTTGACTGTGTATTCTGTTCCGCTTGGTTCTTCAACTCAGTGTGTGGTTAGGCATTTAGAATGAAAAACACAGACCCTGAGCAATGAGACAGCAGTTTTGATGTTATGATTATATTTTTATTTAATGCAGTTGCATAGTGCTATAAGAGCTATTTCATGCAGTAATGTTTTTTTTTTGCGAGGAGAAAAACTTAAATGACATTGGCACATTTGTCCTTTTTTATTCCCCTGCAGGAAAATAGCTTTCTTAGCATGCAATTTATCCAATTACGGATTTACAGCAGTGTGAAGTCGACCATATGATACAGCCTAAGTCTATTTTTCAGCCTTTGGAGCAAATCCAATCATTCCAAATGGTTGCTGATGATAATAATTGCAACAGCTTTGTATTGATAGTGGGTCCATGGAGTGTAAACAAACAAAGCACATGAGGAAAAAGAGAGGGAACCCTTTGCAGTTGAGGTAAGTAAACAGCCCGGCCCCAGGCCCACTCACACTCACCTAACGCCCTTAGTACTGTCTCTTCAGCCCCTGGCTAGCCTCCAGCATGCTCCTCAGGCTCAGGCACGAACATCTATGGCTGATTTTTTTTCAAAGTGTCAAAACAGAGTACCAAAGGCGCAAAACTCTTTGGCAGCTTTTTTCTAAGTCTCAGCAGGGTAACAGGACAACAAAAGTTTTTTCCTTTTTTTCTGAAGGGTCGCAACAGAGCACCAGAGGCACGGAAATGTTTGGGTATGTGTTTTCTAAGTGTCAGTACAGAGTACCAGGAACAGAAAAATATTTGGCTGAATTGTTCTAATTGTCAGGACTAGAGGCATAAAAATATTTCACTGCAGTGCCACAGTAACTGGTTAAATTGTACGCCATGTAACCATAACTTCCTTGTTTTGATTCCAGTGTGTCAGAAGATAGTACCAGAGACATTAATATTTCTTGCAGAATTTTTCACACAGAGCACGGAGTACCAGGGCCACAGAAAGAGTGCAGTTGTACTGTTGTGAAATGCAAACAGGTCAGAGTGTGCCCACTCTATGTCCACAATGTAGCCAATGTGCCCAGTATGTGCACCAATGTGTGCACCCAGTGGGCATGCTAAGGGCCCACACCCTAAAAGGGCATGTTTGCTGGGAAGCTTTTTTTGTTTTACATGTGCATCACCATAAATTTATACTGTTAAATGTAGGAGTTAAATATGAATGCTATATTATTTATTGTATAATGGCTTTAGGGAAATCGTATTGCACTCTCCTTATCTAGATAAATATTCCCTCTAATATCAGCTAATAAATGGGTTTTGTCACTATTGGATCACATTCACCTTTACTCCATACACTCCATACCTCAAGTCAAAGCAATATGTGACAGCTTGCTTTACTATTATTCTTATCATAATTACATCTTCACTATAGAGCTCCTGTTCTACAGTTTAAGCTACTGCTACTCTTAGCTGCTCTCATTGCAAACCTTAAGCTTATTTCCATGAACTGATGGTCATCTGCTGCTTATCAAGGCTACATAACATTTCATAGAGAGAGAGAAAGAGAGAGAGAGATTATCTGCTCCAAGCTACAAATTCTTGTGAGTTTAATATGCTTAACTTCATAATTATCTGCTGCATAGCTGATGCGTTTCTGCCTGATGCTGCATATCAAGTGGGTAGCAGCATTTTGATTCATCCATCCTAATTTACATAGCTCCTTGCTTGTTAGCTACTCAAGAGTGTGTGTATCATGCTGTAAAGTGTTACTTAAGTTGATTTCTTGCCACCTTTGGACTGTTATCATTCTCGCACCTTTCTTGACTCTTATGCATGTGTGGTTCATTTAAGTGTTTTTTGAGACACTATTCCCAATGCAGCTTGTTGAGGTTCGTGTCACACACAGTTGTGTGCTAATAAAAAAAAGTGCCACCGGTTGACAACGGTCAAAGCAATGTCCTTGTTGATGCTGACGAGTCCTCTTCCAAGAAGGAACTGAGCCTACTTCATCCAAGGCTGATGTGAGAGGGCTCTCTCCGATAATAACGTTCTCTGTTCTGTTAATGACACCTTTAAGCCTCAGTCATTTTAACACAGTTTTTTAAGAATAGACAAAATCCCAGAGAACCATTCAGGCTGGCAACTATTTTAATAGCTGAATACCCTCAGTGCTCATGTATGTACTTGAATGCTAAACTAGACAAGGGTACAAATGACAACATTTCAGTGGAACATGGGTAATGCATTCCAAACTGCTGACAGCTATTGCACATAATGGCCCCTGCTAAGGACAAGGTCTCCGATTCATTCTCATGTTAAGTGCCTTGTCTGAGTGACAGATAAGGACTCATTATAGACCGGTTTACGATACATGTGACAAACAATACCAGGGACCAAGTGCAGAGAATCCAGTGTGAAAGTGAAGGTGGTGTGTGAGGGCTGATGCCAGATAAATGTAATGAATGTAGGGAGTGGTGGTGGTGATGGCGGCGGTGGAGGTGGTGGTGTGGTGAAGTATTCCATAGTAGATATGTACTTTCAAAACTGCTGATATACTTCAATGAGTTTAATCACTGAATTTTAAGTAGTTTTGTCAGTGTTTAAAATGCAACGGGTTGTATAATTTGAAGAGCCAAGAATGCAAATCAATGAAGTGTAAAGTCAGTGGGTAATTAGACAGATAGGGTTCCCAGTGGAAGTCCAATTGTTTCGAGGATGTGGAAGGAATATATGAAGCCACACTGGGGGAATTAAACACTGTATGTGGACAATAGATGTCATTTTATTCTAGGACATTACACAAAGAGTATATGGTGAAAACTGTAATTTTAACCTCTCTGCACATCTTGAAGACTAGTCAAGATATTGCCCATTAGCCTTGTACGAGGCCGTGAAAAGCAGGCAGCATCGTCCTACAGTACAGTACATGGCATATTTCACATTCTGGGGCTTTTCACTTCTCTGCAAAGGTTGTACTCTTTATTTGCCAGTAAGAGCTGGAGAATGGGAGAGATTGATTTAGTGTGCTTCAGCTACATGGGCTGCTTTTGTGTCTGTAGTTGTAATTTAGATTTAGAAGACAGAGGGGCTGCAATCAGTAAGAGGTGGTAATCAATTTTTCTTGTTTATTTGTGTGTGCGTGTGCGTGTGTGTGTGCATGTGTGCGGGTGTGCGTGTGCGTTTGCGTGTGCATGTGCGTGTGCGTGTGCGTGTGCGTGTGCGGGTGCGGGTGCGTGTGCGGGTGCGTGTGCGTGTGCGTGTGTGTGTGTGTATGCGTGTGTGTGTGAGTGTGAGTGTTTGCCCACAGGTGCAGAGAGCTGATCCATGGCCAGTGGCAAATGCTAGGAGCCTGTAATGATAACCATTCTGCTTCCTTCGCTGATACCATCTACACATTTCATTACATGCCCATTATTACATGCTGCAGATATTTTCTTCATATCATACTTATCATTTATATGTACCTGTGTGGATTTTACTCACCATGGTCATAGATTTCTTCAAAACAACCAATTCAAATCATCACTTCAAGGAAGACAATTCCAATTATCTACAAAAGATAACACAAAAGGCTAGATTTATGTATTGCCAACAGAAGCAAAACTACCTGTTAACACTTTGTGTTGTCTAATGGATTCCCTTTGTCAGTGAATAATGAGGGGTTTCTTTGTGCAGTTTGTTAGCCAGAACGTTTGCCCTTGTACAGCACAGAGGAGGGGTTTTTGTTGTTGTTTTTTTCAGAAAGTTTCACTCAGCACTTTATTACAGCTTGAGGACAGTTGAGCCAGCTGGGTCTTCATTAGTTTTAAACAACACGACTGGTTTTTGGCGGACGCTGTTAGTGCATAACATGTTTTCACCACGCGCCATGATCCTGTGAATGACAGAAAAAAGATAGATGAGCATACACTAAAGAGTTAGTTTTCACCTTGAACACACCATCACTTTTCTTGACTAATTCTCAGGTTCAGGCTGCACACGCGGTCAAAACACTGTTGACTGACAGAGAGGCACACAACTAAAAGATCAATCATTAAATTGGATTCTACAACCCAACAGAGCCCCAAACAAAGCGTCAAGCAGAGCTGTGTATTCTTGGGAGGAATTATCATGTTGTCTATGGCAAAATCGGAATAGGTAATTGGAGCGGTAAACAGGAGATATTCCCTTCTAAGAAACAAAGGTATGAGATGCTGACAAGGCAGTGATTTAATTCATCTTCGGGATATAAAATGATTGTTTCATGTAATGACTACAAAGCACAGGGGAGGCTAGAATGACATGCCTTGGGGAAGTTTCTGGAAGACATCCGGTGTGGAAGGATGCTACTGTAGGATTTGGACTTCTGGAAGCCTGGCATGAGTCTCCACACTGAGTGAAGAGCAGGTGGCACTGTGAGCCTTCAGTCCGCTATTAATTCATTCACTGTCTGGAAGATGAGCTTGTGATGTGAATTAGAGCAAATGCGAGCACCATCTTTACAGCTGTGTTTCAAACCGGTGGACTGAAAGCACAGCTGGGAAATGAATACGTCTTAGGAAAGTAGGGAACTGCATGATCTGTCTCCATAGCAGTGTAACATCAGTACCATATATTTCTCTCTGTGTTCAACACTGTGCCCATTAACGCTCATTTCCTCTGTAGGTCTCAGTCACCCTGCTGATGTCCAATCTAATGTGGTGGGCAGAGCTAATAAAGAGATAAAATAATACAGGCTATATATTGCAAGGACAATAATGTTGGCTCCCATGTGAGTCCCTGAAGCCAAGGCCCCTTGTCCTGTCCCTCATTATAGTAGATGCGTGGTATATAGAGGGGCAGGACAGGACAGCAGTGACACACACAGCACATAAACTGGACTGTGAAATAGACGGGCTGTCTGCAGATTGCAAGCGGTGGAGGTAGTTAATTGTGTGTGAGGATGAGATGGGAGAAACTGATTTTCATTTAATGACCAGCTGTGTGATGTGGACTCCTACAGACCCATCTGAAAACATTGGCATTTACACACTGAGGTGGGAAAAATGGTCCAGGATTAAATCTTTAGTTGAGAAGGATAATAAGATTTGGCTCCTGCTGACATGAATGGTAAGACTAGTCGCTGAAAAATGAGGAGAGCTGCCTTATAGGTGAAGGAGTGATCTCATGCCACAGATGTGCCTGGAATCTGTTTTGCCGTGTATTCACAATCTATGAGCCTTCATCATATTATAAACACTAAAACATTATTATCAGTAACAGTATAATTTGGAGTGGTGTCTCTGGCCACCTGGCAAATTTGAGTCCAATATTCACTCTCTTTTAGCTCTGTTTTTGGTCTCTAAAATAGCTGGCTTTTTAGCAGCAAAATGCTCCACTATGTTAGTCACTAACTGTGTCTGCTGCTGTTTGGTGCTGAGCAGGTAGACTACAGTGGGGTTTTAGAGTGTAATTGCTGAAACAGCTGCCGCTGCGGCCGAAGGCAGAACTATAGCAGTGAGAGTGGGAAAAAAACCCTGTAAAGTTGGGGGCAAGTGTTATGACGAGTTTCTCATCCCTGCCGAGCATTGCATCCACCTCAAGGGCAGCCAGGAAATATGCTACTGCTGAGTCTAATTAAACATTGATGACTCTAATTAAAAAAACTAACATTTGTCATCAATGAGCCTGACAAAGAAGATGCTATTGTTTTTAAAGAGCAGGCCTACTTTGCCTTAGAAACCATTAGTATGCTCACACTCCCACAAGGCTCACAATTTAATTCTTAGCAGGGATGCAAAACTCTTACAAATACTAATTTGCAAAGCACTCAAACTAGAAACTAAAGATATCAGATAAATGCAGTGGGGTAAAAAGTACAATATTTCTGAATGAAAATTTGTGTAGAATTTTAGAGTAGAAGTAGAATGTAGCATGAAAACAAAAGTTTCAAGTATAGTACCTCTAATGTGTATTTAAGTACAGAACTAAATGTTCTATGTGACATTTTACCACTGCATATCCACGAGTTTCCATAAACAGGATCAAAAAGACTGGTAAATCTCAATTTAATTATTTTTCATTAAAAAGCCATTTTAGTCTAATGACATTGATTTTTTTTTTTGACCTTCTGACTTTTAATCCATTGAATTTATGTAAATAAAACAATTAATTCACAGTAATAATTGTTTCAACATTGTGCAAAATACAATGCTGAATCTTTTTTTTCTGATGCATCAGGGTTTTATAGTTGATAAAAGAAAAAGAAGGTCCACTGATACACTGACCAGATGTAAATATGCTTCACTACAAATATTTCCTGAATTGATGCCTTTTATGACAACCTTCAGTATTAGAAGTAAACATTCTTTACAGCCTCTGAGTGAGAAGCGCAAATGTTTCCCAAAGAATGTATACAAAAATAATGATAATAAAAACAAATTACATTTGTTCACATGATCACGCTTCCTGTGAAGAATAGGCACAACATCACTGCCAATCACTTGTCAATACATATGAGATTTTCAAGAGTTCATTAGTCAGTCCACTGATACAATAAAACTCTGTTTTTACAGGACACAGTAGCCTGCATTGATTATGGTAACTAACCCAGAAATGAAAAGTAATGCAATATGTAAAAACAAAGTTTGACATTGTGTGCACATTGTTTCCCTCTTGCACAAACAGTTAAATCACATCACTAAAGTACCAACAAATCCTCCAAAACAGATGAGACTGTGACCTTGATTGTAATTTCCCATCAATCTAACTGAAGGAGCAGAATTGTCCCTTAACAAGATTACTTCACTTTACTCTAATGGATCTGACTCTTGAGATAAAGTGATCTGGCTACATCCGTTGCTTTATTTATATGTAACATAAGCACTTTGTCACCAGCCACGAACAGACATCCCAACTGATGTATTATTGCAAGAATCAATTGCAGACCTTTACTCCCGTTGTATTTCCTCAATTTGTCATAGAAGAAGGAAAACTGCTCCCATTCTTCTTCTCCCATTCGTCTTTTTCTTACATTTAATCGTCTCTCTCCCTCTCAGGCATGTCAACAAAATCTGTCTGACAATCCCATAGGTGCAATGTGCAGTTTACTTCAAGTTTAGACTGAGAGGCTGTTCCATTTGGCACTCACTTAATGGAGACCCCTCCCTTTCAACTTCTCTGTTCAGCAGGTTAGATTGCAGACTGTCAGGTGGATGCTCTGACTGTCACCGTAGAATGACAGTGTCCTGACCAGCCAGATTCCTTTGAAGCCGATGCCTCCGGGTCTGCCCCGGGGTTTGTTGAGGCATGCTGGAGTCTGTCATAGGTGGAGGAGTCCTGCAGTACCTTAGCTCATTTTGATTAATGGACCTCTCTCTGCCCCTGAGTGAGCAATTATCAGAGGGTAGGCAAAGTCGTTCATCACTGTAACTGAGCAGCAGGTCTCTTCCACTGTCGAAAGTCACACCTGCAGGGTAAGGGGTCTGCATCCACTCCCCCATCTCCTCCTTCTCCTCCCTATCTACCAGGCTGCTGTCCCCTGTTTTACCAGGAGGGTCTGAGAGGTTGGAGGCAGGTCTTAGTGGAGTGCGTTACCAGCAGATCAGATTTCCCCACGGTAATTGTTTAGCCCGGACTCTTTTGGCTTGATCAAATTCAGGCCTGCAAGTCTCTGTGAGGTCAAAGTTCCTACTGCCCTGTGGCACCAAGCCTGGAATTAACTCAGTGTTAGCAACATGACTAATGGCACGTGTTGTGAACAACCATTGTCCATAGCCGTTGAATGGATGTGTTCAGCATACTAACCGTCCTTAACAGACTGAAAGAAAGCTACAGTACTCCATTTAAAACCAACACAATCTCCAGTAATAATAATGAATACAGCCTATCCTGTGTTATGGTTCACTTGAAATATACTTTCATAGATCTACGTGTAGACTCTCCATTTTTCGACATGATTGCTGAGATTTACAGTTAAAAAAAGAGTTCAGCAGAAAAGGTGAATTAATCGCTGAACCCACGGAGATGATTTGTACAAATGCATGTTGATATTACTAAACCATGTGCCCGCATTCACAGATTAAATGGCACTTGATCACTGTGTAGCAACCTTAGTGCCCTCATGACAACCAGGAAACTGGACTTTGTCCTTCCTGGACCATCTACGCTCTCAAACCTGGGATGTGAATTAGCAGCCTGGTCTCACCAAAAGGCGTGTGAATGACACCCTATTTATCTCAAGCCATCTCGCGTATAATTACAACGCATGTCATGATTTTTGCGTGTCATTTCACGCCATGTAGTCTCAATTGACTTGTATACTGCAGAGATGGCGTTGTCATTTGACGCACAAATGTCATTGAGGGAAAATCCACGTGTGGCGGAGAAATACGAAGTGGTGGAGCTTTCTGTCAGAGGGTTGTTTTTAAATCAATATTTCATGTGAAGGATGGCTGAAATAACGGGCGTGAAATGCCCTAACCCTAACCCTAACCCTAACCCTGGGGAACTACGGGCGTTAAATGACGCGCGAAAAGCTTAATATGCGTAGACATGCACGCGAAAAGTCATGAAAGTCATGAAAAGTGGCGTGCTATTTATACGCCCTCCCAAGAGACCACATAGGAATTAGGTGACGTCTTTTCAAGACGTCACGGACAGCTCTGCTCTGTGAACAACACAGATGGTAGACGAGTACCTTACGCGAAAGAGTGAGTTTTACTCTTTGGATAAGCAGACAATGTCAAAAGTGAAAATAACCACTCGCCTCTCTCATAAACTATATGAACATTGAAGCCCCGTCATCTCTCCCTTCCTTGACAGAGAAGTAAGTTTTATTGCCCCTCGACTCTCAAGGCTGATCACCAACATTCCTGTGAAGCTTCTCACTCTGATAATGAACACATTATTACTCTTGCACAGGCTTATCTGACAAGAACACCAAAAAAAGACTCATTCTTGTATGTTTTAAAAAAGCAGCTAGATTTGAAATGAACCTGAGACAATCTATGCCAAATTACAGAAATGTTTAATATGGTATTTTTCAGACAATGTCTGAAGGAAGGTTAGTTAGGGAAAGGTAAAATATAAAATAATGACTCCATTTTGAATCCCATTCTGTTAGAGGGATTTTATTTTAACACATTATCAAAGACATATTAAGATTACTACCACTGAAAAGGATTATTTTGACAATATTAATGTGTTGATGTTAAGTATGCCACTAACAACTACTTGTACAGATTTTAGCAAGAAGAAAAAGGTCATGATTACTGAAATGTGTACTGTTTAAAGCATTTTGGGGGATTTTGAAGGTCTGAATTGCTGAATGTGTTCTTGTGTGTTTAATGAGAATGAGCCATGGCAAAGTATTTATTTAAATTCGGTTAAACATTAACAAATACCTCTTCAGTAACAGAGTCATTAAAAGCTGTGAAACTGAGCTCTTCTTTTGAGAACAAAAGAAGGTGCATATCTTCCATTTTTGAGCGGGAAAATGAACGCATCCTCCTCCGAACACACCCTTTAAAACTAGACTTTTAAGATAGATTTGTTACTTCTATGTCATCCAGTCATATCTAGTCATATCTAGATTAGTTTCATCCTAAACTTTTACGCGTAACTTTTTTGTGTTACTAAGTTGTGCCGAACATGAAAATGTATGACTTTTATATTTTATGAATCAGTCAAGCCTTGCTTTAAGTTTAAGTTATTTCATTCATTCTAATTGCAAAGATGTCACATTTAATATCAAAACAAGCATTTCAGTTTATGACATTGATAAGAGGAATTGATAGAAAATGATTTTAAAATGACAGAGACTACTGTCTCTAATCCTTGCAGGTGCCTAATAAATAATCAATGAGGTGATTAATTAATTTATTATTGCTTATTCTCATAGTATCTCTCCTCTCAACAACTGACACTTTATCAACACATAATTTGCGTGGTCAAGCCTGGAAAGTCCTCTGCCAAAGCCATGACTTTGATTTTATTTTATCTATTACATTATATTACAAATGTCTTACACATGAAAACACATAAAATACAATCGAGGATAAAACACAATAAAGTCCAGGACTTATTTCCATTGTGGTCCTCAACACAAGACATCGCGACAAGACAGACCTGTTTCACAATGTTAACGGAAGTGAAAAATAATTTGTTTAAGACACCCTGTGATTTGGTTCCGCTCCAAAATTTAATGGGTTCTTACTTGGACCACGCTATAGCTGTCCATCAAGTTTTACGGAAATAGTCTTTTTTTTTCGTAACCTGCTGACAGACAAAACATAACCTCTTTGGCAGAGGTAAAAAGCATTGACCTTGCTATTGTTAGTGTCCATTAGTGTGACTGACAGGTGGCTCCTGAGGATTTGTTAGTATTCAGTGGACTTCAGTTTTTGTCTAGCTGAACAAATTCCCTTTTATTCATGCAGAATGTATAAACCACCCATCTTCACAAATGACGTGCACCCCCATATTTCTATGTTTTTATTTACATCTTTCTAGGCTCTTGATTTCTTACAAGGTAACATTCCTGAAAGCCCTAAATCTGCAATACTGTGATGTTTACATTTGACCCAGAAGGGAATGTATTTACAGAACTGGAAGTAATAGAACTGTCAGATTGCTGGACTTACGGCAGCACTGTCATTGCTACCATACACCTGCAATCCAAAATCCCCTCGCTCTCTGTTAAAACTGCAATTAACAAAATTGTTGCTCCTCCAAGGAACCAACAATTTACCTGCAATTTACCTGAATCTGTTGGTCAATTACCAGTTTGTCTTCAGCCTGACCCCATTGCCTACTGTCTTTGGCGGAAGGCCAGAATCGGATTTCCTTTTAACGCTGTCTAATGGGTTGTCGACCTATACATTATGAATGCAAAGCAACTAAACATGACCTGTCCCACCATCACTATTAGCGCCTTATTCTATACATTGATTTCTCTCTTTACTTTTAGCAAATTATTCTCTCTCTCTCTCTCTCTCTCTCTCTCTCTCTCTCTCTCTCTCTCTCTCTCTCTCTCTCTCTCTCTCTCTCTCTCTCTCTCTCTCTCTCTCTCTCTCTCTCTCTCTCTCTCTCTCTCTCTCTCTCTCTCTCTCTCTCTCTCTCTCTCTCTCTCTCTCTCTCTCTCTCTCTCTCTCTCTCTCTCTCTCTCTCTCTCTCTCTCTCTCTATTTATGCATGCTGGTGAATCTGTTAGATGCTTTCTATCATAGGCTCTACACAATTTGGAATGCATTTGAAGTAGAAAGATTTTGTTTGACCACACTGTTATCAAATCACAACTGTGTAATGTATCCAAGATGAGCAATGCCTCTGTCACTATTTATATGTATATACAAGTGTCTCTGTCTTTCCATCTGAGAGGAGAGTGCGCAGGGATGATTTCCTTTCACCCATGTTTTGAATACTAAGTGGTCAAAGAAAACTAGCTACTGTGCATAATCGTAATTTTTTTGTTTCACTTTTAACTGATTATAGTATTGTTTTTTAAAATATATAATTTTTTATGTTTTTTATGCATTAGTCTCAGAAGTTTATAAGGAAACAGTTTAAAGTAAATAATTGACTGGAGTGTGATAGGTACATAGTTTGTTTCTCCACGTGAGTAAAAGCTATCGTAAGAAATCTGGTGAAGACATTTGCTGCTGTGCTCCGGAAATGTTGAAATCTGTGTGCTGCCACCTTGTCCCCCCTCCATCTCACTCTCTCACTCTCTCCCGGATATCTCACTGTCTGCATCTTTTGCCATTCCCTTGCCCTCTTTTTTTACCATCTCTAACTGTCTTCTCCATCTCTAGTGCACATCTTTATATCACTCCAATTTCCGCACGGTGACATGGAAATTGAGTGCAGGACTGGGTTTCAGGATAAGATTGAGGTCTCGGTGTGGACAAAAAATAAATAAAATCCAATTTCAACCAAAAAAAACTAATTGTCGCACACCTCCCCAAACTGCAGCCCTCTTGGCTGTCCCTGCCCATCTCCAGCAGGTCTCATCTGCACATCTCCACCACCAAATTTCAAAACCTTACACCCAGCAGGAGGGCAAAAAAATACTAACCATGCATCACCCGCCTCCACTCTCTCACAACTTAGATTGGACACACACCATTGCCCTTTTTTACTTTTAAACTCACTACTTGCTTCATATCATAAACGATAGTGTACCAAGTGCAGCTGTGCTCCAAATAATATATAATGTTCAAAGTTGCAAGTCCAGACTCTTAAAATATCTAAACAATTTTAGGAGTGAAAAGAGAAAGACAAATAAGCACTTTGTTCATTGAGATCACTTTCCATACATTAAGGATTGTCCATATAGTGCTAATGATGGAACAAAGCCTTTCACAGCAGTAATGACCCTGAAAAAGCCCCGGCTAACTAGGCCGACATCTAAGTGGGAATGTTGATAGGTCTATAGTGAACTGATGTTGAAAAAATATAATATAAACAGAGCTGTAAAACAAATAAAATGAGAAGGGATTAAAGGTTTGACTAGCACATGTTCTGCTATATTAGCTCTCTGCATCTACAGGATGGATTCCTTTATAGCAGCTTTGTTGAATTCAGATTTAACCTTCTGAATCTGTCTCTCATGTTGAGTTTTTTTGTATCACAACATCCCGAAATGGGAAAAACAGACATCTTGTGATATTTCTGGCCAGCAAAGTAAGCAAGCATCTACATATTTTTGGAGGGGGAGCAATAAGGATCCTCCAGAGCTGTAATCTAGTTGACTGACAGCAGCACACAATGCCTTTTCCCACACCTTACTAGAAGAAATTCAGCTAGAGCAATGCAATTCATAAGAAGAGAACACAGACAGCGAGTGAGGTGAGGGAAATGCACTCAGCCACAAAGAGATAAGAATGAGGAAATAAGATGAAAGACAGCAAAGGTGGTAAAAATTCTCAAAAGATCTTAAATGTTGTTCTTCCTACTACATCTTTTTTGAGGGACTGTAGATCCTGCCATTTGGGGCCTCACCCTGACTTTCTATAACTGTTACCATGGTGTGTGCCCACATTCAGCTGGTTTTAAATTAACCCATCTTTCAAGACAAGCCCCGCGAGACAAGGTATTTAAAGATGGTGTAATTGTTTTGTAAAGCTCCACACTGTACAAGAAGAAGGCTCAATCCAGTGTTGACAAAATAGAACAAATACAGTGCATTTATTCACAAAAGTCTCCTCTCAGAACCCGATCTTTACTAATCTCAATGCAACATTTGTGGACAGTATTTCAGTTTACATCAGAGCTCCTACTGGACTTCTGGTATTAAATTCAATCTTTACAATTTCTATTCTCTAGATATTTTATTCAAATACGTAGAAAAAAAAACTCAGGTGTTCAACAAAGGTGAGTTATGTGCAAGTATATAAGCCTACAAATTGTTTTGGACTCCCAGGACCAGCTTGGCATCACTAGGCTAATTTGCAAATGTGTATTGGCCTGGAACTTGTCAATTCATTATAGATTTCCAAGAATTGTTGTCAGTGGTGCAGACCAAATACCTCTGGACATAATTAGATCGACCTACAACTAATAACAGCACAAAACGCTGATTGACACATGCAAGTTGAGGCAGTGCTCGGACCATTTTGAAGCAGGAAAAAAAGGCACACTAAAATGTGTGTCCAAAAACATTTTAGGTAGTTAACATCAATACAGTCACAGAATTTTAGTAAATATTTGATCACCACTGCCTAGTATGACAGTTTGATCTGAGTTGCGTGAGCCTGGTGCATTGCTAGTCGCAGTATGCCCATTACGTTAGGTAAGTCTCCTCTCTCGGTCATCATCTAAAACTTGTCCCATATGAGATAAACAATTGTGTTTGGCCCAGGGCCTGGCAGGCTGGAAATCTGTCTGAACGGGAGGGGTACAGACGTTTGTGCCAGAGTAAATGGGATTCGAGTTTGGCATATTTATCTGGTTCTCAGGTTAAGGATTTACTGCAGATAAGATTAATAAAGACATGCAAACTATTAGGAGGATAAGGTCAGTTCAAAGAGTAAACTAGGTCATGCAGCGCATCCTCTGAATCTGAGAGTGATACAACATTTGAGCTGGGCTGATGCACTGCAAAGTCCAGTGGGACTGGGAGGAGGAGAAAACAACATAAGACAGTCGAGGACACATCTTACGCTCAGTGTTGTTAGACTTTCCTCGTAAGACCTCATTCTAACTGTATTTTAATGCAAGGACATTGCTCACTCAATCATTCAAATTTCCATAAAGTTGCAATTTCATGGAGGATAATAAAAAGGTTTAATTCAGTGGAAGCAAATAGCACCTTATGTCCTCAGGCTCCCTTGTCTCACAAAGAGATATCAGATTTTGCACTTTGTGCAATCAAATTATACTATTGTTTGCCTCAAAGTGGAAAGAAATCTTGCAGACATATAATGAGTGCTTTGAAGCTTGCATGTTGCCAAGATGAGGCCATTTACACTCTTGAATTTAATCCCCCAGATCTGAAAAGGGCAACCCCTTTGCTTGCTTGATTTTATGGAATCCTGTTTGTCTCTCTAAGATTCTTGTACTGGAAAACACAGGTACGGTAGTTGTCCTTTCAAACATCCGGATACACAAGAAATAAACCTATCCACATGAAATGAGGTGCAGCATGTGGCTAGAAAGGTGGCGACATGAGCGTTAAGTAGAGTTCCGTCTCTGCAGTCACATGGGTGTGAACCAGGAAGGCTTGTTTTGTTCAGAGAGCTTTTGTTCAGCCATTATAGTGGCAATAAGCCTGAGCTTATTGTAAGGGCCGTTGTTCTGAAAAAAGAAAACATACAAGAACTACTTGTAAGACCTCTGGAAATCCAGCTGCACATCATGTGTATGCATTATTCATGAGATAATTCAAAACTTCATTGCTGCAATGCAATAATTACTGATTCCACATTATTTGTATTCACCCAAAATATTTCATGAACTTTGAACTTACCAGTGCAGTGCAGACTGCTCTTTACACATATGTGGTCAACATATTATCATCTCCATCCTCATTAGAGAGCAGCTGACAGCTTTGCTCCAAGACACTGTGGAAGGAAGCAGGCAGACTCAATAATCACTTCTCAGTCAATCTGATGTAAAGGACAGAGAGATTTCACTGCTGTTATCTGTAGGTATGTTGTGGGGTCAAACTAGCTCACTGGATATCATGCTGTCACTGTTATTGTATGTACACCATATTTAAGGTATCTTTTTGCCAGTAGAAAACAACCATTATTTTGTTACGACAACATGGGCATATTAATGTGGTGAAGTAGTGCATAATGCTTGAATAATGAATACACCTTTGGTATGCCAGAGTAACTTGATCAAATTGATAAATCACTTTAATTGACTTTGTCAGAGCCATGGCAGCAGTTTATACCGAGAGTTACCAATTCATTAGGTACACCTGTACAGTCCAATGAAATCCAATACCACATTCCTGCAATAAATCTCTTCATTGTTAACGACCTTTATTAATCAGCCGCTGTTAAGGTTGAAGTTAGTGTTGCTGTTGTTGCACTGGATTGCTGCAGATTGTACAGGGGCAGGTCGATAAAAACATGGGCAGTGTCCAACCGCACTATGACCCTCTAGGGCAGGGATGTCAAAGTCAAATACATCAGAGGGCCAAAAAAACAAATTTGCTACAAGCCGAGGGCCGGACTGGTTCAATGTTTATTAAAACATATTAAAATGATTCCATATAACCTATTGAACCAAGATCTAACACAGTGTACCGTATTATATATGATAATTAAATAAATAATCCAATATTTTTGTATGGCTCCAGCAGTAATTTGAGGTGAAAACATTTTTCAACAGGCTCACAGACAAAAACAAACTTCCTTCAAAGAGAAAACACATGTCCTGTACATGAAATGAATAAAGCAATATTTTCTCATGACCTTAGTTATTTCAAGGAAAACATTTTCAACAGGCAAACAGCAAAAAATAAAATGTCCTTCAAAAATAAAATGTGTTCCTTAATATCAAGATAAAGACACACAGCTTTGTGAACATGTGCTCTGCCTCCCACCTAGCTTAAAACACCCTGGTCAAATCGTCCACCTTCCGTTTAGCCATTATTGGGGGGGGGGGGGGGGGGGGTGCTGAACGTTGACATCTGTCCTGAATGCGTAAGAATATTGAAGACGGGGCGGCCCACTTGCGGCGCTACAGTGAGTTCGCGGGCTACTGTTGCATTGTGGGTAATGTAGTTTTTTTGCGTGAAAAACACCAGCAGGCGGCTGTGGCGTGCGGGCCGGTTCTAATACTAATCAAATATCATCCCGGGGGCCAAGATAATTCATTGGCGGGCCGGATCTGGCCCGCGGGCCTTGACTTTGACACCCATGCTCTAGGGGGTGCATGAATTCCCACTGTCTTTTCAGTCACTGTATACAGGTGGCACTAGACCAAACTAGGCCAAATTTAATATGAGTTCACCTATTCAAAAACCCAACATGCTACCCCACCGAACATAGATCGAATGAAAAAAATATATAAAAAACAGCTGCTGCCTGATCCACAGCTGCACTTTTCTTTGCTTTCACGTCCTCCCCATGCTTCTCCAAACTGGAGGTGTGCTGACCGCCATCTACTGTAGCTAACACACTGACTATGGATAAGTACTTCATACAACCCTACTTCAAAAAAGTCAGAACTATCCCTTTAAGAGGACACACACACACACACACACACACACACACACACACACACACACACAAAACACACACACACACACACACACACACACACACACACACACACACACACACACACACACACATACACACACGCACACACGCCTGTTTTGACCCTTGTACTGTAAGATTAAGATAGAGGGTATATAATAGTTAAATGCATAGGGACTTCTGTTATTGTCAACATGTCATGGGATCAAAGAGCTCTTTAAGACTGTAATGTACTTATATTATCACTGAAATACACTTGGAAGTGAACAATGTAAATGGCTGGATCTAATCCATAGTACACTTGGCAGGAATTGTAGAGGTCAAAGTGGATTAAATAGCTCAAATGAAAAATCTTATCATTTAGTTACAGTGCAGCTGAAATTGACATTAATCTAGTCTTTCATGAAACAATGGACACAGATGCATTAAAATCCCACAACATATGTCAAGAAATGGAGCTAAAAAAACGGTGCGTAGCTAAATTTTATTTACCTGTTGTTCTTACTTCAATGCATAATTCAGGTTTGGTCACATGTGCTGTACTGGATGCAACATGACCTCTAAAACAGATAAAAAAGCATCCGGGTTAAATTTAGGTTAGCTGAAGTATACATGCAGGTAATCAGTACAAAAGCTGCATCATGAAGTAGTAGTTGACTTACTTTGTGCCTCTGATGTTTCAGTTTGTTGGGTGGTAAAATATGAGATACAGCTCCATGCCAGGCTGAGGCAGAGGGTACAGAAGGTGTAGCTGCAGTCTCCTGAACACAAGCCAGAGCACACGTCCACACACATCTGGCAACAGATGTCACAGCAGCGCTCAGAGCAGTATCTCCCGCCGTCGCACACACACGAGCAGCCACCAGCCGCTCTGCATTCCTCCTTACTTTGCAGGCAGGAGTTGCAAAGCTTGCAAGACTGTAACCCCATGGGTCTGCCTGTTAAAACACACACAGACACATGGAGACAAGATATTAGAGGAAATCCCTGTCTGGAAAAATGGTCTCCTTTTCAAGTCCAGAATTGAAATTCCATGGATGTATATTCAAAAGGAACTTGATGGAGAAAACGATGCTGATAATTGACTGTTAGTCTATCCTGAACATTGTACAAGTTCCCTGCTAGCTCAAATGAAGTCCAAAGTTCTTGCAGTAGGCTATTTGCTGATGTTATCTCTGAGCAGTTTGATCAACTTCAGGTTATAATCTTCAATATCATACTTTGCCCCCTGAGGACATTATTCTATTCCTCCATCATCTCCCACATTCACGAGAGGGATAAAGTGAGCCTCAACAATTATGCCCATGAAAAAAAAGCATGGCAACCTCAAATGTCACTAACAACAGAGTTCTTCTGTGATAGCACAAGTCCAACATTCTCATAACACCAAATAAAAAGATTCCTGTTCTGAGATTGAAATTGAACAGAGACACTCTTTCTCAGGCCTACTTGTCACGGGGTCTTCAAGGAAGAGATGGTTGTAAGTAAGGATAATTAGCAATGCAGCATTAATACGAAACACTGATTTAATTAGAACAGCACTAAACAACTAAGTTTCTGAACAAACTAAAGATACTAATAGCATGCTATAGGGTTTGAAACCATTTGGAATAACAAATTGCCTTTTGGTTTTACTCAAAAACGTGTTTTAAGGCAAGGCAAGGCAACTTTATTTGTATAGCACTTTTCATACACAAGGCAGACTCAAAGTGCTTCACAGCACAACATGTTATGCATTAAAATGCATTACAGAAAGACAAAGAGAATAAAAACATAGACAATAATTAAAACAGTGCGGACGTTAAAAGTGCAAAGGTTTAGCAGAAAGCTAAGGTGAACATAAAAGTTTTCAGTCTAGTTTTAAAAGTGGCCAGAGTGGGTGAAAGTCTCACATCTTCAGGAAGTTTATTCCAGCTGTTTGTTGCATAATGACTGAAAGATGCTTTCCCTTGATTTGAGTTTACTCTGCAAACCACTGACAGATTGGCCTCAGAGGATCTTAGTGATCTAGAAGGCTTATATAGTGGGAGCATATCAGTGATATACTTCGGCCCTAGACCATGTAGTGATTTATATGTGAGGATTTTGAAATCAATTCTCTGACGTACAGGAAGCCAGTGTAATGATTTAAGAATTGGTGTAATGTGCTCACATTTTTTGGTCTTTGTTAGAACTCTAGCAGCAGCGTTCTGAACAAGCTGTAACTGCCTGACAGTTTTTTTGGGAAGACCTGCAAGGAGACCGTTACAGTAGTCTAGCCTACTGGTAATAAAGACACGGACAAGTTTTTCTAAGTCTTGAGCTGCCATGAGCCCTCTAAGTCTTGTTACGTCTTTAAGGTGATAGTAGGCCGATTTTGTTACTGATTTGATGTGACTGTCGAAATGTAAATCAGAATCCATAATAACCCCAAGATTTCTGGCTTTATTTGAGGTTTTCAGGGACAGTGATTGAAGGTGATTGATGACTTTAAACCTTTCTTTCTTAGCACCAAAAACAATTATCTCAGTTTTATCCTCATTTAGTTGAAGGAAATTTTGGCACATCCAGTGTTTGACTTGCTCAATGCACTGGCACAGACGATCTATGGGGCGGTAGTCATTTGGTGATAGCGCTACATAGATTTGGGTGTCATAGGCATAGCTATGGTGGTCAATGTTATTATTTTGCATAATTTGTCCTAGTGGGAGCATGTAGATGTTAAATAAAGTCGGCCCCAAGATTGAACCTTGGGGGACTCCACACGTTACGTTGGTTTGTTCTGATACAAAGTCGCCAATGGAAACAAAATAGTTCCTATCTTGTAGATATGACTTGAACCAGTTTAAGACTGTGCCTGAGAGCCCCACCCAGTTTTCCAACCTTTCCAAAAGTATTGAGTGGTCGACAGTGTCAAATGCAGCACTGAGGTCCAATAGCATTAATACTGAAGTTTTGCCAGAGTCTGTGTTAAGACGGATGTCATTTATAACTTTAATAAGGGCCGTCTCATGCTATGAAAAGGTCGAAATCCTGACTGGAGGTTGTTGTGGCAGCCAGTAGAAGCCAAGAAGTGATTTAGTTGTTGGAGTTCAACTTTCTCAATTATTTTACTTATGAATGGTAGATTTGAAATTGGTCTGTAGTTGTTGATAATAGAGGCATCTAGGCTCCGCTTTTTTAGAAGAGGTTTAATGACTGCAGTTTTGAAGGCCTTTGGGAAATTGCCAGATTGAATAGAGTTATTAACTATTTGCAATACGTCTGTTGATAGGCAGTCAAAAACATTCTTAAAGAAGTTGGTAGGTAAAGCATCAAGACAGCAGGTGGTTGGCTTTAGATCTGTCACTGTTTCCACTAGAGTTTTAGACTCTATGGCATTAAAGCTTGCCATCATTGCTGTGTTATTTTGGCCTAAATGGGGTGGTGATCCAACTTTTTTGTTTGAGATATTGATGGCACGTCTGATGCCTTCAATTTTATCAGTATAAAAGAATGCAAACTCATTGCATTTCTCTGTGGAATGGAGTTTGGCTGGCATTTGTGTTGGGGGGTTGGTCAGTCTGTCGACAGTTGCAAATAGGGTTTTGGCCTTATTAGTGTTGCTGTTTATGATATTGGAGAAGAATGTTTCTCTAGCGCTTTTTAAGACTAAATTGTAGGCCTGGAGCCTCTCTTTATAGATGTCATGGTGAATATGAAGTTTTGTATTTCGCCAGATTCGTTCAGCCTTCCTGCACTCTCTTCTCTGGGCTGTTACAACAGCAGCTTTTCTCCAGGGTGCCTTTTGCTTACCAGAAATCGTTTTAACTGTAACCGGTGCAATGACATCTATGATATTCACAATTTTGGAATTGAAGTTGTTTACAAGATCATCAGCATGGCATGGGTCTAGAGGTGGTAGCGAGGAGATGGCATTTTTGAAGAGTACATTAGCATGTTCATTGATGTAGCGCTTTTTGACATTCTTTGATTCTGTTTGTGTCTCCGGAATTAAAGAAATATTAAAGAAAACACAGAAGTGATCAGACAATGAAAGATCAGTCACAAGAACATCAGAAACATTGAGACCTTTTGTAATAATCAGGTCCATGGTGTGTCCTTTACAGGCTGAGAAGGGGTTGCCACTGAGATGACGCTGAGGGGGGGATCGCTGAGGTCGGTCAAGGGGGGTAAAAATAGAAGTAGGGCGGGGAGTGGGTGGGGGTAGCTCCCGGAACTCCAAGGGGGATAAGGGGGAAGAAAGGCTTACTTGAGGAAGGGAGAAGGATGGAGACCTGGATGGAGGTTTGGGGGGTGTGGGGGAGGGATCTTCACGCCAGTTGAAATTAAGGGGGCGGTAGAGGGGGATGGACACCTCTCCTCTTTGCTCTGGTGTCTCTCATGGTCAGCGCTCTCCTTTTGCAATGGCGGTCCTCCTTCGACGTTCATGATAAGCTGTGTTGTGTCTGTCTTTTTCGTTGGTTCCTCTTGTCTCTTGTTCTTGGCAGTGATGATAGATGGATGACGCAGGAAGTAAGACATGTTGGTCATGAAAAGCTTTACTTCCAGCTTATTTAGACAAAGTCCGTCTGCCTTAAAAAGATGCCTGCGGTCCCAGAAAAAGCTAAAATTGTCAATAAAATGCATTGAACGAGCAAGAAAAGCGCTGGAGAGCCACTCATTCAGCGAGTAAAGTCGACTGAATCTCTCAGCTCCTCTCCCGATCGGGGGTAGAGGACCACTGATAAACACCTCAGCATTCACAGCGCTGACTGTTTCAAAGAGTTTATTGAAGTGCTCTCTCAGCTCCCTTGATTTTTGTTTTTCAATGTCATTAAAACCAATGTGCAGAATGATATTTTTCACATTTGGGTGTGCAGCCACAATTTCCAGGATTCTTTTTTCCAAGTCAGACACCGTATCCTTCGGAAAGCAGAGTACTTTGGTGTTATTATTGCTTTTCATATCTTTTACAGAAAAGTCACCCACAATCAGATTTTCAGGCCCACTTGTTAGCTTTCTCTGTGGTTTAAAGTTAGCTGGTCTTACCCTTCTGCGTGTTGATGGTGAGTTATTCAGGCAATCAGGGGGGGATCCATTGTCCGGCAACAGTGGAGCAAACCTGTTCTTTAGTTGAACACTTGCTTGCTGGGGAGGCATCTTCTGCTGATTACCTTTAGCACTGTAGCACAGACTCAGGCTTATCTTGAATGGTAGGCCTCCCTGCCTAGCGTTGAGGAAGTCGTAAAAATATTGAAAAATGCCTCTGTTATCTAAAAGAAATATAATCCCACTGGTTTTGTAAGTATCCAGGAGCTGTTGCTCTTTGCGTCTTGTTGAGGAGAAGCAAATAGTAGCAGATAGTAGCAAAAACAATGCAAGCAAAGGCGAGAGCAAGCATAAAAGCGTCCGCACTGTAGCAAAGCAGGAGAAAACAACGTGCAGATTTGTTATAAAGCGCTGCTTTTTACAGCTAAGAGAGAAGGATGTAGGGCCTTGACTCACGTTCAGATTATGAGAAGTATTCTATATAAACTTATGCGTTAATCAATTAATATTAGCTATCGACAATAATTATCAAAGATAATGGTTAACCTGGCAGATGGTCCTACTCCATGTAGACCATTATCCAAGCCTGGGGACAGCTGGCAGCTGATCTCAGGATCCAGGATCCAAGAGTCAAGAGACACAAGCCTGGCTTTCCTGCAGTTTTATACACATGGTGATGTCGTGGTTCAGGAGGTCATCAGGTCAGCCAATGGGCAATGAGATTTGTGGGTAGTTTTCACACCTGGGTGTGAGAACTGTGTGGGGGAAGGGTGGCCTGAGTGTTGGCCATCTTCCCTTTGTTTCTGACCAGGCAGCCAGAAACAGGCTTTAGGCCTAGCCCTTTTGGCCAGGCTGAGGCCTTGTCTGAATCAAACTGAAAGTTCACATTAATCCAAAATTGAACAGTTATCTGTTGCACCTACATTGACGACCAGGAAGACAAAAATAGATTTGTCTAAGTTTCTGCATTTTCCCAGCTTGGGATCAATAAAGTGTTCATATTCTATTCTTTAATTTGCCTGTGAATATTCTCATTTGTCCAGGCCATCGTTATCCCCAAAGCAATTTCAGTCAAAAGCAACTGGACTTGGTTATTTGTCCAGGAAGACGTTTCACCTCTCATCCAAGAGGCTTCATCATTTCATGTACGCATCTGACCAGGCTGGGAATTTTCCAACTAACTGGTGTGGAGATCCAGGTATTTAACGTCTCACGAGGCCGATGATGTCACTGGAACCCTTTGTGCTCCAAGTGCCAAAGGTAGTAGGGAAGTAGGTTTCAACTTTGTTAGTGCTCTATTGCTCTTTCTTCCAGAAAGAAAACCAAAGTGGTTGAAAAAGAAAACAAGGGAAACAACATAGTCATTCCGTATGTGTCTGGGGTATCAGAGAAACTCAGGAGGATCTTCAACAAACACTGCATCCCTGTGTATTTCCAACCCAGTAACACACTCAGACAGAGACTAGTACATTAGAGGTTAGATTATTAAATCTCCTGGGAAGGGATGAAAGGGCTGCATTGTAAATTGGAGATAAGTGGTGTCTCAGACGTCCTCCTCTGTTTAGCGATGGTTTCTCTACTTTTGCATAGAAGGCTTCTTTTACTCCTCTTTCAAACTACTTGTCCTCTCTGTCCAGGATGCGGACATTGTTGTCATCAAAGGAGTGGGCTCTCTCCTTGAGATGTAAGTGGACAGCGGAGTCCAGGCCTGAGGAGCTCTCCTGTGTTGGGCCATGCGTTTATGCAGTAGTTGTTTTGTTTCTCCAATGTAGAGATCTTTGCATTCCTCGTTGCATTGGACAGCCTAAACCAGATTGCTTTTGTGGGTGTGTGGTGTTCTGTCCTTGGGATGTATTAGTCTCTGTCTGAGTATGTTACTGGGTTCGAAATACACAGGGATGCAGTGTTTGTTGAAGATCCTCCTGAGTTTCTCTGATACCCCAGCCACATACAGAATGACTATGTTGTTTCTCTTGTTTTCTCTTTCTTTTTCAACCACTTTGATTTTCTTTCTGGGAGAGCAAAAGATCACTATAACAAAGTCGAAACCTACTTCCCACCAACGACTATCACTCTAACATCAGTCGTTGGCACTTGGAGCACAAAGAGTTTCAGTGACATCATCGGCCTTGTGAGAGGTTAAATATCAGATGCAAATCAGATATCTCAATGTCACACTGATCACCCATGATCATCATTACAACAATCAATCTGATTCCAATCACATTCATATACAGTATGACACCTCTCTCACAGTGTTGTATGTTTTTCTGGCACAACAGTCAATTGGTTGACATACTGTAGGAGGTCTGTAAGCTGACCTGGGGCCTTGAGTTATAGAGTCAACATCCACCCACATTATTGTCATTTGGTTTTGCACCTTCAATACCTCCACAGCACACATAACACACATTCATGCACTGCTTTCATTGATGGTGTTTTCACTCTGTTTTGTTAACCTAAGCCGTTGACATATTGACTTATACTACAGTAAAATGTTTTCAAAGCTACAGTGCAAGGGTCCTTTTATTTATTGTGTAACTAAATGATATGCTTGGGGCTGTTAAATGCAAGCTTTAGTTGTATGCTGAGGATTCTGCATTTCTGTTCCTGGTAAGATTTAAAGAATTTTAATGAATCCAGAAGTGTAGGAGAGTGGCTCAGAAAATAGCATGCTGTCAATACATTAGGGTATAATCAAGTCTAACCTGATTGGAAAAAAGCTGCCGGAAAAATGTGTTGAAAGTGTCTTGTAATGGAGTTGAAATTACTCAGACCGTGTCTCATAATTAGAAATACTTTTGGAACAGTCGAGCTCCTATAGATTGTGTGCCAGCAAACTCAAATTCCTGTCTCACAGAAAAAGGCCTTTTCAACTTTACTGTTATGAAACTTCTCATATCATCACTAATACCAGGTCATTTTGATGATGCATGTTCTGCTTGCAAACTTTGTCTTAGAAACAAACTACAGGTGATGAAAAATAATATTATGCAGTATTTATTAAATGCATCCCCTCAAACTCATGTTGGAAATTATGAATTCAGAAGGGTAGGACTAGTGCCAGTACAGCTCCGAGTACAACAATAGTAGCTGCATCATACAATATTGTATAATAGTAGCTACTAAAATTAATATAAATAATAATAATAATAATTATAATGAAAATGATATTGTACGATCTACCGGTATATCTTCGTTCCTACCCTCACCAATGGTCATGAAAGCTGGGTCATGACCGAAAGAACGAGGTTGAGGGTACAAGCGGCTGAAATGGGTTTTCTCAGGAGGGTGGCTGGAGTCTCCCTTAGAGATAGGGTGAGAAGTTCAGCCATCCGTGAGGAACTCGGAGTAGAGCCGCTGCTCCTTTGCGTTGAAAGGAGCCAGTTGAGGTGGTTCGGGCATCTAGTAAGGATGCCCCCTGGGCGCCTCCCTAGGGAGGTGTTCCAAGCACGTCCAGCTGGGAGAAGACCTCGGGGAAGACCTAGGACTAGGTGGAGATATTATATCTCCACACTGGCATGGGAACGCCTCGGGATCCCCCAGTTAGAGCTGGTTAATGTGGCCCAGGAAAGGGAAGTGTGGGGTCCCTTGCTTGAGCTGCTGCCCGACCCCGGATAAGCGGTTGAAGATGAGATGAGATGAGATTATAAATGGATATGCTCCTCAATATTTGTGTTCTCAGATAAGAGTGATCCATACAGTACAGTGTAAATACAGTATAATGCAGGGCTAGTGTGTATGTCATGCTAAGTTAGAAGTCAGGTTAAGACTGTGTATTATCTATGGAACAGGGTAACATACTGTTTGTATATGTTTTATTTATAAAATTTGCAATGACATTGTTATTTTAGCTGTCTTTGATTTTGATGTGGGAAATATTTTTATTTTTCTTAAATTGTGGTGATGTGTTTTTGGATTTCAGGATTGGGTTTTGTTCTTTTTATGTTGAATGTGTTGTGCTTCTTTATGTTTTCTCTTATAAAAATCCCAGGTACCATGTTGGAAGTAAGTGTTTTACCTTTAACATGGTATCCTTTTGGATTTTTGTATCTGGTAATCCATGAATAAAATGAATCAACCTTGGTTTAATACATTTGTTTGTTTGTAAGTTGGTGTTAATAAATATATTGTGTGGTCTCCCCCTCTTTCCCTGAACCAATTTGTGACACATCAGAACACACAGCTAATGAGATGTATGCAGGCCAGTGCTAAATAAATAGAGAAACCACAATTAGGAAAGCAATGTGAAAGTATACGGTCAGCAATCCTACACAAATACAGTAAATATGCACATTTATTTCAAGCATGCACAACATTGTTCTGCATGCATTCTTTTTTTCAAATGTACATTTTACACATATTTCTTTTTTTTACACTAGTCTCTTAGCAGAGCCTCAATACTAATTAGTGTATGTCACAAATACACATTTTAATCTGTGAATCATTGAAACAGATCACATCCATGTTACATAATTGTAAAGTGCTTTCTTTAGTTCAATACAGAATGAATCATAAAGAAAATTATATTGAAGTTGATTGCTCAAAGATAGAATAACTTCAGTTTGTGGAAGATGTGACATTTCATTTTATTAAGTATTTAACTGTCTTTTATGGTCCCATGGTCTTTTTTGACACTTGCATACATCAAATAAGCCATTGAGACAGTTTTTTTTGTGTATGAGCTATTAACGGAGATATCCAAGAGAGTCGCTAAAAGCCGGACATGACAAACATTGATTAGCTTGGTGCACTACGGTGATGACATTAAATCTGCTTTTTTGACCATTAATACTGCTCAAAATAACACCAAACCTCTGCAGTAGCATGATAAGAGTTCCTACACATAAAATAAAGCACCAACAACATAGTTAGCAAACCCGGAGTTTATTAAAGAGTGTTTTGAAAGACTTTCCTACCGGCCATGGTACCAGCTCCTCTCGTAGTAAAGTCCATTCAAGTCAATTACCAAATGCAAACCACAAGGAAGGAGCCCATTGATGCTTTGTTTTATGTGTAGGGATACATATCATGCTACTGCAGAGCTTTGGTGTTATTTTGAGCAGTATTAGTGGTTAAAAAGCTGTTTTAATGCCTTCACCGTAATTCCCCCGAGCTAATCACTGTTAGTCACACAGCGGAGTGTTAGAGTGTTAGCGACTCTACCGGATTTCTCCGTTAATAGTTCATACACAAAATAACTTTCTCGATGGCTTATTTGATGTGTGCAAGTGTCGAAAAAGACCATGATTTTACGCCGGTATTACACTTTAATCAAGGACAGAGGACTACATCTATTCACAAGGCGGCTCTCGTGGTGTTTTATCATTTCCCTTCCTTCTCCGCTCTGTCATTCAGTCTCTTTCTCTCTTTCACTCGCTTCCTCTTTTGTAGACACACACAGATTGCTTCTTACTCTCTATAACACAAATGTCAGCACGCTGAGAGTGACAGGTGAACGACAGTGAAGTGGATTTGACCTTGATGGCTCTGAGACTGAAGTGACAGTAATAAAAGGCGGTCTGAGCTATTGTTGGCCCTGGGGCATCTATTAATGAATGACATGAAACAGCAGTGAGATTCGGGGACAGGCAAGGGAGGAGGAATGATGGAGGACAGGTGACAGCAGCCTACACACGACCCTCACCTGTGGTGAGCTCAGCCAGCACCTTGCAAAGGTCTCACACTTAAACACACATTTGATAGCATGTGCTCAGACAGCTGCTTCCAGACTGCTGTTCACACAAGCATGCAAGCAATGTACGGAGGTGTCAGATGCACAACAACCTACGAAAAAACGTTTTACGAAGACATTCTGTCAAAACCTTGTGTTTACTGTAGAATAAATCACCAGCTTTTTCATTACATTATTCATGTGCTAAGTAGACTCCTCTTTACCTGAGGGCGACTTCCATTTTTTCACCTCCCACTCACTCTGACTCTCATACCCGGATCATGCACTGATACAAACCCCAGTGACAACTCAGCTTAATCCCCAGCTTCCCCTGCTGCAGTGCATCCTGTTGGTGAATTGTTGCGAGTGTGCAAATGAGGCTATTTCAGAGATTCAAGCATCTTATATTCAACACACTGAAAGTACAGCTCAGTGCCGGGTTCTAATGCTCCAGCAGAATTTTTTGGTCTTTTTATCTGATATCAGGGATAATTATAGATAATGAAATGATAGAGGTGATAAGTGTCAGACCACTAATGGAATGCAGTACTTAACCTCCATAATCCCTATGTGTCCTTCACTTAGTGTCAGGATAATTAGATTACTGCTGCTGATACCTTCTTTTCTCACTGACACCAGTTTATACATGTACTCACAAACATACGCAGTGCCCCTATAATCGACTTTTAACCCATTTGGATGCATGGACTTACTGTAGTACATTACAGTTTTTTATTTTTCATTGACTTAAATGGAAAATTCAACTTTTTTTTAAGTGGGGTTGTATGATGAACTTAGCGATAGTCAGTGTAATATTGTACCCAGTGATGACAGTTAGCACGCTGTCAGTCGGAGAAACAGTTAGAAGTATCGACCCGCAAGCTCAGCAATATACTGCTGCGGATGGGGGCAGCAGCTGAAAATATATTTTAGCCACCTTAAAAAAGGACTACCTAAAAAAGTACATTTCATTGATGAGTACGCTATATTTAGAATATTTTCACAGCTTCACCTTGCCAGTATGACATTCTCCAAAAAAGTTACCCCTCTCTCTCTTTCACCCATTCAGTCCCTCTCTGCAGAAGTTCTTCTTCTGTATACTCCGGCTCATAAAGGGATCCTCTTGTCTCGATTCCGTCATTGCTGTGAAAATAACTCATTTTTACCAGCCGTGACAGCGATGCTAGTATTGTTTTCATGTGTGTGTGTCTACGTCATCATGAGGTCGTGGAGACCCCTACTGCAGCGAGATATACATATGTGGTTTTGAGTATTTTACCTAATGTTTATCTGTCTGTTCATCTGTTTGTGAACACATTTCACTGTATTAGCATCTCAAACTTGCCAGATACAGTCATGAAACTTTATAGGTCTGTCGTGGAGATTAAAATGGAAGTTGAGGTCCAAGATGTGTGTGGTCTAAGCAAGGACTGCAGAAGTAGGGGTGTAGGAAGTTAGGAAGGGGCCTAGGCTCTCCCGCTTAAGGCCCCTGGCCCGATTAGGCATTGTGGCTTCTGTGTGGTTATTTTATTGTGTTTGTTTATTCCATAAACCACAGACAGTCTGACCAAAACAGTGCAAGACACAGATGCACTCTGAGAAAAAACATTGCCAAAGAGAAAGGCTGTCTGACAGCAAGGTAAAGCAGTGACGGCACAAGAAATATTCACATTCATATTCCTATATGAACTTTTGTTGTGCTCCATCATTCATATCTGTATTTTCTAATGAATAAGAGGTATCACAAGAAATCACACAGACATGATATCTATGTTCTTCTACAACCTGTCTTGGAAGGATCACTCAAGATAAGCAATGAGTAACAGTTTAAACAGTAAAAACAGTGAGAGATTTACTGAACCTGTCGGAGAAGGTATGGCGGTGCTGCTGGGTGATATATGGTGGCGGGGAGGGCACCACGTAATAGGCGTCTCCAGCACTCCATCAGGATTGGCAAGGCACACTATTTTACCCCAGCTATCGCCCAAGGGCTCTGCTCTCGCACCCTGAATCTCTACATCACTCCTATCAACTGGATGGGAAGTAAGATCTAATTGGCAGGTAGCATGTCACATTCAGTGGTGACAGAGAAAGGAAAAGGGGAAAGATGGTAAAAAAAGATGTTAACAGGGAGAAGCCAAGAATGTGTGTGGATTTATTCTAGTTACTCTAAGAAAAACTGGCATTCAATTTTGCATTCATATATCCATGTTACATATAACCTGACTTTTTGTCACCAGCAGGTAAGTTTCTCTAAGTTTTTCTACTTGATGAATTGGCAAAACATTTTGCACAGACATGGTTCCATGCTTTCCGGGCTGTGATAATCTTCTGATTGTTCCTTTATAGCCGCACCTCAAAATTGACATTTTTGCTTTTTAGTGCAAATGATGAACTATTGGATAAATCGTCATGATATTTTGTACAGACATTATTATTAGTTAGCATTTTCACCACTATGTCGAAGTATAGTTTCACCCTGCCATTAGGATGACTGTAGAGTCTTAGGCCTAGTCTACACATATGCGTTTCTCTGTCTTTTAAAAAACAAAATAAAAAAACAGGGTTCCTCCCTCCTTTGTTCTCAAAACAATCTTGTCCACACCGGCAGCGTTTTAAATACATTTCTGTCAAAATAAAAATGCAATTGAACATGTAAAAAGACCTATTATATAGCATCAGCATCATCATCAACATTATTTTGGCCATGTTTGCAGTAAATGCACTAAAGGTTGATTCATTTGTGACCCCTCACAAATTAGATAACAGTGCACACTCTAACATTACAGTTTTTCCTTGTCTACATGTCTACAATGAAAACACAGAAAAGATCAGTTTTCATCGCCCCCCCAAAAAACACAGTTTGCATGCTGACGAAAAGCCAAAATGCATAGAAAAAGCTGGTTTTATAAATTACCCATGTTCATGTGGACAAGGCCCAAGCCTTTTTTGAGCATCAACACAATGTTAAATACTATTCAGCTTTACACGGATAAGCCTCTCTGACATTGATTTAACCACTGAGCAGCTACAATTAGACCAGATGAGGGTTACGTGCCTTTCTAAATGGTACCTTTTGGAAGTAGTTGTGCTCTCATTTACTTCCTCACGTAAAAATTCAGCCTGTCTAGAGATTTTAATGAGAAACCTTTCCCAAGGCTGCCTCTTTAACTTCTATGATTCTATGCGACTCAAGGACAGACTGGCCATCTGGAGTTGTGGAGGACCTTTGGGCCAGTTGCAACTCTTGCACCACTGATATGGAAAAAATGAAATGGCCCATTCTGTTTGGTTATCCTCATTTAGACTGGCCCACTGGGTCCGCAGAGGCTCCTGTGTCCAGACGTCATCAATTTATATCATCTCTGGAGTGGTATCTTTCTTTGCTCTCACCTTTGTGTGTTGTTCTCTTAGTATACTCAGTTTTCATACAGATTAATGTTGATTGATTGCATGTAAAATACACTTTTTCTTCTTCATCTTTTTAAAGATTGTTACATGCCCAAGAAGTCTTTCCAGATGCCTCTGCTTCAACATAATACATCAAGGCTTTGGATCTTTTTTTCAGAACTCATCTAGCAGTTGTTGATCAGAAAATGTAGTGCCTGTTGACCAGGTAGTGTTTTCATTGTGACAGTGATGTATCTTTTTAAGCATACAGTATATTTATGTCTAATTTATCAGCTCAGCTCAGACAGCTTCTCCCGTTTGCCAGCTGGACACGGACAACAGCATTTCCATCACCACCTGTGAAGTATCAGAGTTGATACTGAGCTGAGATGAAGAGATGCCATCCTTGACAGGCTTTTCATAATGACTGATCTGTGGCACTTTCATTTACTGTTCAAAGTGATGGACAAATGCCCAGGGTGTGCCAAGAGACGGTGTCATCAAGATGTCTTTTTGAAGAAGTGTTTCTGGCAATTGACAAGCTGGCGGGGTGTTTCTGTCTCTTTCTTGCCTACAGTGAGGCAAGGGGATCGATTATGATTGGTTTCTCGGCAAGTATAGTCAAGGTGCAGGATTGACTTGGAAATGTGTGTTGACATGGAGATCAACTGAACCTACTCAAGCAGCTGGTATTAATGAAGCACAAAATAACAACTGTTAGTTAGCTGCGCAAATCCTCATTCCGTCTCACAGAACAAAACACCCACTCACGGCTGCACTTGTGTGGCAAAAAAAAATTTTTTTTAATTCAAAACTATCACTGTTCGTGTGTTGTTATGGCAATTAGACCATCCAGTGTCATGTTTAGTCAAGCCTTAACCTTTTGCCCATGACTTACCCGCAACATTTCACAGAGGAATTTAATCTTGTAGAACATTGCCTTTTTTTCTTCTTTTATTGAATGAGTTACTTAAACTGGTTTCCATGGTTCCATTCAATATAATATTCCAGCTATTTTTTTTACCTTCAGAATAAAATAATGAACGGTAAAGCTTTTTCATTGCCTCTGCACCAGCATGTTCATTCTTGCTTCAGTTGTGGTCTCATGAATAGAGAGAGAACGAGAGCAGGAAAAGGGGGATGACACAAACATCAACGTCATATTTCCATCACGTTCTCTGAATTGTTTTTCACGATGAATGACTTTTTTAATCATGTCATCATGTTGCATCTTCTTCTTCCACAATGATATTGGTGCCACCTACTGCTTATCTTGATGAACCAACTCCTGATAATAGTATGGATACAGTAATTAATTCACATTTTCTTTTGACAGTTTTCTCTTAAATCCAGCGAGAATTTATGATACATTTCGATGGAAATCCAGCTTTTGTCTTTGTTTGTGCGGACTATGCACACTACTGGAGCTCGCTTGACATCCAGAGGTTTCTCTAGCCCATTCATCAAAAGGACCAGTGCTCTTGTGAGTGAGAAGATTTATACACCATGGAAGAGAGGTGGAGAATTAGCCCAGATTTATGAGCACAGACCGCAATGGTAAGGCACTGGCAGCTGCTACTTGACATTTGAAATAGAGAATGTGAAAGAAAATTGGAGACAGGGGGAAACAGGAAATTGGAACACCAGAGAGGTGTAGAGAGACTGAGAAATGAATGAGATATAACCAGGTCCAGGATAAGAATAACAGTATGTGATTGGGAACGCTAATTTGTAGTGAAAAAAGCTAAAGATCCGTTTTTATTTATTTTTCAGTTTATTTTCTGAGGGACAGTGCCTATTAAAAATAAATATTACTGTGACTATGCCAGAATTAGCCAGGAGGCTAAGACATTAGCTACAGTAAAACACACAACACAGACATAGGCAACAATAAAAATCTGACTAAATTATGATTCAACAAACAATTACAGAACATCATAGATTACATAACAGCTTTGCAAAAACGGACACAAAACACAATGTGAACAACAGTACAGCAGCACTACGTAACAGGACAGTTTAGCAGCATACAGGTTGTGTATTGACAGACTTTGTCTTATGGTGAAGTCCAAACTCGTGCTGACAGATTTGGTGGCCAATTTTTTAACCGTCTAGAATAGGACCTGTAGTGAGTTCCTTGATGTGTACAGCATTACATTAATGGGAGGCTTTAATTACAAAGGCAGATTGACTGAAAGCAGATTTTCTTAGTGGGATAATGCAGTTTCCTCTTGTGACTCCTCTTGATTTGATCCGATTTGCATTTGCTCATTGCTTAACAAAATAACTGAGTAGGTGACGAGCCATGCCACAATAATTTTATTGAGTGCCAATTATTTTTTTATTTTTGAAAGGTAATTCATTTTTAGATGTTAATGCTATATTGATGCCATAAGATGTTAATGCTATATTGATGCTGTGAGATGAATATCCAAAGGCATTGGGGAAAACCAACCTGGACTTGAAAGAACTTGATGATCTTAGCCATAAAAACTAGGTTTTAAATCCCCAGTTCAGCGTAATTCCAACTCTCCACTCTTCCACTCTCATATTGCTTGATAACATGCTCCCATTCCTTCAACAAGTAACAGGCTCCAGCCTATGACTTGAATCCCAGGGACTGCTGGCACGCTATCAGTTTACAGTTCGCAGTGTTGTTGCAGCAGTGGTAGTTATGATAGACATTGAAAGATGAAAACATAAAGTCAGACTTTGGCTGGACAACAGGGTAAAGAAAAAAATGTTTTTGAGCATTGAGTAAAATAAAGCAATGTGAAGCTTGTCAGTGGGTCTGGAACAACTAAAAGCCCAAGTTCTAGCACATGCATCTTGTACCATAAATTGTAAAGTATTAGTGAAAAGTCATCAAATAAATGTGGAGTAAAAAGTACAACATTTACCTCTGAATTGTAATGAAGTAGGAGTGTCAGAAAATTCATTCATGTCTCATGAATGCATGTTACTAATTCAACTTCTTGAATTAGTAACATGCATTCACAGAGCTGGGTCTGTCTGACGTTCCTGCCTGTAATAGGGAAGGTTTTCGTTCCCACCGTACTCTACGGGGGAATTGTTGGGTCTATGTTTATCATAGAGTGTGGTCTTTACCTAGTTTGTAAAGTGTCCTGAGATACCTTTTGTTATTATTTGGCACTATAAATAAAATTTAATTGAAATTGAATTAGAAAATATAAATCCACAAGTAACAAGTAACTCAAAATTGTACTTAAATAGTTCTTGACTAAATTAAGTCTACCCCTGGAAATGGGTCACTTCAAAGTACCTTCCTAAGTGAGTTTGAATTAGAGATCTGGTGCCAAAAAACAGAGCTGTAAATGAACAGAAGAAAAGGCAGCTATCCCACTCCCCACAGGAAACGAAACATGCAGGGGGAAATTTTTAATTTTATCAGACCATAGAGGAGATGGCTGACAAATATACCCCGGAGCACTGTAATAATTTCCTGAAAATGTAATAACACCTGAAAATGTAATAAAATGTTCACTTAACCTGATTGAAATGTAATAATTCAACCAATAATTTAATCGAATGCCATGAGGGATATTGCAATAACATTTTTTTTCAATTAGAATAACTGTTAACTCAGATGAAAAAAGAACAGTTCATAGAGTCGACTGAATGAATCGACTGTTTTGTCTTCAAAACTCACTTGTGTAACGTTAGCCCTCTTCTGCAGCCTTTGTCATCTGATGGTGTCTGATCTGAGATCCACCCTGGTCTAACGGTTGAGCCTAGCACACGTATCAGCATGGAGATTGGCTTTTTTTTTTTTCCATCGGTAGGGATTTTAGTTTATCTGCATCGTGCATGATATCAGTGTCAAATGTTTGCATGAGGGTTTCCAGTAGGCTAACAAGACGCTAACAGTATTATAAATGTTAACACGCTATTACATTTCGAACAAGCATTTTTTTTTACATTATTACATTATCCATCAAAATGATTACATCATCAGTTTTGAAAAGATCTACCTGGAAGGTATTATATCATCGATAAAAATGTTATTGCAATATCAGTCAGTACTTCTAATATATTATTGGTGGATTTACTACATTATTGGATTTTATTACGTTTTTGATCAAGAAGTGCAAATGTTATTACATTTTCAGGCAATTATTACATTATTGCATTACATTAGTGCTACATACCCTTCTAGAATATTACACAACTCGTTACCTGAGTCAGTGGGGCAGCTCATTGTGCTCTTTGTACATACAACTTTTAGAGAAGCTGGTCATTTTGCTTTGTAGAAGGTAACAGTGGACAGAACATGAATGCTCATGATGGTCTGCACCACAATGGGAGGCTGCCCTTCTCACCTGGGCTTAGAAGGCATGCTGGGATGGCTGCAGACTGAAGTGACAAAAAGCAGAGAAAGGGATTCTTGGCCTTGGCGTATATGCAGTCACATCCACTTTAGGTGAACTGTCGTGAGGTGACAGGAAACCACAGAGGGCAGTGGGTGCTTGGTCTCGCGGCACACATCCACATCAAAACTGAGTCCAGTTCTGACTCACAACGTCAGTGTTCAGGATCTATTAGTCTGCAGGTGGCCTGCAGACTGCCTACTGACTTAATCATGAATCCTGCACGTCCTGTCAGCCATCTGTTTGCACCAAAACATTGGAGGTTACTCTCAGTTGGGGACAGTCCCTGCCAACACTAGTCAGTCACGTCTTGGCTGGATGGAAAGAGCCCCAGGAGTAGGCTACCTGGCATAAGTCCACGGTTCTTTATCGCCTGAGAGTCGTTGCAACCATGGTGGCTTGTGGGGCTGACAGCTGGAGGTGAGCAGACTGGGAGCCAGGAGAGTGTCTTCATCATCACAGATCTGCTCCTTCTGTCTGATGCTCTCTTAAGCTGGTAGATCAGAAAGAAATCATGAATGAGCATCCTTTTCGGCTGTGCCATTGTGTATGTGCAAATGTGATCATTGCTGTGATATGACAGGGGAAACCATAGAGTGTTTGGTTACAAGGAACAAAGATTCTCTTATGATCTAACAAATTCTAGGTCAAATAGATCACACTTGGAGATTGGAGAACTATATATTTTCCCCCTGAAAACCTTTATCCAATTAGACAAGAAGCTCCTTGGGTGTTCTCAACATGGTCGTGTCTAGATTGTAACCTTGGAAAACGCCTGTGAGACTCGTTTCCTGATGACCTATACAAACTTAAACATTTGAGATCCATGCCTTAACCATCTAACCAAAACCATTTTTCACAAACTTAGGGTTCCCATCTAGGCAAGGCATGGCGATTTTATTTATATATCATGTTTCATACAAAGAGGACGGTCGATTCAAGGTGCTATACAAAGAAGATTCAATTCAATTCAAAGTTAAAAACAACACAATTCCACGTTAAAAACTATTCGATTTAAAAAAAAAACTAAGAAGAAATAATTTATACAGTAGGTGCAGCAGTAGCTCAGTCTGTGGGGACTCCTTACTTACATATTTCCATTAATGAATGTTTATAGGTCTTGTACATGCATGTGTACATTTTGAGGCCTGTGTATGTAAAAAAAACAACAAAAAAGCAATGCATTCCCCCTTGAGTGACTAATAAAGCTATGCATTTTCTTTCTTAATAAAACAAGCGGGCTGTTGACAGACCACCTTAATTTCTTTATGTGGTACAACTGTGCATTCATATTTAGATTAATGGGATGACATTTAATACTGTTAATATGAATGAGTTAAAATGGTTTCGAAAAATTTAGGAGCTCAGTCACTCTGAAGTCTCATGAGATAGACAGTATTGAGTCAGGAACAACAAAGTCAAGTCAATAAAGACCCATGAGAGCAGAAAAGCAGGTCAGGATCAGAATACTGTATATCTAGCCAACATCAATCGGACTGCATACATTATACAGCTCATTCTAGTTTTTCTATTGAGTCTTCATCTTTTTGTGGTGATATTTAACATAAATGAACGATACAACATTACTTGTTCTTAGCATAATTACTTCTGCTGCAGGACACCAGTCTCTCTTAAAAATGTATGTTTTGATTATGGGGTACTGTGTACTGTGTGTGTATAAAATATAAGCAAGGCAAACATGAAATGATAAAGCTGTTTCTGATGTGTTTGACTGCAATCCCTTGATAGTAGAAACCCCAAGCTAAAACATAAAGACTTTGCATTTGGGAATATATAAGAGCTCAGTTGTGTAATATAGAGGCTTCTGAAGCCTACAGGCATTCTTCCTGGAGGATTGCAGGCTGACTGTATGGACTGGTCGAGGCTGTTGCATCAACAGGTGATAATATTTGACTCCCCTTTTTTACTGCCTGAGGAGGGAAATATATGTGAACCTGAACTGCGCTCAGTCTATTTATTACAGGCCTGCTCAGTGGTTATTGTTTAATAGACTTCAAGGACATAATTGCCTGTTGGTACTGTATCAAAAATATATGGAGCAGCCATATTTAGTGCCAGGATAAAATATTTGTCTCCATACTCCTAATGACAAAAATGACCTCCGTCATAAGTGTAAGTCTGCTGAAGTTACTGCAGCTGTCCAATTTCAAACAGAATGTCTTGACGTCACAAGGACACTAATTGTGTTTTTGATATAATCACTTCACGAGAGCTCTCTATGATTAGCTCAAGTGCTTTCTCTAATGAAAATCATGTCTTGCTTTGTTAACCTTGTGTGGCTTTAACACTCAGGTGTTAAACTGCGGAGGATGTGGGCTGCATGCTGAAAATAAAACATTTACATCAGGAATAGAAACCCTTAGCCTGAACAGCTCCATCAAATCTCATCAGATCTGATGCTGTTATAGCTGGGTTATGGTTGGATGTACTTTACAGCCCACTTTATTGTTGCTTTATAAAAATCAATATGTAATTTTATGGCAAATCTCACAAATACTTTCAATAAACTGTTGATGGATCATCTAGTCTCCTGCGGCCAATTACATTAGGAGGGAGAAAAGGAGCAGTCGTTCAAGCCTCATTTACAGGACAGGATCATGCTGCTAATATTTTAATCTCTCTCTATTGGGAATAATTAATAAATGACACTCGACAAATGCTCTTGCAAAAAAATCATTGGGAATCATCACTGTCATTACTCAGCCCAACCAATTGTTAGTATGTCAAAGCTGCATACTACATTATCTTTTCCCCGATGTCTCTCACTAACACTGTGCTGTTGATGCAGCTTAACATAATGACATATGCTCTAAGTTGCCATGCAGTTTGAAAAGGATGAGTCATTCCTTAGTTTATAGTCATCTCATTGATGCTTTGATTGTGTTGACAATAAGAAGGAGAGGGTGCGGAGCATTTGGAGTGAATGCTAATGTTTGTGTACACCTTGTCTTGTGCTTTCTAGGCAGCCCAAACAATGCCCAACCCACAGGGGAGCGCTCCAGCTCCACCACATTCATTTACATTACACTACAGGCCAAACTTGAAAACTACATAAATCACTCTGTCACTGCTAAGCTACTTGGGCAATTCAATTGGCTTAAGTTTAGCCAGCTAATATGGTATAATGCCCTTCGTACAGTGCGATAAGTCAAACCTATTGATCAGATTACAAGCATTCTGCCCCATGATTCACTGTGTTGGAAATGCAGCTAATGTATGCAGACCGAGCAGATAATTTCATCTCTGTGGGATCGTCACAGCTGTTTATGTTTTAAAATTCTGCCCATGCTAGCTGTGAATATACCGCTGTTGGTTTTTGGAACTCATTAGGTTTCAAAATCTTCACACTGTTAAACTCCGGGGGCTGTTGTTTCCCAGCTTCCTGCATTGTTTAAGGACAAACTGCAGCAATGCCAGACTGTAATGAACACCTGGGGAAAGGCCACCAAATCCACAGAGACCCTTAACATGATGTTATTAAAGAGTCTTCTCTGTTTAGGTCTTGGGTTGAATATGCTGCATCCTACACACAGGAGACTTATGACAGAGTGATTGCTACTGGGAAGAATTGCTAATGCTAAAACTGGTGTGAAATCGTAAGAGACCTCTGGCTTCTATATCTCTATTCATCCCACCTAATCTTTAGTGTGCCTAGGGTATTTTTTAATGCCATGATATACCATGGCGGGGATTTTGGGCTCAAGGATTTAGCACGATGCCATCAGCCAAAAAGGCAGTCAAGAACTAGAGAGGAAAATGATTTTGCTCTGTATGTAAATAGCTGCAGTAATTGTCTTCCAACAGACGAATATGAAGATGACAATGACCTTTATCAGTCTTGATCTAAAAAATTATGCTCTCTACTGATTTGTCCTCCCTTTCACATCTTTAGCTCGCTTTTGTTTACAGTGTTCCAAACTGTCTTGTGATTTATGAACTGATTTTCATATGCAAGGAAACACAAGCAGTCATAACTATCGATTAGTTGATTCAATTTATTTTGTGAGAAAACTCATAACTCTGCAGCACAATGTGATAACCATTGATTATTTCATTATTTATGGGGCGTTGTAAACTACATTTCACACTCTTTCTACATCTCCAAATGACCATATGTAATGAAAGTAAGTTCTTTATGTGTTGTTGAGTGCTGCAGCTGCCACAGATGGACCCCACTAAGTGAGAGAAAGGACAGAGAAACAAAAACACAATTTCTACCAGCGGCGCTTTCTCTTGCAAGCTATTCATTCTAAACAAGGGCTTGGAGAGGAAGTAGAAACATTAAATTGGCAACTCAGTGTTGTGAAGTCACAAGGAGTGACATGGGAAGGAGGAATAGTTCTGAACACAAAATAGGACACCGCAAACACTGAACAAATGTCAAATTGCCAAGTAACAGGGTGGATTTATGAAAAGAATTGTTTTGAAGGCCACACAACCTGATAAAGACTTGGCCCTGGAGTGGCAGTTTACAGAATAATGTGAAGTCGTAATGTAACTGTTTGACTCAATCAAGTGTGACTTGCATGTACGTGAATTTCATGTGTTCATTTCTGCCGGTGGTGGACAGAAATTGCCTGCAGCGCAAGGTATAGAATCAATCGGAATAATGTTGCATCTTTCAGGTACTGCAGTTCCTCCGACAACTTGAATGAAATGCCCCTGTCACATCTCCCATTTAAGACATTCAATTTCCAGCTGCTTCTTGGGGCAGAATTCTGCAATGAAAGATCAATGCAAAATGACTGGAAAATTGCTAATGTTATTTACATCAAAGTGAGACTGGAGGAGTCCAATTATGCCAGTGATTCAAGGCAATATTCCTTAGTGAGTTGTGCCTGGAGAATTAACTGTGTAGCATTTTGATATTGAAAATAATATTCTAGGAGACCTACTTATACTTGTTTTGTTTTGTAAACTTAGATAACTTGACTACAGGTACTGTAAATGATACAGTAAATATACAAATTTATTTTGAAGTTTTATTTTTTATTTTAAGTTGTTGTGGTCCAGAAGATGCACAAATATATGCAAATCAGTTTTGTTGTGGTGAGAAAACAGATGTATGGGTGAAAAAGGGAATGGGATATTACCCTCTGATGTCTTTGCTGGGGCACAGCTATGCATCTGAGTTTGGTTGTATTTTTCATGTTTCAATTTGCAGTTGGAGTTAACCACCATCTCAAGGAAAGAGCTGTGAGATGATCTGTTACTGTTGAGAAATCTGATTTTCTCTGTGAGATACTATAGATGAGGTGTCAAGACGGATGCGACAACATTGTGCATTGTACAGTATGTGTGTATGTGTGTGTGTGTGTGTGTGTGTGTGTGTGTGTGTGTCTGTGTGTGTGTGTGTGTTTGCTGACACTTGTTAGGGTTGTTTTTGTTCTTCCGAGGAAAGCACATTCACATTGGAAAATCAACACCAGCAACATGTGACAAATGGCAGCAACCTTTACAGAGGAGCATTAAAAATGAAGAACAAAGCTGAAGCAAACGGCTGGACTGTTTTCCTGTTTAAAACAGATAGACCATTGTAACTATGCTGTTTGTTACCACAGATGTGATAGGCAGGGACTGGTATTTCATGGCCACTTTGTTTGTCTTTGCACTATCATGCCTGCATGAATAAGTGAGAGGGCTCAGGGCCAATCTCAAATGAAGCTCATTTCAATCGAGCCATTTCAAATCAGGCGAGCTGATGGAAAGAGAACAGCTTTTAAAAGGCCATTGTACATTCCCCATCTCCCAGACCAACATGTTATTATTTAGCTGTGATGCTACACAATAATCCACTATCAAAAGTGAACTACATTAACCTGCTAAGCGACTGTCAGTGACCCTGAGAAACATCAGCTGCATTAAATATGTTGGTATGTTGTCCAAAGATGTACCATATTGTAAAAAGCAAGTTTCCATGTCTTCTTTTATTATAAAGCATGCCAAGGTACTATATAAATACTGTGAAAGTTTAAAAAAGCTAAATCCACAGAGAAATGCACACAGCCCGTATTCAGAAACTGTGCCTTCAAACAAGCCATTAGGACTTATGTATGCTGTGACGTCACCACTATACTATATTTAAGTAGAAAGTTATGCTACAGTGCCGTTAAAGTCATTCCCCAGCTACAGTGATGGCTTAAAGAGACAGGCATTAAAATGTAACGTTTCACAGGTATATTCAGACTATTTTTTTGTAAACATTAAAGTATCTAGTACAAACCCAAAATATAAGTAGGAACCTGTATATATGCATAATATGGGACTTTAAAAGTTCTATTAGTACCGTTTGAGTGCATTTCACATTGTAAAGAGCATCTGTCTTAACAAATCATTTATCTGCAGATTCAGCCTTCAAGACTATCAAGAAAAATGACATTTGATTGAAGAAAAAATCTTGAAATGTCTTTTTTTTGTGTGCTAAGACTATTATTATTCATATTTCTATATATTCACATGACTATAGATATTATTACAGTTAATGTTAATTTTGTGGTTGCTTGCATCCCTGGAACTGTCTGTTTGTCTGTCTCTCTCTCCCCCCAACCGGTTCACACAGATGGCCGTCCTCCATTGAGCTGGGTCTGTTCGAAGTTCCTGCGTGTTAAAAGGAAGGTTTTCATTGCCACAAGATTGCTGGATATACAGTATACTGAATATAAATATTATTATTATTATAACTATTATTAAAGATAATGTGACTTGCGGCTGCTCATGGAGGAATTGTTGAGTCTATGTTAATCATGAATAAGTAGTGTGGTCTTGACCTACTCTATATGTAGACCGCTTGAGATAACTTTTGTTAAAATTTTGGCACTATATATGAAATTGAATTGAATTGAATTGAATTGAGAAAATGTGTCCTCTTAAGATTAGCCTTGATTGGTCTAAAACACTTGCCCAAGGATGTCCATGGTTTTAAATAAAATGTAATATTTCTAACAGGAATTGCACATCTTTTTTTGTTTCTTCCTCAATGTCAAGACAGCAATGTGGCGTCTGAATGTCTAATCATTTAGTGCATCAAGGACTCCTATGGTACCTTTTAAAAAATGCAATTACTTTATTTAATTATTTTCTCTCTCAACACTTTTAGTAATCATTTAGTTTGCTTGCATGAAGATGAAATGCTTTGATTAACCACTTTCCTTTGGAAATTACAGACTTTTGACTTTACATCAACTAATGGTGCAATTGTGATGTTAGTGGATGAATAAATTAGTTTGTTTGTTTTATTGTGTGTAACACTGTAACAAACTTGGTGTCACTTGGCAAGTAAAATTAGCTGTTCACATATGTATAAATGTCAGCGACACAATATGTTTCACACCAGCCTGTGGTGGCCCCCCCGCGTGGTTTGTAACATCGGGCGGCCACTGTTTCCTCTGCTGCAGAACGCTTATAGAGACTGAGACGGAGCACCTGCCCTGGCGCCTGAGCGCTGTTCCCAGCAGCTTGCTAATGTCAACCTGCCTGATACACACAGCGGGGCGGGGGCTCCAAGACAGCAGCAATTTTCCACTGCATGCGAATGAGACTGGAGAGCAATCTGCTGGCCTAAGAGCCTCATAATCAGCACATCATTATCAGGAGGGGATGGTGCATGGGGTGGCAGCGGTGTGAGGGGAGAGGAAATAAAGGTAGGGAGCAATGGATGACACCAAATGAGCTCCTGGTAGCCAGATATAGAGGCAAAGGGAAGTAGGTTATTTGCAGAGTAAAGGACAGGGGAATAGATTCACTGTGGGACTATACAAAGCACGGCATAAAGGGACTGAGGTGAGGCAACATCCCACAGGCAGATACCTCTGTTTACACTTTATCCAGGCTCTTTGAAAAGCAGAGGCTCATAGCTCAGATGTACCCTGTTAGTCGATATTACTCAATACATCTAATGGCACACATGCAAGTTGTTTTTAAGGCAGAAATATTGTGACAGCTCTTTTAAGCTTGCCTTGCCCCACATGCATTTTTCCAGTGAGCTCAAAAGGAGCCAGGACAACAAAGCTAATCACAGCCCATATGCAACATCCTCTGTTTTCAGAAGTGCCCACCAATGCTGTGTGCTGGAGCTTGCCTTTTATCCTTTGTCTGGTGATAGAGGAAGCATTCTGATGGGGTGAGCATTCACAGAATGATAACAGTCTGCCATCCTCCTTGATCGCTGGCTCATTTCCGAATCGCATTAAATTGTTCAGGTGTAAGCTATTTCCTATGTGCTATTTATCTGTGTAATGGTTTGTCTGGCTGTTGTGCTTTTAACCAAACCACAGTGCCAGGGTTATCTTGGGCCAATGCAGAATAAATAGATCCAGGCATCTTTAAGTCTCTGTGACCCAGTTAATGCGTTATCCTTGGCAGTAGGAACAAAACAGCTATTTTAAAAAGATTTAGTTGTCATCAGGTAGCGTTGAAACCCAGGCTGTTAGTTTTAATGTGTCAACAATCAATCACAGCTGTCCAAATAGATGTCCCCTACCACTTTCTGCCGCGTGGTGGCAATCGCGTACAGAGCACATGTCCTGGTATTGTTTGTCTGGGGGTGTACGCACTGCCAGGGTTTATGTTATTGGTCAGTTCCTAATAAAACTGCCATAATGACACAATAGAGGTCGTTTTTAAGCACAAGAAAACTTCTTTCAGCCTCTGTAGGAAGGTGGACTGAGTTTATTCACACTTTAAACAGCACACACACCTGGGAGTTAATGCTGGCCATTGGGCAATGAAATATAGCAGCTGGCTTTGTTGAAGTGCCTTGCTCGAGGACAGCTGCAGTGGGAAGGTATTTATCGAGAACTAAAGACAAATAAATGATTATTTTTTTTCTGTTAGAGGACCGGACATGTGACACTATCAAATGCCGGTTTGAAAGCTGCCATCACATTCACTTCCAAACTGTGTGCAGCCACCGTGATTATCCCTTATTTTGCTTCCCCGAATCTCTCTGTGAGACATTCAGGGGTTATTCGGAGCAGTAAGAAGATGATGTCAATATTCCGTCTCGCACACTTGACAGCCGAGCAAATTCAATTGGACTGACTCCGCCTTGCTCGTGCGGGACTTTGTCCAAGGGCTTCTCACACTACCGCGTGCCTGTCTGCATGCCTGGTGCTCTCTCTGACGGAGTGAGCTCTCTCTCTCCCCCCCCCCGAGTCACTCACCCTCATCACCAGTGAGGAGCAGTTTGACGCACAGGACCAGCAACAGTCAGGACTCTTCTCGGGAGCGTGTGGCCACCGAGCAACATGTCCCCAGCGTGGAGACGGGGAAGGAGCACCGGTGGCTCGACGGTGGCACCGCGGACCATGATTACAGCTGGACGGACTGGACAGGTCAGACAGGTGTGGGTGTCCTGTTGGATTCTGCTGTCGGCGACTTGTATCCTCAGCGTTCGGGCTCAAGGTAAGATACACAACTTCGATTTTTTTGGTTTGTTTTTGTACACCTACTGGAGTTGCTGGAAGCGAGAAGCGCACACAAAGTCTGTGGTAGAGATGTATAGTGGTAAACGAGATTAGGCAAAAATGTTAAAAACTGTTAAAAAAATTGTTGGATTTTACAGACCTGGTCAAATTAGCGAAACTTGCCTGATACACACTAAATGCGATTAAATTCGTCAATTGGTAAATTCGTTTGTTCAAACATAAATGTGTGTATAGACTGTCGTCTCCACCACATTCCCCACTTCAACCACAGGACCACTTGCATGCTCCGAAAGCCCAAAGGAGCACAGCCTGCCTCTGCAAAACTAGACACTCATATTAGCAAATGTTGTTTGGTTTAATGAGCCTACAGTGTATGCTTTGTCATTATGAGCCATTTCAAATGCATGTCACTTATGAAAATGCATTATCCTACTGTATATTGCTCTAAAATGTTCTGTGTATGTGGCTTTAAAGCCTATAGATATCATATTTTCATGTTCATGTCATATGTCATTTTACTGTTTTAAAACATTGAAAAAAATCTAGTGCAATCTGTAAAACAAGCAAACAAAAAACTGTCATCCTGAAGCCCCTCCTGCCCATAGGCCACCTTAATTGTGTAGCCACTCATTTGCATGTATGAATATAACTATGCAGTAATGAAGCAAGGCCACAATTTGACGGATGTGTGACATTCCCCTGCTGTCTATTTTGTTTGAGCTCTCATTTGCAAACTAGGTAAAAGTAAAAGAACGCAATGAATAAATCACAACATGTAGGGTTCCGTCACATCCAGCACAGTGGATAGTTAGACAGTGAAGGTGGTGATATGATCTACACTAATCATACAAGTGAAATTGGTATGACTTGTCACTTGACATCTGTCATTGGATGTGCTTGTTGACCAGTGAGAATGTAATGAGACATACGCTATAGATCAAGAGGGAAAAACCCAGCGGGAGCAAATCCTTTCTGCCTTCATATTTCAGAATTGGAAAAGCATAACTGCCATTCGTCACAAGAACTGAAGGTAAGTTAATGAAGGGCAAAATATATCCTGTGGGCTTTCTGGGCTATGAATTTCACCAGCAGCATCTTGATGTGTAATCACATGAAATGGCGTTTAACCTTATGTTCCGGATTCCAACCACAGAGCCAAGGTTTTAAGTACAGACGGTCAACCACAAAAAAAAGACAGATGTTTGACGTACAAATCCTTGAGGCATTTTTTTCAATAGATCCCAAGGGAGAAAAAACGTCTTGCATTGGTTGTTGACTCATTTGAGTTGGGCTTTTCTATTCATTCCCCATCTTATAATCACAATGCTCAGTGCACCAAAGTGCTAAAAGCGGTATAATCCCTTTGCTTGTTTGTCTTTGAACAGGTCGCATTGCTCCAAAGTGCTCCCAGCCTTATCTGAAAAGAGTCTCAGGCGTCTCTTGTTATGCAGGGCACAGTTCCATTAGCTGTTATTACCATCCTTTTTCTCCAGCTAACATGCCTGGAGTGTGAGAGGATCTGTTGAACACTTCAAGGCTACTTCACAGGGTTTTACCTTTCCTCCCCAAACAGACCTCTTTCTCGTCTTGCAGTTGGTATTCAGGCCTCTTGAATGTTACCGGCTGCACATTAGCATTGGTGAGAGATTCACCCCTCTGTCTGCCTGCTCTTTCAATTGAAAAGGACCTTCTCTGTGGCACACAATCACTGTTTTAGGTTCTTCTTCAGTGCATATGCACTTGCAGTCTTTGCAGGGGGTCCACTTACAAGCCATAGAGGTCTTGTTCTTCTCAAGTAGGTAGCCGACCTCATCCTAATGGGGCATCCTTGTTTGCAAATGACAGGCAGCGTGGCTGTGCCTGTGCATAAAGTTAGAGATGCTGTTGGGATTTTTCTGAGAAGGGAGGACCTCTGAGAATGTCTTAAATTAGGCGACATGCAGGCACTCAAGGCTCCAGGGAACTGGAGGTGGCATGTACTTGTTTTTCAACAGGTTCCTACTGAGGCTCCCGCTACGTTTAATACGGCTGGCTGCTCCAGTGCACAAGAGGATACCTGATACAGTCTGCGGGGGAACCTTTCTCCTGCCACAGGCTGCTCTCTGCATGCCATTTTAAGAATAATTTAGACACCCTCGTCAAAATAGAAAGTAAATAGATGTGGGATTATGTCTGTCTTCGCATCTTAGAAGTCCTTGTTCTCTTCTCACCCTTCCTCAAAGATTTCACTGCTAAAATCTATCTGTGTGCCTTTTCTGTGAGTGTTTTTCTTGTTGTGTGTGTTTGTGTGTGAATGCTTGCAGGCGCTTACTGTATGTTCCTGTCTATTGAGCTTTAATCTAGATAGCAGCATTGACATTCTGCCAACCAGCAGCTGCTATAATTTTCTGGACGGACGTTATTATGCAGCTTGACAGCTGTCAGGCATTTCCAAATCTTTAAATCTTATGATAATCCAACATGCTTACAAAAAAGCATTTGTTTAAAACACTCTGAATCCTTGTGTGATTAAAACTGCCTGCTCTAATGCGGGCTCCAGATCATAATTCATCTACATCAGTGACACACTAATACACACGCACAAGCAAACACATCCACTGAAAGATAGAAAAATCAATGTGTACATGATTACACAACTCCATCAAGATAAATATAATACAGTTTTAATAGAATCAAAGGCATCTCATAGTTCCAACAAAGACTGATGACAAACACGGTCATCTGCGCCCACACATAATACACTCCATCACAGATAATAGAAAGCTTAATCTGTTTTGCCTGTAGCTCCCCGAAAGTAGACCTACATACTACATTGATGCCACTTTGGCTTCAGGCATTTGATTGTAGACTTGATACTAAATCCTGAGCCATGTGTGATGAAATCAATGCACTTTCCTTGACTTGAAGCACTTTGATCATGTCACTTATCCCATATGGGGCCCAGTGACGAGGCATTGAGATTGCAGGAACTTCTCAGCCACTGTACTATAATACACACAGTGTAGGGCTGCCACGATTACTCGTTATAATCAATGACGTCTAAATGTTGACATAAGTATTTTAAGACAACATCTTTTTTACTGTTTCCAAATCGTTTCAATACATTCCTATCAGTGTTCTGTTCATTCTGCAGCTGTGGTGCTGATGAGCACTGTTGTTGAAATTTCTCACAATCATTAATATCCTATGCTCTCACGTTTTACAAAGTGGCGAAATTCACAGGCACAGACCACGGCAAAGACAGCATGCCTACTACAGTGCATCAATTAAAATCAACAGCTGCTTTGGGCTGTTAAATTGTGGCGTAATGCCCTTTCAAAATATGATTTCCGGGGCCAAGCGGGCCTACAGTGCCGCAGTGCTGTGTTCCCTGTTGTTTGAATCCTCAGATCTGAGGTTAAAAAAAAGAAAAAATGAATTGTCATTATACCGCTTTCCTATCGAAAAAGGTGTCTCACTGAAGAAACAAGCTATCGTAATTGTTCACAGGTTCAGCCGTCGTTTTGTTCAACTGAGCGTTTGTACCGGAAATTGTATTTTGAAAAGGTTTTACGGCAGACTTAACAGCCAAATACTGTACCGACAACGGAAGGCGAGGTTATCACGCTGCAGAGCAGAGCAGAGGAGAGACAGGTGAAGTGAACAGAACGTTGTTGGTTCTGGTTATCAGGCTTGGTGAATCACATGAGTGCTGACAGATTGTTTTGGAAGAAGTTAATAAGGAGAGTAGGAGGAACCAGCTTTTAAAGTGATTTCCTTTCTTTGTAAATATGGGCTGTGCTGTGGATCTAATTTATGCCGATGTAAAGTGTGGTTATTGCGGATTTTTAAAAGTAACTGATAACAAATAACTAAAATATTTAAAGAAACTTTAAATTTTTACATTTGAGAATAGAGTTTGAATGTAGAATGGGTTAGGTTTGGTTCATCAAAATGAAATAATCAGCTCTCTTTTTACTTTAGCCTATTTGTTGTTTTTTTAACATTTTGCTGTTGCCAGTTTAAAACTACAGTTTTGCATTTTAGTATGTAAACTTTTGCTTGTATTGAGCTTTTGTTGCATTATACAGACATGTAGTTTGTCAAAATAGAATGAACATTAATGAAATTGCCAATTTGATTTTCAGGAGGGAAATTAATCATTTAGATTAATCCCTTAATCGCTTTATTGATACTATAGTCGATTAATCGATTGAAAATAGTCCTTAGTGACAGCTCTAACACAGCACATATTTAGGACATACTGTATGTATCCCACTCATTCCCTTTATGGTGAAATGTAGTTAATTAAACATGTGTACTTCTCTAGAGACCTAACAGATGTCTGCTGAAATTTGGACTAAATGCTTGTTTTCTTTGCAACACGGCTCATGCCCAGAACGACCAGCAAGTGGCTTGCACAGCCTCAGGTGAAATGTGGTGGCAGCCTGCTGGCTTCTAAACCCGGTTGCTTGTGTGTGTGTGTGTCTTCAGCACCTTCCTCCCATGTCAGGCTGGTTGGCTACAGTTCTCTGGCTGCCAAATGCTTTCTACACATGTTTATTCATGTTGCCACAGGATGCTTTATTCACTAAGATGCAACACATCACAGCTGATTTAGAAAGTGTGTTCACTGGCAGCACTATTTGAAATAAATGAATGAAACCCCCTGATGCCTTTAAAAAAATGCTAATGTTTCAGAAAAGAAAGAAAATACAAGTGCCCCAAACCTGTTCATGGGTGACAAATGATTACGATCTACTTTATTGTTGAAGAACAATAGGGCTGCTGCGCTGTCAACGTTTTTTAGCTTCAGGAGGCCTTTAATTAGCTCAGTCGAGCAGCAAAACTGTGTTTATAGTTCATAATGGAAATGTAATCAAATTAACTTGTACCACAGGGTTTTGGCATTCACCCCTTGCCCAGTAATTGCCATTTGCCCAAAGGGCTATGGTAATGGCTATTTGCATAGAGCAAAGAGTCCTATCTCCTACCATGAGTCTGTCATGCTGCCATATTAGAGTAGCTGGCTGAAATAATTACTTACTATGGAGGAGTGTTAAGAGCTTTTCACTATGATGTGAATGTGTGATGGAAATGTTTTTTGCTAAAGAGGGCACAAAGTAGCCCAGACGTATGTTGTTTTTTTTAAACGATAAGGTATGATGCAACATGCGGGGTAAAACAGAATCTTCACCACATAGATTGATGTTATGCAGATTTTATTTACCCATAGACAGTTCTTCTTTGCCCTACAGGGTGAAAAATATAGTTAAGAAAAGGTATAGGCTTCTTAAATTAGATTTTTCAATAACAGCAGCGTTGACTGAGGAGGCAAGTCCTTCTTTTGGGGCCAATTTTAATCACATTGCTGAGAGTGGTTTTGTTTCCATGTCTCCTTGTTTACCAATGAGACTGAAGGGAGAAGCGCTGCAAGGGGGTAGAGACACATTCCTCACATATTAATTCTCCTGGCTAAAAGTCTAATCAATCTGACACCGGACTAGGAGGCACCTCTTCAACTATCAAGAGCAAAAAGAAATGTTGCAGAAGAGGCCTTGAGCTGGGACAGAAAAAGAAAGGAAATGACCTTGGATAGGGAGGGGGATTCTAAGTGGCACTATTCGTTTAATTTGTCTAATATCATTTTGACAAGGGAGCAAAGATGTTTTGCATGCTCTTCATCAAAGCATCATTTTAAGGAGCTATTTGAAAAGCCCTCAGAATGGTGTCATTACTTTCATCCAGGGAAAATAATGATTGTGCTGAGGCAGTTTTCTTGGACCATACATCTGTCTTGAAGCCCCCCAAGCTGCTCCATGTAAACATTTAAACAACACAAAGGCAACTCAAGGAAAACTGCGGCGAGAAACAATGCTTTTTACAGCATAATGTGCACACTGAATCTCTGCTCTCATTCAGCTTGCCCCTCCTGGGGACTGGTGAGTGTGTTCTTGTGTTGTGAATAAAATGGCAAAAGAGGCAAAGAAACAGGGAGATGGAGGAGAAACTGTGGGGGTAGTAAGCTGGCTATGTTTTGTCTCTCTCCTACTAAAAACAACTGGTGGTGCCAATCTTTTACGCTTTGTACACTCACTTGAATTAATTCACATCTTGACATTCAACTCCATTCTTCTGCTGACCTCAAACCAAGCCAGCCCCAACACTTGATTATGTTATGCAATCACAAGCGGAAAGTTTCTCTGTGGTAAGTGATGGCATGGGTGGACACACCAATATTGCTGTTTCAATCTCAGCACAGAAACATGCTTCGTGCTCTTGATCGCTGCCTTCTTGAAAGCTGCATCTTCCAGCTGATACAGCTGAGGCCAAATTATACTGTGCTGTTCGAAGAGAGGATTTTTATTGTATATGTTCCATCATGCATCATGCATGGATGTGGAGTCAGAGGGTCAGCGCGGAGCCTCCGTGCTCTCCATCTGCAGGGCTGAGTTTGCTGCTCTGGCTGTGCTTGGCATTAGGCCTTCCAGTCCCGCTAGGGGGCCTGGCAACATGCCTCAAGCTGCATCTCACTGCCTTGTGCTCAGTATTGATTAAGACCTGCACTGAATCTCATTCCCCAGAGTCCTGTACTTGGCCAATTGGGACACCATATCATGTTTGATATCACTTTTGTTACCCAACACCTGGCTTCTCCTGCTCTTCCCAGAGATAGGCAGAGCTCAACATCAGGCCCTCCCCTCTCCTGTCACATCTTGACAGTACTCCACCTTCACTGTAAACAAAATGCAACGGAGATACGAGAGGATGTCAGTGTAGATGTTAAAGCATGAAACATGCAAGGGCATCAAGGTGTCTTAAGAACTTCCCCCCTACAATTTCATCGAGCAGTTCTCTTGTGTTTGCTGATAAGGAACTATCTGTCTTGTGTACATGGCATACCTTAGAACTGGTTGTCATCGTCATAGAGCAGTGACACACAGTGAGGTGCTGATCATTGGAAGTAGACTTGAAAGTGGGAAAAACATGTTGCACACTCCGGCTTCATATGCATCTCTCTTTTACTTAGATGACATTTGGACCTTTGAGCCTTCTTTGAGCTCAACAATCAAGAAACACTTTACTGTACACATATCTTTGATCACTGTCCTTGCCCCTAACATCAGCCGAGTGTCGGTTTAGCAGTGTGATGTTGATGGAAGTTGACAGCGGCTCATGTCACATCTGGATTCCCTTTTCCTTGGCCTCTCAGCACAAGCCATGAAAGTGCTTCAGGTGCGAGACTGAAACTATAGAGCGGGATTTCCAAGCCCAGACAAAGCATTTATCCGACACTGTATGGGAGCCTGCTTTCTTCTTTTAAGGCACATTGCATGTAGAGATTTATTTACAGACCTAAAATAAAAACTTTAACTTGATGATCTATCTTGTTAATGTTTTCTTTTTTTACCCTCCCACAGATGTGAAGGTATTTATACAGTTACATTTTGTGAGAGCACAGTGAGTGATGATGACATATTTTGCTTCAATTTCTTCTGCCGATAATGTCCTGGATCATTACATTTTCATTTGTGTTCTTAGGAAAGAATTGACTAGCAAGGTTTAAAGTACTTAATCGAAACATACAAATTGAACAAAGGCTCTAGAAAAAAAACAGGGATGGTCTGAGAGCTTGACTACTTGAATGATACAAATTATGTAGGTGTACAGTACATCCGAAAATCAATGCAGCACAGCAGGTCCTATTGAAATGAGCAAATTGAGAAACTTGTTGTTTTCACTCTTCTTCTACATGCTTACAGGATTAATTGATGCAGGGCTATGTAGAACCAGTGTTTGACAATGAAGCATGAATCTGCCAATATGCAAATCGAGTCTGTCATGTGTTTCTGCCCGGAATGATTTAGGATCAGTTTGGGAGAGCTCCTCAGAGGTTAAGCCTGTGGGTGTTGTACCTTTTGAAAGCAAGTGATACTGATGAGGAGATCCTGTGCAGATACAGATGCATATTTATTTTAATTTCAAAGGCAGCTTGAAAGAGGAATCCAATAAAAATGTCATTATTGCTTTAATGCATATTAGCAGATGCACAAACATGCACACAGCAAAAGTGCATTCAGTAGTTGAATGTTGTTTTTCAGCACAACTAATGAAAGTGGGGCACAGCCATGGTGTCTTGTGTGAATAGAATCAGAATCAGCTTTTCCAGTGTGAACCGTCATGCTCTGATGTTCCCCTGTGCAAACTTCTATCCAATTGAACCTGTCTCCATGCCATGTCACAGTCGCTGCCAACTACAGGAAAGTGATGGAGAAAGAGGAAAAGAAAGAGAAATAAATACTGCTATGGATGTTGTGAGGAGGCCATAGGTTGGGGGGGTAGGGTCGTTGCTGGGTGAGGTATTGATAGAGGAAAGAAAAGAGAGCGCTGCATCAGTGGGGTAGAGATTGCTGTGGTGTACAGTAGCACAAATCCTAAATTCTGTGCAGATCCGACAGTAGCTAGGAAACAGCTGACAGTAAAATGGGGGGATCAAAGGGATTAGTGTGCCCAGTTTGAGCCCAAACAGTAACCCTTCCACCCCTCCCACTGCCAGCCTTTTTTATACATACAGTCCTGCATTTCAGTGGTGTGCTCGGCCTGTTAGACACAAACCATCTTGGGTCAGCCGCGCTTAATTGTTTAATCAGAATGAGCCTTTTTACACACGCTTTAGCTCTTAAATACTGTACTCACAGACAGGCAATATGTAGAAAAAGGTCACCGTTTCAATTTTAGAAGAAGGGTAAGCTCAGTGGAGAAAGACACACACACACACAAACACACACACACACACACACACACACACACACACACACACACACACACACACACACACACACACACACACACACACACACACACACATATACATATACACACACAAAGGGTACACAAAGTAATCCAGACAAAACAAAGACACTGCATCTGAGGGATGAGGATGCACATGTCAGATGCAATCAGTGCTGCCTTTTGTGATCTGAGTGAGATTTCCTGTCACTGGGGCTTGAGACGCAGCCTGCTTAATTCTGCAGGGGACTGCCATGTCCCAAATGCTTCTGTCTCTGTCTCCTCTCGACTCAGAGCCAGCGTGATGTACCTAAAGACATGAGCCCGAGCGTCCCCTGTTGGGGACATGTACTGTACCGCACCAGGAAAACTTGACAATGTTGGACCCCTGTCTCCACAAGCATCAGACATATGAACACACTCTAGGCTGACACAGAGCTTTACCCAATAGAGTAAAGCCAAATCAGATCTACATCATATCTGACGTACATATGATGGCTCAAAACTGATATGTGATGCCTGACTTGAGCAAGAGTATTACAGCAGAAACAAAGGCAGGGTTGGTTTATGTTGTTTGTGAGCAGATTCCACATGATGGCTGCAGCTGCTCTGACTTGTGTTGCTGTTGCAGAAGCCCTGGGCTAAATTTCTGTGTCATTGTGCTGAAAGCTTTCTCAAATTGCTGGTCAAGCTATTTTCATTTACAAGTTTGAAAGCTTTGAAAGAGTAATTTACTTGTTCTGTGAAATGAAATGTTTGAGCACATATCTTATTGTAGCAATGTCGGACATGTTCTCTGCCCGTGGGGACAGCAGAAATGGGAGAGTCAGTGGGATTATATCAGTTTAATGAAGTTGCTCTGGCCGATGTTAAATTTCATGGAATTCAATTAAAAGGCTTTATTTCCATTTCTGTAATCACTCAAGGGGACGCCATTATTAGAGTACGAAGAAAGAATTTCGAGAAGAAATTACCAATCAAAAAGTTGTTCTTTGAATGCATGCTATGCTGATCCGCTAGTGTCTCTCGCATGCTTCACAGTGAAAATGGTGAAAACAAAGCTGCAGCAGACATGCTAATTGTAGGTGAAGAAACAGAGTGGAATACTTGTGTTGGCTGAATTTGGGCGGTCTGCAAAGATAGGAAGAAGTACAACTGTTAGACCAGGACAATAGACACAATCAGTGCTACCTTCCCACTTTTATCTTCCTCTGTGGACCTCACTCCCATTTTATTGTTGAAGCTCCTGTTGTTCCTATATATGTTAAAGTGGACCCAGCACTTTTCTTCCCCCCACTGCATTAGTGAGGAATCGTGAAGAAGAGAAAAAGAGACAAGGTAAACGACAGAGAGAACATGTACCACACCAGCGTGGATACAAACCCAGACTGCAGAGCTGACATATGCAAACTCAAAGGGTGGTGTTTAAAAGCTTTAATCACACCACTGCTCAGAGCCCAATGTAGCGTTGCACTCTGCATCATTGAAAGCTTGTTTTATTAATGTTGTCCAGAGTGAAGTACGGTGGGGTAGTGGGGCTGGTGAGACATGCATTGTGCTCTTGATTTAAAGTGGGGTGGAGCAGAAACAATGGCCATGAAAAAATCATGGCAAGGCTGTGAGAAGCAGCCCATTTCCATTACTTTAGAAGGCACAGTGCCCAAAATGGTGCATGAGAAAGTGGATGTACAGTATAAACAGAAACAGTCACACATGATGGGTTTTAATGATTCCATAAAAATATATATTTATACATCATAATATGCAGGCATGTAAGTCTAAGTAGAAGATAGTCACCGGATAGCAGTCATGAGGAAAGACTTGACTCTGGTGCTCTGGTTGACTGTGTGAAATTAGTTCATTGTGTGCTTTATGTGACACATACAAGCCAATCAAGGCAGAGTGTGCTGTCTTTGAGTGAGCGGGTGAAGTGAAATCTCGTGTGAGTCTGACGCCTAATTGCTCTCATTAGCAGCCAACGTTCACACCCGTTATTCTGCACAATTAACCGGCTGCCACCAAGATGTTATGAGGCAGAATATTGCAGTGGGTCAAAGGAAAAAAAAGGGCTTGTAATTAATTTTCACTTAAATTAATGATTTCATATTTCAAAGGCTGGTACAATGGCAGTTTTTTTAGATTCCCCAAGGGGAGACCACTGATGAGTGTTTTTTTGTGTGTTGTGGAAACGAGGAGGTGCGCGCAGATGATGGAAATCAGGAGCCATTGTTATTTGACAGTAGGCACCTTTGCAGTGATTGCCTGTGTTATTAATTTGTGGGATGAGAGGAGGCTCCTCCAGCCTCTGATGGTTACGCGCCACATTAAAGAACTGCTGCTATGAATGACACTCCGGGCTAATGAATATGAATACATTTATAAAAATAGGCATGGGCTCCCCTCTCAGTGCAGATTGGGAGTGACAGTCACATCGGCTGGGTATGGTTGATGAGAGAGGGAACTGCTGCCCCTGGAGATGGAGGGAACCAACAGACAACCCGCACACACACACACACACGCTAGCACACATGCACGCACGCACACACGCACGCACGCACACACAGTCACATGCAAACGAAAGCCCCAGCATGATGACATTCAAAAAAAGACTCATGCATTTAAGAATGACAATCTTGTCATCTTGTGATAGTATTTACTCACTGGACACAAACAGTCTGATAGATCAAGCTTGTGTTTACCTCACTCTTATGTCTCTGAAATAATAATTACCGCCAATATCCATCATAACTAATTGCTCCATTTGTGCATGGCGTCACATTGAATAGATTTATTATTTCTTTCTTTATTATTATTATTTATATTTATGAAATATCAAGCAGGTGGGTGATTTGAAAGAGGATTTCTCTTACTTTTGAAAATCCACAGGTGTCATATTGTTAGCTGATGATTTATGCAGCACAAAAACACATTTACAATGCCGTCAACCAATTTATAGACTGTTTCCTGTTGAAACAAAGTGCAGTAATTTATTGTCATTAACACACAATTCATTACTTTCAGAGTCACTTTGGGGACATGAAGATATGTCAATTTATCTCTCTACGTTTGCAGTTTGGCATTTAAACACTGTCATTACCTTACGTTGCCATTAATTATGAACACTGAAAGGCATTTGTTCAAATTGTATCAATTATACAAGGAGGAATGTTCTAAAGTTGCTGTTTGTAATCAGTAGCAGAAATGTGCAGTATAAAACTTTTGTTCTTCTTGACTAGAAAAATAATCTCACACCAGTCCATCACACACAGGTTTGTTTCTCGAAAGCCCCAGACACACCTCACTGATATCCACTAGTCGATATGAAGGTTGACTGTTGCATCGCCTGTGATGCTGGTGTCCTTGCCAAAAAGTTGCACTTTTACACCCACCGCAAAGATTACAGCCAACGGCCAACTAGAACCTACGATCTGCACCTGTGTAAGAGGAAATAACTGTCCACACCAGCAGGAAGCGGTATTCTGCATTTGTCATTCAAAAAAGGGGTAAAACCGACAGTATGGATTCAAGACGCAACCTAGTCAGTTAGCATTTTAGCAACACAACCTGATACTGAATGAAAAAATATATATTTAACATGAGCACAAACAGTTACAAACTGTTTCTGCAAAATAGCTCAGTGACTGAAAGAAAATCTTACCTGATATAAAAGCTTGTTTTTTTTTATCTCACTTCCTCTTGACTTTAGTCGTTTGTATACTTTCCTCACTTCCATTTCTCTTCTCATGCACTGATTGGCTTAAGCTGAAGTGCCAATCAGAGTGATTTACTTCACTGACTCCCGCTGCCAATCCAACATGCTGAATCGGCTGAAAAGCCAGTGTTAAGGGCCGATTGCGGGACACATTGCAAAAACTAGGGCGACAGACACTCACCAATGGTCGACATTTACCGACGGCTGACTGTCGGCCTGGGGCTGAATTCACAAAACATTTGATCTTACCACTAGGACTAGCACTTAAAGTTCCTTGCTAAGAATGTCCTTTTTTAAACCTATTCACAAAGCTTCTGAGGCCAACTTCTACTAAGGAATTTGGAGAACTCTTAAGCTAAGCGAGAGTGCAGGAATGACCTTGATGCTATGAAGGATGTCACTTCTAACTGTGATGTGACTTCTAACTTTTCACAGATTGAGGAGCTGGTTTTAGCGCTAAAACACTTAAATATTCTATTTAGAAGTCCTTAAATCAGGAGTGACACCATTTCTTCAAAGAGTTACTCCTAAATCAGCAAGTTATAAGCTACCATTAGTCTAAAGATGATGATGAGTGATGAATATGGGTTCGGGTGTGTCAGGGCATTTTAAGGTGCATTTAATTTTCCCACAGCCATCACAGTTTTTTGTTCTTTTACTGTCACTGAGTGTGCTCGTTCTTTAACACAGACAAGAGTTATGGCAACAGGAATATGCAAATGTGTTCATCTGTTTCCCTCGGTAGGTGACAATTTTAATTGATTAATTGAGAATGTTTATTTGATTGATTGCGGCTTAATAACCCACAATGTTATTTGTCAAGCTGTTCAGTTTAGTTGCAACAGCTTGACTGTTTCTTTTCCATTTCCCCCTAAAAGTTAATGTCCTTATTTTCCCCGAGTTTGCAGCAGGGAGGACCAATCCCTCAAAGATTTGTGAAGGACTTTGATTGAGATAAGTGGGATGCTCATTGGCTCTGACAGACGTAACCTTGGTGAGTGTTCTCTGGCATCCAATTGAGGAGGATGGCAGACTGTGAGCGCCGGACATTGGGCATGACTGACACCATGGTGCTAACCTTGAGCCAGGTTCCTGTAGAGCAGTTGCTCAGTATTTAAGGCCCAGAGAAAACTCATTGAGCATCTGACTTAACTGGGTTAGACTGCACCCATGGATGCAAGCCATCATACTGAACTAATTAACAGCTGAAACAACCTTGAAAGCTGCAAACAACAGTGTGTTAGCAGCATTTGCCCCGTACACCCCCCACACCCAAACCACCACTCTCATGCCCACACTATCTTCTGGTGTCTGTGCTGTGCTACTCAATTCATTTATTTTGCACTTGAGCAACTGTTACTTTATAATCTTTTCTCTCCAGCTGAAATTAGGTTAGAAGTACCTCCCTATCAAACCGTTCTGTTGAAAATTGGAGAGGCATAACAGACAGATAAAAGCACTACAAGTTGCCCCTGAAAGAATGTGTCGGTTTGTGGGGTTAGAGACAGAGTAGGGGAGAGAGCAGATTCAAGAGCAAGCTCAGAAAAATGCTCATCACTTTCTAGGATGCTCATAAAGACTGTGCTTAATGGGATGACTCATTTATTTACTTGTTATTTCTATGCAGGCATGTCTGTTCATGGCATTGCCCTAGAAAGTGAATGTCTGCGCTTTTGACTTGTGTTTGCATGAATCAAAAAGAGCAGAAAGAATTTACTCAAAGGGGAGACTCATCAAATTCTGTCAGATTTGAACTCTCTTACCACTAAGCTCCAGGGATTCTGTTTGATTTCCTCCTGATTCAGCAAGGCTACCATTTTCTTCTGAGGGTAGTTTGGCTTGAGTTGCTACAGGGGGTCAGGGGCCAATTCAACGTTATTGAACAATAAATAAATAGAAATATGTTCCTACTGTAGCTGATCCCTGTTGTTTCTTCTCCTCTCACTTCGCTGGGCAGACAGACAGCAGCTGGGGCCTTGTATTCACTGTAATGGCCTGTATATATGCAGGGTTTCATATTTCAATCATCGCCACGGCAGCAGAAATTGGTGGTTTAAGATGAAGTTGAAATTGGAAAGTGGCTATCGTGTCTGCATGAGGAAACACATTTGAATCCCAGCGGAGAAGGTGCTTGGCAGCTGCATCTGGAACGCAGACTGACAAGTCCTTAGGAATGGAGTTAAAGTTAGAGCCACAAGTGCTCCAGCGCCTTTCAAGCCTTAGCCAAATGATTTTCCAGCGGAGGTCGCATCAGGGACATGAGATTTGAGGAAGTTTTTCATAATAGCCCTATAATCAATGATTCATTACTGGAAATATTAATGAGCCATAAATGATGTATTGGACTCTGATGAGGTAGCTCTACAATCACATCGTTAAATGTCACGGGGCTGCTTATTCATGGGAATAAGGTATATGTAACAATTAATGCTTCATTTTATTTAGCCATAAGAAGAACTGCATATGGAAAATGACAGTACACATTTGCTTTTTAACGTTTTCCTGTACAGTCAGTTTCACCTTTCCTTTCTTGCTGTCACTTTTTTTCTGTTACTCACACAGGCTCTCCTACATTAACTGAATATTCATTATGTGGCTAATAGTGGTGCCTTTGAAGAGGAATGATCATATTTAATTTTCTCGCCTGAGAAGGAACAAGTCGGTGAAGGAATGGTGTGGGAGAGGAGTGTGTGTAAAGATAAAGGGGAGGGAGTGAGAGATGAAGCGATGAATGGAGTGGCAGAGGGGCATGGAGTTTATGGACTGGCGGGGGTGGGAGGGGTGGAGGGGTGAATCCAGATTACAATATGATTAAATCAGTCTTTCTGCCTGATAGCATTGATTGACCTGCACCTGTTCCTCCACAACTCCTCCATCTCTTAATGCCAGTGTATGAGGGTGCGTTGTGCCTCTCCTGCTTGGTAGAATAGAGTCTTTGTTTCTACATTTTTCCCCCTTTTACTCTTACGAGGGGGGAATCAAATTATGAGGAAAAAAAAAACCTCAAGCAGTGGCCACAGCGGCATTTCTTTGCTCCAGCAGCTGTGGTCCATGGCTGCGTTTATCGCTTTATCGATTACCATCACAAGGCAGTAATTTGCCGGGACTTGCAGGGACATGATTAAAGATCCGCAACCAATGCATGGTGACTCAGGTTGGTGCTTGGGCATTGTGTCGATGAACATGCGCCGACACACATACACACATACACACGTACACACTAACGCTCTGTTGAGCAAGGAGTGCTCAAGGGGGGTGGATTCCTGCCATAGACATCAATGGCTTTAAATCTCCTGAGCTAACCTTTTAATGCTCTCAGATACTTATGGCTGGCTGGATAATTGATTGTGTTTGGTCTAATGGGATTAAGAGGCAGTAGTGGCCTTGGGCTGGACACAGTAGCGGTGATGGCAGCGGAGGTAGTGGTTTGGAAGATGGAGAGGTAGATATAAGCATAAAGTGAATAGAGTGTGGATAGAGGGAGAGAGAACGACAGAAAGAGTGACAGAGAAAAGCAGCAGGTTTGAGAGAGAGTAAGAGGAAGGAGGATAAAAACAGGATGGATAGATAGCTGCAGGTCTGCTTCTCAGTCCATCCCTAATTAGCTGTATGAGAAAACCAGGGAGCTGATGGTATCCCCAAGTGAAAAGCTTGTTAGCGTAAGAGATACTATCTGCCGGCTATTGGTTTTGGTGGTGTTTTGCTCGATGGGTGAGTCACTCGGTCTGCGGTGTGCAGCGAGATGAAAGCAGCAGGGGGAATGAAAGCCAAGGTGGTGAGGCCCATCCCCCCTCTTATCACCCGGGATAAAGCCTGTCCCATCCTAACTTATCAACAGTCTCTATGCTTTAGCTTCATCCCTTACTCCAGAGCTTGTGTCAGACTGCTAGCCCCCCTTTCTTCTCTGAATTATTTTTAACTTTCCTCCACTCTTGGGATGAGATAAAAGCAGAAGTTAGGTTGGTAGAGTGGTGAGGGATGAGGCTGCAGTTGGTAAAATTTTGCTTGAGTTTTCACTGACTGCTTGTCGCCCTGTATATTGCAGCCGCGTGTCTGGATGGAATCCCCAGTCTATTTGTGCGGCACATAGCTCTATCGTGAGCGCACACGCAGCGCAGAGCTGTCATCATTAGTGCCAGTATTTAGTTTTTTCGTCTACCCCCTCCCTAGTACTACACACCACCACATCCCTCTCAGTCTATGTTGTATGCAGCAAGGCAGAGCTTCATACTATACGGGTTAACAGGGTCTGTTGGTGCTGGATTGCTGGCTCTATTCATAAGTCCAGCCAGCCAGATCATGCCACAGATCCAGGTTTTGTCTCTAGTGAATAGAGAGGCTGCTGAAGCCCACCGGCCCTTTATACTGGGCTACGTTTTAGCTTGAGCTCACAATATGCCAGGTCAGGATAACTGTTGCCATTTTGGTAGGCGGAGGAAGGCATTTTGCCAGCTTCCTGTGGCCAGAGTAGTGAAGCTAAAATGTGTTATTGTGCGTATGTGTGTGCATCTGTGACAGTGCGAGGGGTGCTGAATGAGAGATGGAGAGGCGAGAGCACAGCAGAGAATAGAGGGAGGGTAGATGATAAATCCAATATGTACCGAATGGAGAAGGCTATCTGTGTCTGTATGCTCTGGAGGGAATATGAGAGAGTATGGGGGACTGTGCAGTCCATGAAAAATCATCCTGTGTGTGTGCAAGTAAGAGAAAATGTGTCACTCTGACCTGGCTGTCTGCCTATTCTTGTAGAGGAGGCGACAGGTGAGGGGTTGCTATGGTTACCTGGCATAGGGGTTGGGTTGGAATGAGTGTTTTTATGTGGGGGCTTTGCTATTTCACAGTGAAAACTTTTTTTTTTACACCTCACATGTTCTAGTTTTGTTTAGGTGATAGTGCCATATGGGTGCAGCAGGTGTTACTAGTAGCTGAGTGCCAGTCTGTGCACATAGCGGGTTTTAGAAAGAGCTATCAGTCAGCCCCTTTCTCGCTCTGTAGAGACTTCCCAGAGAGCTGTGTTGTCCCTACAAGGGCCAGATGCTGCCTTGGTTTGCTCTGCTGCCCTCTTTCCTTTCTCCCCTCGTTCCCAGGCCCACATCAAACATGCACAGCCCATTTCCCCCCACAGCTCTAAATCTCTTTAATTCCATCATCTGTTGCCCATTGAGGGCAGCAATTTAGTCTTTACGCAGCATTTTAGTGTGCCATTAAAAATTCTGTGAGGTTGGTGGCCAGGCCCTGTAGCGGAGAGGTGGCCAGTCTTCAATCTGTGTCTCTGTGTCTAACCTCTGCATTGCTGTCTCTTGGGACACATCCAACCATAAAGACAGTGTTTTAACAGGTTGGCCTGGACACATAGGGAATACATAACATATTTCCTGAAAGCTAAGCTCAGCCACTCCATCATGATGATTGTCTCTACATCATTCATATATTATGACAACCACTGATGCCACACTATGGTGTAAGGGGCTGCCTGAGTAGTTATCTTTCTTTTTTTCTTACTCTGCTATGAACACTCCTGTGCATGTACAAGTTAGTTACTGTTCAATACCTGGCAACTGTATAAGCTCTGACCTTAACCAACATCTGTAGAGGGATGCTACAAGTGCTGCTGCATGTATTTTATTGACATAAGTTTTATGTAATTTCCAGCAATTTCACCATTACTTTTACAGTGATTGGAAACTGGCGGTTCTCAGTTAATGACTTCCCTATCTCCCAGATGGAGAGCAACACCCACACTCAAAACAATGACAGAACAATGACTTGCAAAATAATTCTGTCTCGCAGAATTATACAACCAGTATGAATTGTTTACATCATTACGGCAACAGCACTCTAGACTAACCAGAAGCTGCTCGAGCTTAATAAGCAGCCGGCTCTGCCCTGTAGTGAGTCAGGGGTCTCCTGAGGTTAGGTTTCACTGGTTCACTCCTGCTAATGGGGGGTTGTTTGAACCTGTGCTGGCCCTCTGCCACTCTGGCCAGCTACTCTCCTCCTCTACGGTGAGAGAGAAGCTATGCTGTATGTCCTTAGTAGACCTGACATTGATACAAAGAGTGATTGGCCTGTCTTAATAAGTGGAGTGCCTCGAAGCAGCAGGGAGTCACTGTGCTTGGTGCAGACCTGACCTGCCCTACTGCACGCTGTCCAGCCTCCTTCTGACACCTACCTAGTTGGAGGAGGAATATGTTTTTCTCACCAAGGTCTTTTCAATAAACTTTTAACCACAAGAAATACCTGAAGAGACTCATGTAATAAAACAATAAAAAAAGGTTTTGTCTTAGGGTGCTTTCATACCTGATAGTCCCTTTCTAGTCCACTCCCCTGGTGTGCACCAGATGCGAAAATGTATAGTTTTTTTGTTTTTTTTGTCCAGCTGGTCTGGTTCACTTTCACACCTAATTATTTGATTTGAATCAATTGATGACATGCTGAAGTTAACCAAAATTAAGATACACTTCGGCTCAATAAAGGTTTGGGACAAAAAATGGGGGAAAAAAAGCACTCCTGATCTCCGATTGGTCAGAACGTTGAGAATGTAAACAGAGTGACGAGCAGACAAGTACCCACCGAAAGTAATGTCACAAAGGAGAGACAACTGACGTTGGACCTCGATTATTATCCGCGGTGACTTATGCTAGCGTGTTGTTGTTTTTGTTGTTGTTGGTGTTGTGGTGACAGGGGAGGTACTTAATCATTACATAAATCAAGTAGCTGCCTACAGAAGCTGGGTTGGTCCAAAATTGCGCAGTGCTTTCAGCAGTTACTGCGGACCTAGGTCCAATCAGGTTCTCATCACAAACAAACCGCACCAGGGTTAGCTTGGAAGCGCATCGAAACCACCTCTTCTACCTGGGGCCTGTTTCACAAAGCAGGTTAAAAAAACTCTGAGTCTTACCCTGAACTCTGAGTTGATCTACTCTGAGATAGGAAACTCTGAGATTTCGGTTTCAGAAAAGCAGATTTGCGTTGATCAACTCAGAGTAGTTTGACCTGGAGTTAAGCGCGTGCACCACAAGTAAAAAAAGACAGCATCAATGGAGCCCTGATTCGACGAGTCACCATAGCAACGGGGAAGCGAAGGGCTACGCTACAACTGGAATTGGAAATATTAATGCGCTCATACGGAGAGTTTGAGCAGGTTTACAACGCTGCAGCAGCAAAAGAGAGAGAGACGGCGTGGGAGAACATTGCTGCTCGGGTCAGTGCGTAAGTTTAAATGTAGTCCTGTTGCAATCACAGTAATATCACAGGGGGAACTGCTTGAGTGGGAGCCTATTAGTTTATTTCATTTAGGTGCAACCCCGCGGAGGAGAAGCGCACTTGGCAGCAGCTTAAGATGAAACATAAAAACATTGTTCAAACAGGTAAAACCTCAGCACAGTCTCATGGTGACGCCTCATTTTGAGCATGTTTTACATTGTAAAGTAAATATTACTGTAAGTGGCTGTTTTATATGTGGCAAAAAAAACTCCCATTTGCAAAAAAACGCAGCGCAACACACAATATCTGCTGTGATATAAGAGCACTACTGGTTGTTAATGTTGGAAATGTAAGGACGGATGAGACGGACTGTGACATGAAACGGTGTTTCCCTGCCGTGAAATGCACCCCCTCGCATTATAGGTGATATTCTGGATCAGAAGGCTGTTGTTTGGACCTATAGGAGTAGTTTATATACCGGTAACCCAATTAAAAGCACACACTTTTGAACCTATGAATTGCAAGAAAAGCTGGGATTATATTTAGGAAACGCTAAGTCAAATACATTCAACTTGCTCAAAAGATCCGTTTCATTCATTTTGTAATTATGGCTGCAGTATATTAAGGACGTCTATGCACGGTCTGATAATCATCTCCCGACGTATATTTAATTCTCTGCCCAGTAATGCGTCACCTTCATGCACAGGCTCGTTATCAAATGGACATGCTATGGTAGTGGAAATAGTCACCACTTAATATAACTTCTATATAGGCCTTCTGAATGATTTTTATACGTTGTATACAAAAACTCCCGTTTGCAAAAAAACGCAGCGCAACACAGAATATCTGCTGTGATATGAAACGGTACCGCTCAAAAAGAGAATTGCCTGGAAATGCAAGAACATCTATAATCAATAGTTTGATAATCATCTCCCAACGAATATTTAATTCTCTGTGCAGTAATTCTGCACCTTCATCCACGGGATCGTTATCAAAATGACATGCCATGCTAGTGGAAATAGTCGCCACCTAATATAACTTCTAATGTCTGATGTTTGTAGTGATTTTCTGAAAAAACAGACGGAACTACGCTACGCCAAAACTCACGTGCTGACTGAATGAATGAGGAAATCAAACCCCGTGTGTGGCTGAAAGAGGGCGGAGACAGAGAGAAACTCAAGGTTTTCTGAGAAAAACCTGGTCCCGACCAGGTTAGTTTCAGAGAGCATGTTACCATGGTAACTGACCGAGAGGTTAAGTTACCTCTCTTTGTGAAACAGGCTAGAGTTACCCCTCTGACTCTGGTTTGAGTTACCTCCCTTTGTGAAACGGAAAACTCAGAGTTTCCCTCATTTCAGGGTTAACAGACTCAGAGTTTTCACTAAACCTGCTTTGTGAAACAGGCCCCAGGTCTTTGTTTTGCTTGGTTTGCCACACACACACACACACACACACACACACACACACACACACACACACACACACACACACACAAACACACACACACACACACACACACACACACACACACACACACACACGCACACGCACACGCACACGCACACACACACATGCACACTCATGCACACCAAAAGAATTCTCCTTTATTTATTTAAGTCAGTTTAGAAACCGTAAAAGCCATCTGGAGGTCTTATCATGCCTCAATAGGGTCACTGTGACCAAATGAGAGATCAGTGTCAAGTGTGCCTGAAGAAGCAACACAACCCAAGCACATTCAACGAGTGAGTCATAGCACACAGACCAACATCACCATCATAAAATGAATCATTATTTTATCTTTAGCACTATGTTTTTCATTCCATTTGGTCTATAATATATTTGGTACTATCAAGCAATGATTTTTAAATGCATGTTTATCACGCTATATTTACCAGAATATATTTAGCAGAATATGTTTCACGACATAGTATTCCTACCGGTCCAACATAACAGAGAAGATTTTTATTGTTGAGAAAGGAGAACCTCCATTCATCTGTTTGATGAGATTATTATCATTAAATATTTCCTGTCTACCTATTTGCTCTGGTATCTCATTGGCAGCGGTCTGCTCCCATCTGGGAGTGTTTTTCACCCGGTATCTCACAGACAAAGATAAACACTGATGTTGTTTGCTGGTGAGCCGATGTCAACACCGGTGATGTCACGGATACCCATTGTAACAAACAAAACCACAAAACAATGATACAGGATTAGCTGCCCACTGATCAGGGACAGCCCAAGGGTAGCAGAGAGGTACGGGCCTGCATAGTGCTTTGGTTTACCACATTTTGCTGACAGCTGTCTGTCCACATGTCAGCCAGTGTAACAAACCTAATCCAAGGCTGTGCGGCACCTCGGTACAGTGACAGTAAGGAGAGCAACAACATACCCCCTCCCCTCATACCGTGGTAATGCTAGGTACAGGATTATTCCTGGTGTTGCAGATCATCCGCAGGCCTCTCAGCCACCCAGTCAGCCTTAGAGGTGGATTAGAGGTCTGGTAATCTGACTGTGTGCTGTGACACATGTCAACCATGGAATGTCTAGAGAGAGTAGTCGGGGTGAATTAGAAATGGCTAGGTAATCCAGGCTATACAGCCCTGGAGTTCACTTCATTCCCACACCAACCCCCAGTCACACAGAACCATACATGTACGCACATACACATGTGTAGGTATTTATCACACACATATGCAGATATTCCTGTACATGGGCCTATGGGCTTCCTTGACATTACCTCTCTGACATTACCTCCTCCTCAGCACAAGCCCAGCCTGGGATTCCTGTCACATCCTTCTGTGGGCAAGACTCACATTTTCATTACGGTGAAGCCAGTGGCGCTGCACAACCTTTTTCTCTCCTCTCTTCCTCTCCTCTTCTCTTCTTCATCACCATGTCAATCATCACAATGCTGTCACTCTGGATCTGTCTCCGAACTAAGCTGTCTCTGAGCTAAGATCCAGACACACTTGAGATACCGAGGCAGACTACTCACTCAGACGAGTCTCTCTTGAAGTTGTACCAGTATTTCACTCCTTTCTGCCTCTTGACACTTCCTTAAGTTTTTTTTTCTTTTCCCAGTTTTTCTTTTTTTTCCTGATCTAATTTGCAATATTTCCACATATTAGATGAAGCCTGTACATGCGGAACAGAGTACACATGGCCAGGGAATTGAGAACTGCAAATAATTCCCTCATGTGGAAAGGCTGCAATTAACTGGGGATGTCAGCCTTTGTAAAATATAATTGAGTTCAGGACGAAATGAACGTCTCTAATCCGGCCGACAGAGCACTGTCAATCAGCGTTCCTTGCATCCCAAAAACCAACTGTCATGCTTGTTTGTGTCCGTCTCTATACTGAATTTTTGGAAATTAATGCTCTGGCAGCTGCCTTTCTTTAATGCGTGGATGACTGGGTGACTTTGTGTATGACCGGTGGGAGCGTGATGCTGCACTAAAGGGAGAGACTGGACATCTGTTTTTTTTTGTTGTTTTTTCTCGCACTGGAGATAAAATTGTGCACTCAGCCATGGTGTCAAGCACCTGTGTGTTTGAAGAAACATTTTCTCTGTTACTGGGCATCAATTGCCTCTTGTGACATGCAGAATGATATCAACAGGGAATGTCGACATTAGCATAGCACGACTTCACCTCAATTCTAAGGGTCAAAACGCAGTGGGCCATTCAGCTGTCCCTCTAGTCAACAGGCCTCTTCCTCTCCCATAGATAGTGTATGTGAATCACCTTTCCCATCATGCTGAGCTTTGCAAGGTATTGTCAAGACATCCTCCTGGAAATGTCAACCATTTACAACGCTCAAATATTGCCTGTCATGGCAAAAAAGACGAGCATTGACCTTAAAGAGCCTGGATAAATGAGTCCACTTAGAGAACAATCATTTTTTTTGTCCTCTTTATTTCCTTTCCACTTCTCTCCCACAGTGGCGGCTGCTTCTGGCTCTGATCTATGGCCTTTCTCTAATCAACCCTCTTACTGAGAGGTAAAGGGTTGGGAACACATCAGATACTTTGGTGTCACTCAAAACAAGCCCTCTGTGTCTTGTATGTGTCGTAGAGTTCCGTTTTTGTGAGTCTAATGATTGGCTTTCAAGGGCCTCCTCAGTGATCCCCACAGACTCCCAACAGGCTCCCATGGAAATGGATTAATTACAAGGCGCCTGACAAATGACTGGCCAGTTGCAACGGCTTTGTAAACTCTCTTGACTAATCAGCTGAAGACAGAGCTTGGTCACTCAGCACGACCTCATCACCAGCCTGACACTGTAGCCGTGGCTGAGGGGCCTCCAGTCAGGGATTAATTGTATTGAACTCTCATGCTGTTCACTGCTAACTGACACTGTCATCGCAGTCCTCTCAACGAAAACAGCGGCTCTTCACCCCCGACACCTGTGCACCCAAAATCTCTCTGGTCCTTGTCAAACCCTTTATCTCTGAGAGTTTTGATCTCTGAGTGAAATAGAATTTAGATGGATTGTCTGTACCCTGTGCTTGGTTTTTATGTTTGTCATGTGCACTGTGTTTTTGTGCTCTCTGTTTTCTCTGGGATTGTGGAGCAGGTAAATTCATTGTTTGTTTTGCTTTCTCTGAGTGAGTGAGATGAAATTTAAATCGATGTTGCTCTTAGTGTAGCCCTCTGAAGCTTTGTGCCATATGAATAATATGTAAAATAGATACTGAATTGTGTCTTATTACAAACAAGAGATGTGCAAATATACCAACATAAGTTATTCATATTCATTGCTGAAACACTCTCTGAAGTATTTCTCAACTGTCTGTAACTTGTTTTCTTAGCAGCTTACCTACCATATGTTGGTTTTGAAGCTAGTTTCTAATACAATGCTTCAAAATTAGAGTCGGATTATTCATCTAATATATTCAGACAGAAGTTTTTGAAATACAGAGAAATGTCTGCAGCATTGTTTATGAATTTGAATAACCCCTAAAATCATAAAATATAGCAGAAATACAGAGCAATGCCCTGGTGTACCTCTAAGAACACCTTTGTAAGTGACTAAATGTGTGTGTGTGTGTGTGTGTGTGTGTGTGTGTGTGTGTGTGTGTGTGTGTGTGTGTGTGTGTGTGTGTGTGTGTGTGTGTGTGTGTGTGTGTGTGTGTGTGTGTGTGTGTGTGTGTGTGTGTGTGTGTGTGTGTGTGTGTGTGTGTGTGTGTGTGTGTGTGTGTGTGTGTGTGTGTGTGTGTGTGTGTGTGTGTGTGTGTGTGTGTGTGTAGTGGGAAGAGGCAGTGGATGAGAGAGATTTGGTGGGTCGTTGGACATGCGTGATCCCCCTGGCTGGTATCCAGATCCACTGGCGGAGAGCACTGAGCCCTCAGTCAGCACATCACATAAAAGCACCAGGCTTTGCAGGATTGCAAAGTGAGAGTTTATTTATTCCTCATTTCTTTTCCTTCCTCTCGGTGAGGACACGTTTTCTACTATTGTGAGATGTACACAAAAGAGTGTACCATTATCACAGCCATAATCGACCAGTGCAATTTTGCTCTCTTCAGAGTACTTGTTAACTGCAGGACAAAAAGCCTCCAAAAACAGACAGTGTCCTGGTGCAAACAACAGGGTAGTTCACCGTGCCAGCTTAAACCAACAGCTTGTAAATTGAATCCTGTGGCACACAGTCAAGTTTACAATGTTCAGTGGAGCTTTGCCACTATCAACCAGCCAGCAGAGCCCCAAACTGACCCTGAGGCTCAACAACACCTGGCTCTTCCCTTGTTAATCATGGGCAAAGATCCAATCTAAATAAAAGTCTCTGTGATGCTGTTGCATTTCATGTCAGATGTGAACCATGCTTATACTTCACCGTATTTTTAGACTTAAAAGACAATGCTTTTGTTTCATGTCTGCATGTCTGTTTATAGGTTATGTCAGCTCTGCTGCATTAGGCCTATTTTGTGGTTAGTCTAATTTACTGTGTCTCTCACTGCGTGTGAATCCATTTGCAAGTTTCTGTTCCTTTTGTCAAAGCGTATTATTGACACTAATGGGCTTAGATGCCATCCACGATTGGAACTGTCAGAATCTGGATAAAATAAAGCTCAGTTTTCAAGTGTGTGTGTGTGTGTTTGTGTGTATGTGTGTGTGTATTTTGGGGACAAACTGTTACCTGAGAGTATATGTGCATGCAACTTTACTCACGCTTCGGGTATTTCATTCTGGAGGAGCACTCGCTACAAATATCCAGTCGCATCAGAGAAATTATGTGCGACAGCAATCACTTTACATTCCCAGACCTGAGCAGATGGAGCATGTGATACAGTGAAATAAACAAACTGGTGAACGTAGCACTGGTAGAATCAAGCTGGCTCTAGGGGGAAGGAGAAAAAAAATCATGGAGAAAATAACATTTGGCAGGGCTTTGTTCAGGGTTACCCACTGTGTTGATGGACTTAAGGTACAGGATTAATCTCTTGATAGAAGTAACATTTGTCCTTAACACCATGTCATCCGTTTATTTCAAACACATCTTTCTATCCCTCAATCTGCCCTCTACTCTTCAGATATCTTCGACTTTAACTGTGTTGTGGTCAAATGGGATTATGAGTGAACGGACCACATATGGCCTGTGCTGGTCCCCATCCCTGTCGAGGGATGTAATCCTACCCCCCGACCCCCTTCTGCCTAGCCTCATTATCAGATGGCCAGCATGTGTCACAGTATTACTCCACATACCAGCACTATCTCTCACAGATAACAAAGTACTTCGTAAAGTTGTTTTTTTTCTGCTTCTTTTCTCTTCCTTTGTCTCCCCCAAATTGTGGCTGACCGAGATGTTTGATGTTCTATATTTAGTGGATCAGGGGGACAGAATGGACTTGCAAAGAGATTAGAGTGAGGGAAGTAGAACAACAACAATGTACGGATTACAGGCAGGATTTGTGTGAGGAACACATGATATCCTCTCTCATCCCTTTATCAGATTGGCTGTGATGGAGAGGCAATAGTGGCTTGGACCAGAGAGGAGCAGGTTTGGATTCATTAGGACAGAGCCAGAGCAGGACAGAGAGTGATGATAGCAGCTCATAATTCAATATAAAATCATCTCACAGTCAGATGACGTGCCTGCCTGAAAAGTCCATTTTCACAAGTAATGTTAGAATCGTCTTTTTTCCTACAGTGAGAGAATACATTTGTCAGTTTGATTGTATAATTGCAGCAATTTACATTTCACTGTGTTTTGATTTCTATAATTAAGTCACATCACTATTTCAGACCAAGTGCAGTTATTTCACGTACAATGACATTTGTTCCAGAACCATGAGAAAACAGCCTACTAAAATGTTATGGAAAATAGAGTTAAACGACTATTGCAGTGTTTTTTGCAAGATTTAGGCCATATTTTCAAGACTCTCCTCTCGTGCCATAGTAACTGTGACTAACTCATCCACCGTGGAGGAGGAAGTCAGGTGAAATGTTTAAAGACAACAAAAACATGGGACTTTGCCATGAGAGACCGGACTCATATCTAGATTTGTTAAAACTTGCAAGACTCACTACCTGACAACCTTTCAAGCATTCAAGCTGAATGCCTTACCTTAGTCATTCCAGATCAGTTCCTAATCACGACAATGAAGGTAACCTAACCTTTATGAAGCAGCAACTTTAACCCCCAACCTAAATGTTTATATTTATATATATATATATATGTATTTTCCGACAGCATTTTCTAATGTTAAATAGTGACATCCTGCCTATTGGAGCATCAGATCAGAAAATGCTTATTAGAGCTGGAAATCACAAATCGCGTTGCTGAATCAATATACTTTGTTTAGTTCAGTTCAAAGATTTATAGTCACTGACTGTGTATTGTCTATTTTTTTTTCCTGAGCAGTCACACCCCCATTGAAATGCATTTCAGTATGGACGTCACTAAGTGAAAGCAGTGACAATGATAATTCAGGTAAGCCAGTTCCCTTTTAAAGTGTTTGTACAAGCACTGAAAATATGTTACGTGTTCTTCTGGAAGGCATTTTATCATTTAAATTGGATGACTTGTTGCATAATCTCACGGTGCAATTTATTTCTTAACTTCTAGGCAGACATTAATTTCATTTCAGATTTTGTCAGATACCCGATTGAAAATGGCCTCTAATGAAAACACTTGGTTGCTGAAAGCCATTTAGAAACCCCAGTAATGTAAAGCTACTGGTAAAGGTGTGCAAAACAACCAGTATAGTCTTACACAAGGTGGCCATTTTTTTCTGCGATGTCGGCCACATAGTTAATGAGAGCCTCTTGAATCTCAGCAGTGAGGGAATTGTTATTTAACCTACCCAGACAGAAAATCTATTATTTTCCTCCCATGAAGCTGTACGCAAACACAGAACAATCAACAATGTGCCCTTTACCTATAGTTATCTGTCATGACCTGGAGGGAAATGAATACACAGTTCCCTGTCGTATTTATGGTGCGTGTTCTCAAAAACATAGCTCTGACAGCATCAAACAGACAAGGCTGGATCCCTCCCTAGTCAAGCTGACACACCTTCTCACAGTGCTGTCCTCCTACACCTTTCTTTCCACTCCCTCCACCTGTCTCCTCAAAATAGCCGCAGTACAGGCTTGCTATGCATACAATCACTGAAAAAAAGACTAAACTCGCTACGGTTGACTTTCTCCTTCTGTGGTTCCAACATAACGCCAGAGTTGGGAAAGCGATAGACAAAGGAAAGAGCAAAGAAATGAAATAGCTAGAGAAAGAGAAAAAGTAAGAAAGTCAAAGAGCTGAAGGAATAATACACTGAGAAGAATGTGAAAGGAAACTGATCGAACAAGAGGATGCCATGACAATTACAGGCCCCAGAGCCCCAAATGTCAAAGTGGAACCCTATTCCCGGGAGCCATCTATTCTTCCGCATGTGAGACAGTAAATACCTTGTTTCTATCTTACCCAGACGTCATTGTGATCACCAGTGCCACAATGGAAATCCTGATGAGGAGCACATGCAATTCTCTCTCTTAATAAAAATCTCACAGTTCCCATTACACCCCGACACAATGGGCATCTCGCCTGGCCGCTGATTGAGTTCCTACTTTCCGGGAGCTATAATAGCAGCCAAGCCACTCCTCCTTCCATCCACCCTAACCCATTTTATTTCACTCCCTTCTTCAGCCCTTATCCAAAACCTTCCCTGGCTTGGGCTTTTAGGTTGTCCCAAGTGAGATCTTTTCACCCAATATTCACTATTCACATCTCCTCCTCCTTTCCTCATCTCTCTGCATCTGCCTTTCCTTATTTATTAGCCCCCGCCCTATCTTTCCACCCTTGCAACATTTCCACTCACACAGAAGAAAAAACGTGAGAGACTCGATATTGATCTGATCGATAAGTGGATACTTTTAGAGTGTTACCCCCATCTCACTTCTGATGGTCTGTCAAGGAGCAGTGCTGATTATGAGGGATTTTGTGGAGGTTTGCTCAAAGAGTCACAAGGTGGGTCGGATTCCTTTGCTGGGGAAAAGGGCAAGTTAGTTCTCAGAAGTGGGTTAGCTTGACGGAGAGGGGATTTATTTGGTCTAATTGCACTTTTCTTCTCTGGCAGTTTTTGGCCTCACGCCTAAATACACCTTGAAGGAGAATTCCTCCCAAAGTAGGAACACAACTAACGAATCTAACAGTAAATGTAAAAACAGTAAATCTTTATCAGTTAACTTAAAACAATAGAACTTGAACAAAGAATACAGTTTAATGTCCATAAATATTAAAGGTCACATGTTGTACTCATTTTCAGGTTCAAACTACAACATTTCGTTTCTGCAACAAAGCAAACAACAATGGCCAAACTTGTGAACCTTTTATGATCAGTGAGACACCTTTTCATGTTCGGACAACAGCAAAATCGCAATTCTGTTTTTTTTTGTTTTTTTTCCTCTGATCTGTTTGAATAATGGGGAGCACAGCACTGTGGCTACTTAAAAGGGCGTTACGTCAGAACTTAAAGATTAAGTTGTGACACCACAACTGTACAGTAGTCTTGGTTGATCGGTCTGTGTGCATTTTTCTGTGGATTGAGCATTTTGATCCTTTCACAGTTTTTATATAACACCTTTTTTTTCAATCAGACAATAGCTGACGGGTTCTGTGATTGCAGGCGGCTTGTACATTCTGCCTCATTTGATCTCTACACGGACTGTTAACCTGCATGCACCCAAAGCCTGCTGAAACGTGATTGGTAAATACTACTTGGACTACCAAAGGGAACCAGACTGCTACCGCTCCCCAAATCTTGTCCCCACATTCTACTGTCTAATGGTGAATCTATTTACAGAGAATTTGTGACCTCTATGTTGGCGTCCCATAATTAAAGAATAGCATGATTAGCATTTGCTTTAAGTTGCATTTTAAATCTAGGATTTTAGTCAGCAGTGGCCAGACCATGGCCTCATCTGACCTTTGCAACTTTTTTAAGGGGTGGCTTTTGGTGTTTGGAATACATCAGTGGTTGGAGACGGCCGTGTGGTCACAGCAAATTAAAGGATGAGCATGGAACTCGGATTCTATTTATTAAATTCCACTGACTCACACCCACTTTGAGGGCCTCGGCAGCACAACCCACATCGCCTTTGTAGTGGGTCAAAGAGGTAATTTTCTTTCCCTAGTTGACTTGTAATGATATAATAAAAACATATGCACATATGTGCGCCCCACACACACACACACAAACACACAAACCCACACAAACCCACCCACACACACACACACACACACACACACACACACACACACACACACACACACACACACACACACACACACACACACACACACACACACACACACACACACACACACGCTCACCCAGTACATAAATACACACATCAGTAAACAGACAAACACACACACAGCCCCGCACAGGTGGTCAGCCATTAGGGACCTTTTGATTAGCTGTTTTTAAGATGTGAGTCAGTTAAACCGAGGCACTTCCTGCTGCTGTGTGTTGCTAGTAAAGGTCAGCAGCTGGTGGAATCGCTCTGTCTACATCACACTTACTCCCTGAGTAGAGCTCAGGCACCCTGGAACCGAGCGGAAAAAATGAAAAAGGCTTGTATGTGGAGGCCACACGTGCTCCAGTGAAGACATACGCAATTGTAAGCAGACGCCTTAAAAAGAAAAGTCACAAAATCACAAAAGGTATGTGCAGTTTTTTGCTTTATACCATTTTTTTTTTAGATAAAAGTATGGCTTCCAGATATAAGTGGTTCCCTGGAAGGGATGATTTTCAATTTCTAAACTTGGCACCAGTGTGCTGTTTAACTTCAGTGAAGCTGTTTCTTGGAGGTCAGCTCCTGATGCAGGCTTTCTCTTAGTCTGATGCTCCCCGGGCCTGGCATCATTTGCTTATGTCATCTTAATTTCATGTGGACTAGTAGATGGGTCGCTGATGTACTTTATATTGATTTTTGTGTGTTACTCATATTTGATCCAGTTGGCTGACTTATCTATGTGCGAGGGGACTGATACCATGAAGATAAGGGTGTCAGATCAGTCGGGTGCCATGCTTTATTTCCCCCTCGACAAATCCGCCAAAGTTTTCTCATCTCATCCCCACACCATGGTGACAGCCTGACAGGAGGGGTCCAGCCCGACACACTGCAACGATAGACAGCTCACGCTGACAATAACGCCCATCCCTTTCATTTCATTGAGAGGGAAGCAGAGAGAGAGAGAGAGAGATGGAGGAAGGGTAAGGTGGGAAAAAAGAGAGAGGTTGACTGGCATCCAGTCAAGCAAAAAAGACAGATTTTTTAGCTCCAGACTGTCTGCCACCGTGATGGTAATCCTTGAGTAACACCCTTCTTCTGCTGTGTATTGACTGTTAAACTGATAAACACATGCACACACACAAACATGGATTACATTAACCAGGCCTGTGCATACGTATGTGTAAGCATGGTTGACATAGAAATCCCTGTCTTACTTTTGGCAATCTAAATACAAATGAATCACTGTACTTGTCTAAAAACTTATTTTAGTTGAATCCAAAATCAATGTCATCTCTCATGAGGACAAGACGGAAATTTATATAGAGACATGTTAAAACTGATCGACTGAAGAGCTAAATGCTAAAGGTCGACTATATTTACTGCAAAACTGCAATATTAATGTATTCAATCCCTTCTGCAAACGTTTCCTCACCAGTCTCTGTGATATATAACGACCAGAAGCAATTTGCATCAGCAAATAGGATATTTTTGTTTTGTACTGAACACTGACTCTGACCTCATTAAAATGAGCCTGAACACCTCATGTGCACTTTTATATATGTACAGTAATTATGCCAGTCATGCAACATAACCATAGCTGTCTTAAAACATTTAACCTCTTCCACCTCACCACTCCTATTGAACCATGTTTTTCCTTTTTTATGTGGGGCCAGGATCTTTAGTGGATCATGCTTAAAGCTGGGAATCGGAAGATAAATTTTGGATGCAGCTCAGCACTGTCTTTTAAAAAATGTACAATTTACATATTTCCCCCCACCATATTAAGACACCAAGACCTTGAGAACTACCTTAGAAAAAAAAAACATGCTGTGATTTGGTATCAAAATCTTCTGACGTTCTGAGATTTCTGCAATAATTGTATTTTTCTGTAATTGGATGGTGAGCATCTCTTCTGGAAACTGTTCACAAACCCCTTTTTTGTTAGGAGGCTTTACCTAGGAAAGCACAGTCGGGGCCAGCCCATAGAGGGCGCTAGGGCTCCTCTACCCCTGCTCCACATCAAATTTAATTCATTTTATTGATTCATTGTTTTCACCATTGTCAATGAGTAGCTTGAAGTGCATTTTAGTATACATGGAAATAACACATTTATACTTGCTACTGTGTATGCAAAAAACTGCATAGTTTTTACCTAAAGCTGCATGGGTTTGACATAGAGTGGGCATGTCATGACTCGTGGGTACCCATACAATCCATTTTTATTCAGATATCTTGAGGTGAGAGGTCAAGGGACCCCTTTGAAAATGGCCAAATTTTAGCTTAATTTTGGTTTCATTATTAAGCCAAAAAAAGCTAGCATGACACCAATGGATGCCTCGGGTGATCTAGTTTCATATGATACCAGTATCTTCACTCTAGCTTTACAACTCAGCTTCCTACAACCTCTGAGAGGCAATGTCGGCTGAGGACGTGGGCGTCCTAGTGGAGTTTAAGAGGTTTTTTAACATTGGTCAGTGTTGAGCATCTCGGCACAGTTGCTGTTCTCACCCACATAATAAAATCATATGATTTTCGTCCCCTGTGCAATGCGTGCAGAAAGTATGTCAAACTCCCTCCGGTGAAAACCTGCCAAAATCATGAGTAATTTTATACTACACTGAAAAGCAAGCAGTCATTAGTTGTTTTCAAATGTGGGTGTGTGGCTCTTTGAGACTAATGTGATTAAGCACACATTTCAATTCAACTTGACTTTTCCCATTAGGAGTTGGACCTATTAATCCAATTTTAGAAGTGGTTTTACATCTGGGAATTTGACACCAATAACTATGATTACTTTCATCCTGAATACAAGCCAAATTTGTTTTAAAAATTAAAATGACATAGATATTCTCTATACTTTTGCTTGAGTGGGACATCAGAACTCTAAATACAAGAAACAGATTTTTATCCTTTGATCGAGCAACAACCTTTCCAGCCTGCCTTACACTATTGGGATAGTTGACCTAACGAGAGGAAGCACTCATGCGAGAAGTATTTTTGTGGATGTACATAAAATCCCAGCAGTGTTAAACTCACATAGGACAGCACAGCACAGCAGAACCCACGTTCTCAATATAAAAACATGGCATTCTCTGTCTGATATGCATTGGATTAGATCTGAGTGGATTAGAGGAATGTGGAGGCAGGTTGGTGAGAACAGATCACCTAGATTGAAGAGGGATTTCTAACACTTCTAAATGAGATATGGGCACGCATTCAGAGATAAGAAGCCGCATATGAAAATGGGTCAATTGTTCTGCAGGTTTAGCTTGTGATTAAGAAGATTACATTCCACCAGTGAACAACAATGTAAAGTCAGACAGCAGCCCAGTTGTACTTAGCCACTCCGTCAGCCTGGCTGATCCCTATTCTGTCCTTTTCAGACTTTCATGTTTTGAGCGATGGGACTTAAGTACTGAGGCAGTGCTTGTCAGGCAGCAGATTTTCTGCTGGAACAGAAAATAACAAAGCGCAGTATAATTTGACTCATTCCCAGACCAGAGACTGTTTTGATGAAAGTTTGTGCGGGTGTGTTTTTCGTCCCACCACATCATCCTCCATTTTTCAGAGGAGAGTGATTACAGCAGGAGCACTTAGGCCAGAGCTAGTGGACTGCTATTGATTGATCAAACCTGGCCGTTCAGTCCTGTAGAACAGGGAGGGATTCCATGATGTCTTCTATCCCTCCCTAATGAAAGGGAGGCAAGGCTTGCTGCCTCCTTTGATCCAGAAGGGATTAAAACAGTGTTGCTTATGGAAGTCGAAAGATCAGGGATGCCTGTTTCTCTGTCTGTCTGATGTGCTGCTGGGAAATATATACAGTCCTTTACTGTGGATTCTTAGGCTTGGTCAGTTCATGATGGGGCCAGGAGGTCTGCTTCACTATAAGGTCGACTAGCAAGACTCCAATGCTCGGTTATAACGCAACTCCGACAAGCTCCGTTGTCTCCATTCGGGGCGTGGGAGTGGGATTAATAATCAAGTGAAAATTGCGCAGTGAATTTCAGCCTGCGTGCACCTCTTTTAAGCCTAACATTGTTGAAACAGAGCGGCTAATATTGGTAGCTGAACAACAAGTTAGTGACTGTTCTCTGCTGCACACACAGCTCCAGAGTGAATAGAGAAAAGCAACCGTAAATTACATGAATGCAAACACTGCTGCAACACATATATTTTGGTTTAATGAAAGGCATTTTTTTAAGGATGTTGTTACAAAAAAAGAAAGAAAATCTGGATACCAAAATTGAAAACCAAATACCTACCGTATAAACGAATAACCGAATAGTGAAATATTCGTGTCCAACCCTAGCCATTATTTGAAGGCAGTGTGGTAGAAGCGGTGGGGTCTTTTGCTGTGATCACAGTACTGTCAGAGTCACTGTCAGCAGGAGCGACTGCTGGCTACTGCTAGATTGCAATGAGCCCTTAACAACATTGATCACAAGCATCTTCACTCACTCATCTATATTTGCTTTCAACTTCTTCTCCGCGAAAAAAACAAAGTACAGGCTATGCCTCTATCTCTTGTTTCTCTGTTTGTTTCTCATTTTCTTCCAGAGTGATATCTGTGTTTGCTGCTATTACATGTTTCCTCTGTGTCTGCAAACACTTGTCTTTGGAATGCATCACAAGACCTCCACTAAAGGCAACAGATCTGAGTTTTCTGACAGTTTGTCTTTTTGCAACAAGGAAAGCAGGCTAGAATCAATATGATCATTTTTTATATGCACAGAGGTGCCTTGGAAGGAAGTCCTGAAAAACACTAATAAACTTGAAGTCATGCTCTCAATAATTAAAGCTGATTTTTCTCTGAGAGAAAATATTTTCGAGGGAGCTGGTGAGGTGGAAGGCTTTGAAACAGTACAGAAGCCTTTATAAAAGTTTTAGATATAGAGAGAGTAATTGACATTTCTCACAGGTTAGCAGTCAGAACCACATGTGCCTTACCAAGTGGGCCTTCAAGTTTGTGCGGTCAGTCTCTTTCTTTTGCCCTCCCTCTCCCTCCCTTCTTTTCTCTCTCTTATACACACAGGCATGCATAAATATATATTAATAACGTATGCACATATGTGCGCCCCCCCCCGCAACACACAGACACACACACACACACACACACACACACACACATATATCTATGTCTGGTGCATTTGCAGTTTGATCTGTTTTATCGATTTCCCTCCCAACTCAGTTGAAAAATTCAATTAATTGAGCCATGCTGTGAATCAGATCAGGATATAGTCGTTTTTTATAGTGAGGACCAAACAGTATTCATATGTGTATGATGCATACAGTGCAAAACATAAAACATGGTGGAAGAGTTGATTAATGAACATATCTGCCTGATTTATCTGTACTGTTACACACACACACACACACACACACACACACACACACACACACACACACACACACACACACACACACACACACACACACACACACACACACACACACACACACTGAGGCAGCCACTTTAGGTGATAAAGCACTTGACCAGCTAGTTCTCGCTTTTGTGTCTCAGAGCCCAGGGGCAGTGGAATGCACTGTGATATGTATGGTGACATGTGGCTCCGCTATTAACTTTACACTTGTATGCCCTTTTGAAGCCACTGCTTGCCTGTTACAGCCTTCAAGCTACAATGGTCGGTTGATGCTCAAGCTGGCCACCAGGGGTTTGTTTTGTGTGGCTATTTAACACCCACACACACACACACACACTCACACACACACACGCACATATTCACAGTTTTTTCCCCCACATGTATGTTCCCACAGAGGAAAGGTGGAGTTGTTAAAGAGACACTGATAGCCTCTGGCAGAAGCTGTAGCTCTGTCTGATTGTTCTCTCTAGGAGCACTGTGCATGAGAGAGCAAAAACATAGCAAGTGGCATCAGAGAGAGAGTGAGAGCCTCTTTCTGCTCCGTTCAACCTCGCCTTCCAACTACCTGCTCATTAGGCTGGAGACAGGGGAGCTGCATGATGCCTGGTAACTTTATGCCTACCAGAGAAAAGCCTGACATTATCGCCTATTTATCAGAAGTTGCTGATCTCGTCAATGCACTGCCAGGCATCAATGCATTAATAAATCAGTGATCACTCTGGGCAGTCTTGACTTCTATAGCTTCTTGCTGCCCTGACACGCTTTTATACACTCTGTTTTATTCACTTTTTATGTGTTGGGTTGATATATTTTATCGAGCTAGTTACTACAGAACATAAACTAGGGATTACAACGTTGAACATAAAAAAAAAAAATCTGCCCCCAGAGAGAAACGGAAGCAATCTGTTTTTAATATACCCTACTTCTTATTCTCTGCACTGCTTCGATACTTCGCTCTCTGTCACTCAGCCTGCCGTTCTTGTTGCCTGCATATGTATGCAGGAACTGAGCAACATTGTTTTTATATCCTATTACCCAGAGAATTTGCCTGGCCCTCTCACCCTTCCATTTCCCCCACTTACTTTACCTTTCTTCAGATTTCCAGAGGCAGATGCTGTTATCTCCCAGGGTTTCAACAGCTTGTCACATCCACTAACTTCTGCTTTCTTCAAAAGCTGTCTCCCACTACATTGCTGGATGCACTCCCTGTGGTTGCTGATCCTGCTGGTAGGCTCAGCCAGCGATGTCAAACTTGGACGATTGCAGGAGAAAAAAACAAGGAACCAAAACCGGTGTCAGAATGATGGAAGGAAGGAGGGCGTATGAGTGAAAGAATAAGTGTTGCCGCTACAAGCAAGTTATTTATTTATTTCCTTTTCTTTCCGAAGCTGACTTCATTGATTTTTCTAACCTGAAACACAGCCACAGTAGAACCTTCTATCGTCCTATAGATTGGAATTGATTGCCTTGAGGCTCTCTTGTCCTGTAAATATTTGCAAGGCTTTATTGATTCCATTAGTGGCTGGCTGCTATTTGTGACAATGGTATGGATGGTTGCTGTTGGTAAGAGTAAACCAATGTTGGGAGGCCGGTCCTTTTTCATAGCACATTAAGGTCTTGTTTCACACGTGTATTGTTGTATACGACCTGTCCAAGCAGCCATTACGAGGCAAATGGTCACCTACTTGATTTGTGTGGCACTTTTTGAAAGCAAGCTGTTCAGGTGGATGATAGACTAGCGCACAGCCTATCTCATTAGTCCCTTCATTCATCTTCAAAGAATGAGAATCAATACTCTATTTGCGGCCAGATGTTTCTTGGTATGAAGCCATACATGGAGGATGACAGTGAGGGGGAAAGAGCCTGACCATGGATGTGACCCTCACCATGGTATGGCCACAACTTTAAAAGAGCTGTAGTCCCACGCTTGTAAACTCTAGATACAATGCACATATAGGAGCCAATGATGAAAAGTGTATATAAACTGTGGGTGTTTTAATCTAATCGGAGGAAACGAGAGACTGAGAGAGTGCTGCTTAAGAGCACAGGGGAGAGCGAAGTGGCCCACGCACTGCTGCTTTGTTAACCCGCATCACCTCAAACCCCCCACTCCCCCTCCTGCATATTCTGCTGTTGTCTCAGGAACACAAAGACTATTTTCAGGCAGCCAATCCACAGAGGAGTGGGAAACTGCAGCCCTGCATGCCCCTAAAAGCCTTCATGACTTTTTAATCGGTGGCTCAGGGCTCTGCGTCCGGCGGTTGGAGAGTGGACCCCACTGCCAGAACTCCACTCCACGGAGGGATCAAATCCCCCCTGCTTGAATCTTGGGCCTGTCAAAGCAGTCAGGCATGGAGACAGTGGATGGGTGGAATCTGAAGGTGAGAGGGGAGGAAGAGAGGCATAGTTGCCAGTGAAAAAGAGCAGTTTGCGGTGGAGAAGGGTGGATGGTAGAAGGCAGCCAGGGGGGAATGTTTGTAAAGGGAGAAAGAATGTATGGGAAACTGCTGAGAAAAGGAACAGCCCTGCACCAAAATAGAAATTTCTGAGGTGAGAAAAGGTTTGTTCAGTGGAGTTAGTGGAGTAAAAGAAAAGTGATGTGTCTGTGCGTGTGTTTGTGTGTGCACGGTACGTTCGGTAGGGGCAACATAGCATTTGGAAATGAGGGATTGTTAGAGCATACCAAACAGGGTAGGAAAGGTGGGTGGTGGATTTTATTGGAGAGCTGGAAAGGTTTTGTGATGAATAATAGTCATGAGTGAATTGGTCATTGTCAGAACCCTCCAGAGCCTTTTGAATCGGCAACGCTAGGGTTTTACAATGAGCTTCAGCCATGAAGATCAGCCTGTTGGGTCGTAATAGATGGAAAGTGAGTTGATGGAGGCAGGAGGCACAATAGATGAGGCTAGCTCTCCACTGGAGCGGCATTTGTCTGTGGGGAAATGGGCCACAGGAGAGACCTGTGTTCCTCCCACACAGTGTGCCGGGATCAGAGAGCAATACGCATTCATTTGATGTAGGCATGCAGGCATGTGCACCCACACACTTGCACAGGTGCACGCACACATGCAATGAGACTCGGAAGAGTAAACACGCTGCAGGGGTAACACGCTGGCTAATGATGCCCTGTTGACCCATCACTAATGATCCCCCTCAACTCAGCCAGGAACAAGATGGGCTTTGATCTGTCTGTCATTAAGGGACTGTAGAGTACAAGCACGTCTCTTTAATCTGATGAGGAATTCAAATACACATGGATCAACTGGAGAGACGTACACACACATTTACAAGCATGTTTCCTCATGAATAACTATACATGCACACTCACATGTGAGGACTCAAGCAAACTTCTACTGTATACTCACAAACATCTGTATTTTCTCTACGAGTAAAGATTGTAGAAGATTGTATTTTACACTCACACACACAGCACCACACATATGCAGGAAAGCAAACAAAAAGCCCTTGAATCCATGATAGAGATTAAACATGTCATTAACTCGCTATGGTAAAATAGGAGTAATAAATAAAATAGATGATTTATTAATATCCCGAGTTGTAATCCACTGCATTATATGTGTATTAAAGCACATTACTTACCATGGCATGGTGAGCATTAAAGTGCTTCTAATAAAATTCTTAAGTGCCTCAAGGCATTTCAAAGCAGCAGCAGATCTCTAAGCAGTATCTCCTCAGTGTCTCACTAATGGGACTGATGTAAATATGTTCATTTGTGAATCTTCCCTCCAATTTAGTGCTCCTCACATTGTAGATGAAGATTATCCAGGGATTATGGGGCTTGAAAAAAACGCTATTTGATGTGTATTTATGCACGGCTTATAGATGTAGTAATGTGGAATTAGGCCCCATCATGGGTGGAATATACAAACATGAAAAAAGTGTCACTCCTACCTCCCCCATCTTTCTCCCTGTCAGGTTGTCATTTAGTGATATTCGTTTCCAAAAGTGGAAATTTAGCAGACGTTTATGATGCAAATCACAGGCTATAACTCTATGTGGTGTGGAGGGCCACATTAAGCCTTCAAATCACTCATCCCGTTGCTTGGGCGCCTGTAACATTATGCCATGGCTGCTTGATCGTTCGCATATTTCAATGTGTGATTGCAGCCAACAACAGTCAATGCATTCACTTTGTAGGTCCCTAGAGGCGGAGAAAGTTCAGAGAATTACCAACATGATTTTTTTTTTCACACTAGTGTGCTATGAGCAGTGATGGGACCATTTGAAGAACACAGCAGGAAAAGAATATCCCTGAATACATTGACCTGATGAAAGATGGTGTTCCTATTTAAATTTATGTAATTTCTAACGATAACCTCCAGGATATATGTGACATTGTGTGAAGACTAAAATTGCTGTGGTGGTAATTCCTTTTTTTCTTCTTTCTTTTTTTTCAATATATATATATATATATATATAAAGAGCTCTTGCATATGCATAAAACTGTGTCAAAAAATAGACCTAACCTTGGTTTTACTTTCGCAAATTCAAAACTTCTTCATACCGGTCCATACCCACATTTAGATGCATAAGGATATACCACCCTTCCTCTGATGTTCTCTACCCACAGCTTAAAAAACTACCTTTGCAAAGATGCACCACATTTTTTTTTGCAAGCCAATCAAAGCAGACTGGGCTTTTTGTGAGGGCTTTTTAAAGAGACAGGTGCTAAAACAGATTGTTTTCAAACAGAGGGTGACTATAGATATATTCAGACAGGTAGAATGAGTTCAAGAAATGTGTTTTTTGAACATTAAATTATGAAAACATTTTTTCGTAGAAACCCAAAATACAAGTACAAGTAGCATGATACCTCTCCTTTAATCTTTACCTTCAACGCAAATGGGAGAAAACAACTCTGCCAACGTGACTGCAGCAACACTGGAAGCAATGTTATCTTGGGTGCAAGCTTACAGATATAATTAGAAAATCATAATCAACCTCATATATTAGATAGCGTTGTTGGCACAGAGCTCCAAGCTGTAGTTTGTGCCAGTGTTATGATAACTATCAAGGGATATCGTTCGTTTTGCTTGTGAGACAGCTTGCAATTTTGAGCTCAACATGACACAATCTTTACAAGTGGAAATATATGCTTGTTACATTTATCATTAGGTGAACAGATGACAGGCATTTTCGAAGAAGTAGAGTGATTAAGTATGCTGAGTTTGATTGCATGAATAACAACCAGTTGGATTTAGTGGACAGATCCTCTACTTTGTTATCCGAAGTTGTGTACTACACATCTTTAATGATCTAATGTGCTCCGTCATAATTAGCGTCTAATCATTGTTCATTAATTTCATTCTTATGCATGCGTTATTTCAAAGTATTCACATAGAATGTTATTAAGCGCACCCGATTTTGACAAGTCGTGTTTCTTGTACTAAACCATCCTAAAGGATGATGTGAGGAAGAGAGCACAACAATTAGTATCTCTGACTGAGTTTTTCCCTGCTCTGTTCCAAGTTGCATGTTTCTCACTCTGTGCCTGTTACTGTATCTGATAATTGAGATGAGCAATGTGGTGTGAAGTCATGTAAGAACCAGCCAAACGCTGCCATTAGCATAATGTCAGGGCGTTTAGATCTGATGTCTCCCTGCTGGCATAGTGCTGTCTCCCTTTCTTCACACAATGCCACAGAGCTGTGTTCATCCTCCTGCTGGGAGGGTGGCAGGAACACTTCAGAGACAGGAACCGGCAAAGAAGGCTCAGATGGTTTATAGGTCAAAGATGTGGCTTGGTGGGATGTCGGCTAGGAGGCTGGCAGCTTTGAGGTTCCATCTGAAGGAAGTGATTTTAAGGGGTGATGGGGTAGCTCTCACACCAACACAGAGCAGGACTTGGTGCTCGAGCATGGATGACGGAGGGCCTCTGTAATGTGTTGGAGAGAGGCAGTGATGTGATTAGCTGCATTCTGTCGGCTCTCACACTCCAGAGGTCTCAATTAGAAGCAGGAACTCTGTCCTCCCACAGGGTGCCCTGCTCACAAAGGCAATGATCCTGCTACACATCAGCCCAAACCTCCACCAAAATTAGAAAGGTTGAAACACACATGAATACAATCTTTAGCTCTACTCGTCTGCAACTTTAAATTAAGACCCGTTGTTACCCACTTGTAATCTATGTGACATATTTTAATTTGAGGAACCTCTGAGATCCCACTCTCAGAGTTGATGATGCATTGACAATCAACATGTAAACAACGCATTCCCAACACTGATTGCTGTTCACGTCCGGGCCCAGAGGAAGGAAGTGAGACAGACAGGCAGGTTGTGTAAATGTAATGAAGGGGTATAATAATTCTTTTCTCTGTCAGCTGCTCTCTGCTATTAGCATTTACTGCCACTCACTGCTTGGCGCCCATGCACTCTGCCACACTGATAAGAATCACAATCACAAGCCATTCCACACGCATATATTACAATGGCAGGCACTGTGATACCTTGCACCTAGCAAAACACTATTAGCATGCAAGTGGTATCTCTCCAATTCAGAGATTCAAATGGATTGGCTGGGGAGAAAAGCACGGATGGGACTTGGCCGTTTGAGTCCATGCAGTTTGCCTGATATTATTCTGATGTCTGCATCTGAAACACACACACAAGGATGAGCCTGTTCACATACATTTTCTCTCTCTCTCTCTCTCTCTCTCTCTCTCTCTCTCTCTCTCTCTCTCTCTCTCTCTCTCTCTCTCTCTCTCTCTCTCTCTCTCTCTCTCTCTCTCTCTCTCTCTCTCTCTCCCTCCCATACACACACATACAGTATGAGGGATAAAGGAGCGCAAGGGGCAGACACATTTTCATAATTTCAAGAGAAAAGATGACACCCTCCTCCAAAAAAAGTTCAAGTCTATATGTTAATGGTGGGTTGGAAAGATTCAGATTTTATCTGTGGTGCATCAAGAAATTAAATCAAGACATGTCTGATATCTTCATGGAGCTAACCACAGACATCCCAGGATGGACAGGCAGCACATTGCAGGTGCATCTGATCATCTCCACCTCACTGCGTGTGAAATAATGTTTCCCCCACCATACCATCTACTAATTAGGATCTAATTATCCAGGCTAGTGTAAACAATCACAGCAGATGGCATAGTGCGCAGTATTAACTCTAATGACCCAGGGCCCTGTGGAATTCACATTTCAGCGTGTTTGTTTATTTTCCTCCATTAGTCTTTGCCCTACTTTCTAAATTCACTTAGGCCTATTTCCAACCTTCTCATGCCTTGAGAAAAACTGCCCGCCTCCTATTCCCAGCTCTCGTTGTTTTTTTTTTTATTTGCTATTTCTTCCACTTACTATCGTTTATCTGTTTTGTGTTCCTTTCTCTTGTTTTGTTTTGTTTTGTATTTTTTCAAACAATGTCAATTAGCTTTAACAAAGATCAAGTGAAAATTTTTACCTACCCGCTACCATCTCTCTTCTCCCTAGTGAAAAGAGGAAAGTTGGAGAGAGACGGTGTATGTGATCTGGTGCACAAAAACCTTACTTCTTCCAAATCATAGAAGCTGCCTGTCTCACCTGGGAAATAGTACTGTGATGTCAGTCACATAGGCACTACAACAGGAGGCAAGCCTGGATCGTATCTCATTTTGTTCTATCCATAAGAGCTCACCAAACCTTACTTCTTGAAGAAAAACAATTTCATATATCTTGTTCTTACAAAGTAAGCAATTGCCAAAGTGTCTGGCTTACTTTTCTAAGTTGATACATTGATCTGTTGGTTCCAAGAATATGTTCACAGCTTGCTGCTACAAGACATAAATCTTATATGATTGCCACCAAGTCAGACATCCGTGCTTTGTCTTTTACAAAGCTAGGACTATTCCTTGGTGATTAAAAACATAACTACATCTAGCTACATTTGTCCATTTGTCGTTTCCCCACTGTTCATCGGACATGGCTGATCTGACTAGAGACTTGATGCTGCACAGGGCGTGTAATGGCGGCCGTGGGTGTGTGAGGTCTCATTAATTGAAGCCGGGCCTTGTGCCGGTGCTCCTCTGCGTGCCTTGTTCTCTGCCAGGAGCTAGACTTGCTAATTAGGCTCCTGGATATCACATACATATCCCTTGGTACGCCACACAATATACTGTTCAGAAAGTAGAAGAGAAGGAGAGAGTACAGAGAGAGGATGGAGGAAGACAGACTAAAGAGCGATGTAGAGATACGAGAAAATATGGAAAGACATCTCGACAGAGAGCTCAGAATGAAGGGATGTGGAGAGAAAGTGAGAGAGATGACAACTGATGAGAGGGCAAGGGGAGAGAGAGTGGAAACTACTGTACTGGGAGAGATAAAGGACACCAAGAAAGAGAAACTGCCACAACACAGAGAGAGGAAACTGATGTCTTGGCACGGAAAAGAGAAGATAAAAAAAGAGGGAATCAAAAAGAAAACGATAGTTTGAGACAGACAGAGCATAGCAGAGAGGTAGAGGGAGGCACTCAGAAGAGCAGCGAGGCAAACGGGGAAGAATTCCAAACAGAAAGAGAGAGAGTGTGTGTGTGTGTGTGTGTATGTTTGTGTGTGTGAATTTGTCTGTGCTGCCTACTGGAGTGTGTGTCCAGATAATTCAATCTGCTGCCCATTGACTGGACTCCCGCTCCGTCTTCGCTCCTAATTAAATCTCCATTTGTTGGCTGGATGCTAGTGCTTCTAATTGTGTTGCTATACCATCAGATAGACAAACAGGCACACCTAGACACACTCACATGCACGCACACACACACACACACACACACACACACAAACACACAGGCCTGGCAGATCCTAGACACATCACCGCGGTACATTACACCTCAATTAATCACATCAATTGACATAATTTAACCCGTGGCGGTCCACTAAACACAGCTGGTATGCAGGTGGTATTTCATTTGCGGCGACCTGAGGACTTTTCTGCAAAATCAAAGCAGATGCATCATCAAGTAGAAAAAACAGCGTAACATGAAAATCCATATCCTTTCTTCATCTCCTTCCTCTGAGTGGTGAGCATGACTCTATGGGCTTTTAAAAGCATGGCACTTCGGCCATGAAACCGTTATTGCCACAACAGAGATACCAAAGAAATCTTACACAGGTGCACAGTGCTCAGTGCTAACCTGTTCTAGGGGCTATAAATACAAAGTAGGTAGGGAGACAATGGGCTCTGATGATCTGGCACTCAAATGCAGCATGTAGATCCATGGGCCATTTTTTAATTAATGTAGGGTTAGAGGGAGGTTCTTTAACCCCCCGCCCTGCCCCGTCCTGACCTGCTTGTTTGGCTTTGGCTCTAATGGGTCACTTCACCTTGTAGCCTAGCGTCGTAGGACACCCTTCTCTCTTTTCATGTATCTCAGTTCTAAGCTCCTCACCTCTACATCACTTCTCCATCGCTCTCTTTTTTCATTAAGCGCTGCATTTCTCTCACCATCTGTTTTACCGTCACTTTTTCTTCCTCCTCTCTGGCTTTTCTTTTTTGCGCTCTTTCTTAATTCCTCCCTCAGTGTCCGCCTCTTCTCTGACTCACATAAGTGATAGAGTGTATATCGGTGGGGTGCCTGTTGTCAAGGTGACAGCAGCTGGGGGACAGAGTGACAGATCAGCCTGACCTTCAGGATGGATCGTGTTTTTGCGGGAAGGAAGGTGTGAATATTTGTATGTGTGTGTGTGTTTGTGTTTGTTGTGGGCTTCATGTCCTGACCCAAACATCCTCATCTCAATTTGAAAAGTAAAAAGTCACCAGGCAATCCAATATGCATGTGTCTGTGTGCTTGTTGTGCATGTGTGTATCTATATGGGAGGTGTTTCATCAGCGTTTAAGATGCTTTTAACGCCCCTCCATCAACCCCACAACCCACCCCCTTTCACCAACCCATTACTAGGCCAAGGTCACTGCCATGACTGTTGCATAACCCCCATCAAAGAGGCTAACCATGACCCATCTTGCATGTTAAAGTCCAATTGGGGAGGCTAAATGACTGCTCTAAATTTTCCTGGATGACATGATGCACCATGAGGTGGACTGGAGGTGGTCGATGGAGCAGGGAAGTTATGTGCATAATATGTGTATAATGTGTGTGTGTGTTTCTAGGAAGACAGAGAGAGTTGGAGAGAAAACGATAGCGGGGTAGAATAACAAGATGGTACACCTCCGAATGTTTCAACAGGCAATGTCACCACTTTATCACTACATCTCAGTGATAAAGTTGTGCCTAGTGCCAGCAAGGATGTGGTTACATATAGGCTCAAACACAGGTGCCTGAGGATTAAGCTGAGGGCAGAGAAGCTCCCTGCTGCTGAAATGGAGCAAGGGTAAGAAGGTGAGGTACAAAATAAGCAAGAGAAAGAATACAAGACAAAAGCAGAATGTGAACACCATCTGTGTGATTGCATGCCAGCATGGCGCAATGGGGAGCACAATGGGCCTTGGTTTATAAAGCTGCCCCGGTGCCTGTGGTCTTTGTTTTACAGCCATTAAAATTCTGTGTATACAGCAGGGGACCCGGCTGGAGCCATGCCACCATTCAACCTCAGCTGTCAGGTTAGAATAAGGTGTTTTCATATCTTTGGTGAATGGGTTCTGGCGGTGCAGCTGGACTGTAGGGGGTAGCTGCTCTGCATAGCAGCCACATTAAAGCCCGCCTGGTCTTCCCTAAACCTGCCGACCCGTTTCAGTTGGCTTTTATCTGTGTTCATAGTGTTGCAGGAATTCATGGTCCAGGAGGACTACCCTCTGGCTTTCCATCTGTATTTCATGCCTGCAGCAGGCACTGCTTTGCACCTGCCAAACCCACCGCTGCCCCTTCGTTCATCACTGGAATGGAGGAGGTGACAGTTCATAGCCAATGCTCTTGATTTTCTTCCTCCAACAATACCGGTTTTCTTTCCAGAAAAGATGTCAGCTTTACCATAACCATTTACTCATATGACTTCCAGACAATGTCTGACAAATCCTATATGGACCAGAGTTTCCCTTTCCATCATTTAGCACACAAGGAGAGATTCTCTGTGTCAGCTATGTTCTCACTTACTGGAAATACTCCATTTGGTTTTGGTAAGGTGGCGCCTGGGTAGAGTGAGATTGCCATTGCCATCTTCAGGTAAATCAACCCTTCTTCCTCACCCTCAAGTTTGTTTTATTCCGGTTTCACGTTAGCCGCATGATAGAAACATCAGCAATGATACTCACACTTTGGGCTCAATCAGAGATAAAACAGACTTTGTACTAGGGAGCTAGTAGGGTAAAGTCTGTTTAATGTCTGATTTAACTGATTCAGACATTTTTGTTCTCACATATACTGTAGCTCCGCCGGGTAATGTCTGGATAATTTCAGGTTTGCGTGGATGTGTTAAAGGGGCTCTTGACACATTGCAGCCAGTCATCTACAGTCAGATGCACTAATGTCTCCAATAATTAAGTTGATTCTTAAGTCCATTCTTTTGTACATTCATGTATATTTGTGTTTACAGGCATATTTGTTTAAAAACATGAAACGTGTACTAAAGTATTTATTTGTGGTGTACAGCACACAGTTCTTTAAAACGGGATGACACCTGTGACAAATTATAGATCTGCTCAGCGATGTTGACACCAGAGTGGAGGCATCCACCTGACACATAGTGATACAAGCATACTCATCTACAGTGAGAGATATCCACTGTACACTGTATCTTTTAACAGAGCCACTGTACTCACACGTGAACGTCCACATCTGCATGAGCAAAATAGACATACATGTAGATGCTACCACAATGACATAGATATTAACCAGTTACATTGCATATAATAACAGTATTTATCTGCAGTGAGTGATACACAGAAAAATAGAAAACAAAACACTTGCCGTGTTCACCACAGCGACAAACATGTATCAGCACTTTTTGAACTCAGCAGTTCACTGTAAAAATCTAAAGCACAATGATGAAGAGGAAGAGGAGAACGAGGATCAGACAAGAGGTTCTCTGTCAGAAACTCATTAGATTCCAGAGCCCAGTGTGCAGAGGCATTGGTCCAATCTTCCTTTAGCAGTGAGAACTATTAGTGGTCAGCGGTTATTTATGTTTTCACAGACTCTGGAAGCGATACAATATTTTTTCCTGCATGGCAATTCTACACTATATGTGGTCTTAAAAAGTTACGATACTCTCTGTCCCACTGGCTTTGTTCATGAAAATGTACACTTTGCTCTAAATGTGTAATTAATAACAAGTGCCACAGATTATTAGTATTCAGGGATTCATAATCAGGACTCAACTGAATGGGTAATTTTAGGCAGAAATGTGAACACATGAATGTCACTAAGTGGCGATTGCTCTCCACTCAATACCCCATTCCTCAATTTCACAACTTGGCATCACGCATATTCCTTGCCTCAGATGATCAGTGTGTGTGGCATGTGCAGGTCTCTAATGGTGGCTTGCTGATGGAGCCGCATTGCTAAGTGCATGTAGCCTCCATGACTCTGAACCAACTGGAAGTGGTGGGTATTGCCTGTGTGCATTTGTTCAGACATAATGGAACGCTTTGGGATTGTGTATGTGTGTGTGTGTGTGTGTGTATGTTTCAAGTACGAATGCATTTACTAGTGGATAGAATTACAGCAAAGCCACCACTCCAGCGTCTACTGCCTGGGGAAAATAGGGATGGCTCCTACATTTGGGCTCAGAAAGGGGATTCAGTTTCAAGGACCTATTGGGTTTCAACAGTGTTTGTTTTGGAGAAGTTCATGCAATAGAAAGAACAGATTAGCCAGGTAGTTGAGTATTGTTGTTTCCAAATGAGAAAAATGTAAAGACTGGTTTTGGAAACAGAAAGCCTTAAGGTGGCTGTGCGTTTGCCTCATTTTATGACAGGTGTCTTTGAGGGTAATAGAAAAGGGAGTAAGCCGCAGCTTTCCGAGAGCTATTGTGTATGCTGTGTGTATGTGTGTGTCCTGTTATCTGTGTCAGTGTGCGCATGGTCGCCTGTGTGAATCACCGAGGTGCACAGTCATTCTTGTATTTACAGTTTCAATCTGGTCCAATATTCTGTATCCCCTTCCCTGCTCTGTGAGGCTGCCCTCACATTCACCCAGTTCCACCACACCATCACCATTCACCACCATAAATCTTAGGCATGAACCTGCGTGTGGATGTGGAGAGAGAGAGAGAGAGAGTGCGAGAGAGAGAGAGAGAGAGAAATAGGCTCCAGCAATCTGCCATGAGTGTGGTAGAACTAAAACCAGGCATGCTCCAGGCCTTGGCGGCTTACTGCAACTATTAATACAGACTTTAATTAGCCCGCCACAAACACTGGCACAATCGGCTCAGTGTCGCCCGTGGCTGGCGAGGCAGACAGATCAATAGGTCTGATCATGCCTTTTTCATCAGCTCAAATGAAAGCACTTTGTCTCCCAGCTCTGGACCTTGTGTATCACCTTAAAGGCTTTCTGTGGCTGCACTGGCTGTGTGCAGTGTTGCGGATGGGGCCTGTATAATCTGGCTGCATTAGGGAACTATAAAGATAAATGAAGGGAGGCACAGAGCATAACTCATCCTGTCAGAGAAGGGGGTTTAAGGCTGGGAAACTTTGTGTTTTCTAAAGCAGCCCCTATCACCCCCACCCGCCATGGCTTCCTAGTTTTGCACCATCCCTTCTTCCTACTTGCTTGTAACCTTTTTCTATTTTTTTCTTGGCGTACAATCTCTGCTGTATTTTTCTCCATCTACTTTCTGTCTATTCCCCCTTCCCTCCTCCTCCCCGTCTTTCTCGCCACCCTCTTTTACTGATCTAGAGGTATGGAAGAGTTAATTTACACTTCCTCTGCTGCACAAATTGTTCTTTTACCTCTTTGCCAGTGCATTTCGGTTTGAAATAAAAGAGTAAGTTGCTTTTGCAATAACAACTTATTTCATGTGCTTTTTGGCAGGCTTTCCTGCTGACCTTCAAGTTTGCAATCAGTGCAGAGAAAAATGGAAATAGCTTGTTACTGAATTACCAAGTCACTGCCTTTTTTTACACAACTACCCCCTTTGAATGCTTTCTTTTTTTCTTTCTTTCTTTCTTTCTTTCTTTCTTTCTTTCTTTCTTTCTTTCTTAATTTCTTTCTTTCTTTCTTTCCTTCCACAATATTTATTTTTATGAAACTCACTATTTCCATTCCTGTCTTTTCCTCTCTTTCTGTTTCCAGTAGATGATGTCCCGCCTTATTTTAAGATGGAACCCCCTCAGACCCAGGTTCACCTGGAGGGGAACCGCCTGGTCCTAACCTGCATGGCGGAGGGCAGCTGGCCCCTGGAATTCAAATGGATCTACAATGGTACCGAGCTTACTCGTTTCTCCTTGGAATACAGGTGAGGAATCCAACCTTGCCCGCCCGAGCTCATTCTATTATACGTTTTTTTTTCATTCGTCAACTATAATTAGCTTAGTACATGAGGACATTTTAGCGGCATTTAATTGTAACTAATAGCTCGTGGCTCATTTTTATGCATATTTGAGACTACTTTTTATGGATTTATTCAGCTCTGATTTGGCTCCATGTTTCCCCTGAGACATAACATATTGTGTTCAGGGGTTTGTGAGATTTCCTGATTCGTATCTCACACTGTATTCAACATGAAGAGATGGTGTGAGCAGATAGCTCTTCTTTCTCTCGTCATTGCTCCAACAAAATCTAACAGTGCATATTTTTCATCAGATTGTGCAGTATGGCTGGGCTACTTTGCTTTGTCAGCAGTAAGATGCTGTTTTACTGACCATAGAGTTCTTCCGGGCACTTTTTTATGACACTTCTACTTCTCGAACCACAATGTTGAAGATTTCTATTAACAGCACAGAGTGTGGCAAGAGAAAGCTTGAGCCTGTGCTAACAAGGCCCCTCTGTGTGTATGCAGGTATACATCAGTGTGCCCATTTGTCCGTGTACTGTACGCTTGTGCGCCAGTGTGCCTGCATGTGTGTTCACAGTCACAGTTGCAGTCCACAGTGAAAGTCAGTTTCTATCTAATTCCAGCCCTGTTTTTTTTCACTCTCTACTCACACAGTCTGTCTAGTCCCCTAGACATGGACAGACTCTCAGGTGGCAATGTCTGATTGCTATCACTGGCTAACACCTCTCTCTCTCTCACCCCCCGACACCCCCCCACCCCCCACCCCACCCCCCACCCCCCCCATCTTCTTCTTCTTCTTCTTCCTCTGTCTTTTCTCAGTATTTGGCTGTGCTCTCACTTGGTCTTAGTCTCTGGGTCTGCTTTGCAGGCCAGCCCTCTGCTTGTTATTCTTCACCAGTCCTGATCAAAGAGGAGAACTGGAATCCATTTAATCAGACCCCATCCCCCGCCCCCACCCCTACCCTGAATTGCAGTGCAGGGGAAACATGGCAGGGGCGGACTCCATACTACTAAGTGGCAGTAGCAAACCAATTAATGGGGACTCAGCTCTGGGTCTACCTAGCATTTCACACACACACACACACACACACACACACACACACACACACACACACACACACACACACACACACACACACACACATGCTAACACACCCATTTAAAATGAATGCACATTAGAGGAGAGTCAGAGTTATGACTGCTTAGGACTAAGAGGTGAGAGGTGCTTGTATGATTTGAGTCAGGTGACTATAAATACATGATAACAATGGGGTTTTGTGAGTTTTGCCAGGTAGAAACCCTCTTCGCTGTGCACTCCAAAGCTGGCCATAAAGGGGTAGTTTTTGAAGTGGAGTTGTATGAGGTATATATTCATAGTGAGTCAATAAATTACCCACAGTAGATGGTGGTCAGCACACCACCAGTTTGGAGAAGCAGAGCAGGCATGTCTGGGACAAACTCAAAGTTTACGGTGTTAACTTTGAGCTATCCTATAAATATGTAATGTACTGTATCCTGGAAAACAGTCCCACAGAAAAGATCTGATGCAGCTGATCATATGCATCTTGTGCATGAAACTGTGGAAAACACGATGTATCATGATTCTCCAACAGACTTTAATGGAAAGTAACTCTGTATGCAAACAGGTGCTCACTGAGCTACTGAGCAGAAGAACCCTTGATAAAAAAAACAGCTCCTTCCATGGAACATATTGAACTTGTGACACACAGCACTTTACAAAAATGTCATGGACTTTACACACACTTTTTACTGACTTTTTTTTAATAATATGTACTGTATGTTCTTTTTTTTGAGTGGGTATAACGTGTAAAATTGTAAACTAATAAAAAAAATTGCAAAAGTACTGCTCTGGATGGGGGCAACAGCTAAACATATTTTAGCTACCTGAAAATGGTCAATAAAAAATCAGTTGAAGTGCACGCTTCATTTAGAATATTTTCACCTTGCCATCAGACAGCTCTGTTTGAGTTTATGCGGGGGAGCTGAAGCCCTTCTATGTTTTAGTCAAAGCCACCAGACTCCATCGACAAAAATGTCATTTAACTTTGCAGAACACAGCTACCTTAATTGTTTAGTTTGTTTGTGTTATCGACTGACTTTGATGTTAAAAGGGTTAGAATCTAACACAACTAACAAACAAATGAATAAGTGATTGAGGCAGAGGTAGACCAGCAACTTCCATGTTCTGCAAGGTAAAATTACTGTTCTGGTGGCTTATACGAGAACATGGGTAACACATTCAGTTTCCACCATCTTAACTTAAACGGGGCTGTTTAATAGCCCAGTAAAGCTTTGAAAATAGTCCAAATATAGCATAAACCTAAACAGACAACTTTTTTTAGGTAGGCCTTTTTTATGTGGCTAAAATGTGTTTAGCTGCTGCCCCCATCCACAGCAGTACATTGCTTAGCTTCTATGCCTGTCCTCCTGTCTGCTTCTCCAAACCTGGTCTACACTGACATAACTCATACAACCCCACTTCAAAAAACTCTGAACTGTCCCTTTAAGGTTACTTTTTTCTTTTACCATCAACTGTCCATCTGTACACTGAATCACACTACAAGGTTGCTCTGATATATTTATATCTATATCTCTTGGCTAAGGGGAATGCCATTTAAGCTGTGTTTCAGGTGTCCAATGAAACATCTCGATTAATTTAGCATCTTGAGTGTGGGGGATAAAAGCTCCAAGATAACAAATGCCACTGTATGTCAAACGGATGATGACTAATGGCACTTTGTGTTGTGTGCCCATTAGGTACCTGATCCCCTCACTGGACCGATCCCATGCTGGCCACTACCGCTGCATTGTGAGAAATCGAGTGGGTGCTATAATGCAGTGCAGTACTGAAGTGCAGGTTGCCTGTAAGTACCAGTTTCTACATCATGTGGTAATGACGACAGTTCTTTTGCATCTTGTTAACATGCATTTCCATGTTCTCTTCTTTTATTGATTATCCTCTTTTTCTCACTTTCTTTCTTTCCCATTATTACACTCTTCCCTTTATGCCTGCTAGATATGGGTGGCTTTGTGGAGGGGGAACGGTCTCAAACTGTATCCCAGGGTAAAGGTGCTCTCATCCACGCACCACGGATACACAGTTTCCCCAGGCCTCAGATCACCTGGTTCAGGGATGGGCGTAAGATTCCCTCCAGCAGCCGTATGTAAGTTGGTTCGTTCGGTTTAAGTGCGTGCATGTGACTTGTGTGTGTTTCTACACGTGTCTGAGCACTCGTATGTGAGATGCTGAGCTGCTGAGGCAGAATGTTTTTTACTTCATAGAACTCCAGGAAGTTCAATACTGTTAACAGATTTTCTCCAATGCCCTCCCAAAACACCATGAGCGAAGTTGAGCAGAGTAGTTGATGAACGAATGTTGGCGTCGGCCCTGTGTTCATCATTGAATCACCTTTCAGTGATAAAACTGGTTATTATATCTCCCCTATTGACTTTGCAAGCAGAATGATTGAAGGGTAGAGATAGAGCGGGCAGCAGGGGAACCAATTAGACAAAATTGGACAAAAGGCCTAAATTGATGATATGTTAGACTGACAGCGCTCACCCTGGGTGTGTGTGTGTGTGTGTGTGTGTGTGTGTGTGTGTGTGTGTGTGTGTGTGTGTGTGTGTGTGTGTGTGTGTGTGTGTGTGTGTGTGTGTGTGTGTGTGTGTGTGTGTGTGTGTGTGTGTGTGTGTGTGTGTGTGTGTGTGTGTGTGTGTGTGTGTGTGTGTGTGTGTGTGTGTGTGTGTGTGTGTGTGTGTGTGTGTGTGTGTGTGTGCGTGCGTGCGCGTGAATTTTCTGTGTGAGGCCGAATATGCGAAGGTGCTGTGGGTGAATGCACAAGCTATGCTCCAAGCGTGAGTTTGTGCGTGGCTTTTTGTTTTTGTTCACTGGATTCGTGCCTGCTCAGATATGCAATTTTCCTAAAGGGACACTGTGAAGGTAATCACCTGAGATTAATTTTGCCATCCAGACAAATAGAGATAGGCAGTCCACAACTCATCAAAAACCACCTCCTCATGTATTATTCAGCGGCAAGCTCTACCATGTTGTAGCTGACATGATGACTTCAACCCAAGTTGCATGCTCCGACTTGGAGAACGGATCGGTGTGTGTACCATCTGCCTGCAGGGCTCCAAAATACACAGCACAAGCACAGAGGGAAATTCGAAGAAAAATCTCAACCCCTTCCATGAATGTTTCAACCAATTCCAGAGCCGGTTACAATGTAGCTGACTCTTATCGGAAGTGAAGCGCTGAAGCTTTGCTTTGTGACAATGAGAGCCACTGACAGGACACTCTGCATTTGCTGCTTATTTGCTCGCTTTGTGTCAGGCAACATTGATATTCACAGGCTTCTGTGTATGTTGGTGTTTGTGTGTTTTACGCAAGTGTCTGTTGACTCGATGAGCGCCACGGCTCCTAATTGTCCAGGAGTGTAACAGTTTATCCTGTACCCATCAGGCAGATGCTGGCAGATACGAGGAGCCTAATCTGGTCGCATGCTTAGTGTCAGCTCTCATTCAATGGGCCCCTCTGAAACCTTTGAGCCCATTAGCCAAACCAACATTTAGCCATTCTGGAGGCACAAAAAATGATTTTTAAAGGAATAGCTTAGTATTTTTGAAGTAAATTGCAAGTGTGTAGTTTTAATAATTATCTGGCCATTTTCTTGTATTCTGTGTAGCTTATCATAATTGCTGTAAATGTAATCAATGTGGGACCTATCAAAAAGCCATCTTAAGCCCAAAAGACACATACGTAGATAACATGATGCTAATACAACACATTAGATGTAGTTGTAGTTATTGATAACTTAGGTACTTTATTTGCGTAGCCACAGTCAAAACACATAGATTTGCTTTGACTGTGGCTTACATCTCAGAAATATACTTCAAATATACTGTAAATAAATTTGTCAGTTGCTCAAGCTGTCGTAGTACCAATTAATCTGTCTGGATATATTAAGTGTATCACAAGACGGGCGTACTTATCTTAACCTCCTGGGTTCATACAGCTGTTGAAATTGCAGTTACTTTGTATTAGGTACTGCAGACATAGTGAGTATAAAATAAATAAAAGACATTCTGAACTATTAAATGAAGAGTCTGTAGTACCTTGTCGATGGGAGTGCTCATAAAATTGTTTTTGTGTGCTTCTTTTCAGACATAATTTATGAGTCGTGTGTGCTTGTGTGTTTGTGTGCCAGTTACCCTAAGGAATTGTTGACTGTGAGAAACAACTACTCTCTGGTTTAATGATATAAGTCTCTCTGTGCGCTTGTTAATGTGGGTGTGTGTGTGTGTGTGTGTGTGTGTTGGGGATACATTTTGTCATGCTCACCAGTTGACTGGGGATGTCTGATTAATTGGGAGCCAAATTTGTGACCCCAATTTGATTTAACTACAGTTAGTGCTAACTAAAGCCATTTCTGTCTTTTAATAGGGTACGGTCGAGGTTAAGTGAGTGTTATGGAATGAATGCAAGGCAATGTGATGTCCTTAAAAGTATGTTAAACCAGTGTGTGTGTGTGTGTGTGTGTGTGTGTGTGTATTTACATTTACGAGTAAATATATATTTAATATTTACTCGTAGTGCCATCACCCTGGACAACACGCTCGTCATCCTGTCCACTGTGGCCCCTGATGCGGGACGTTACTACGCCCAGGCGGTCAATGACAAGAACGGGGAGAACAAAACCAGCCAGCCCGTCACACTCACAGTGGAGAGTAAGTACACATGCAGATGCACATGCATCCATACAATTTTAAGCATCATGCTTTATTGGCTCGCCCACTCAGCAAAAAAAATACCTCACTAGCAGAATGTGTGTGTCTTCAGCAGATTGCATTAACAGGTTGTTGCAGATAAAAAAGTTTTACTCCTCATTATTTTTCAGCTCAACATGCAGCAGCTACACAACAGGTGGCTAATCCAAAGACAATAGAAACTGAGATAGTGCCCTCTACTGGCATGCCCTTTCACCATATCCTTTCTGCCGTTTCTTTTCTCTCTCCTCTCTCGAACAAATGTAATCACACCCATTACCTCCGATAGTTTTCCTCTTGTTCTGCAGTCCTCCCCTGACCTCTGGCTTCGAGTAGTGAATTATAGCCATGAGGTTTGTGTTAGATAGAGCTTCAGCAGTACCTCTCTGACTGGTTGGATGTACAGGCCCATAAAAAGGACCTTCAGTTTAATCGCTCCTCGCAAAAAGCAGATTTATGAAAATGACAGTGAGCAAACGGGGGAACGATTAAACATGCACACACACACACACACACACACACACACACACACACACAAACACCATCAGCCACATCAGATCAGAAGGTCGGCCTCACTTATAAATGCTCACAACTTTAAATAAAGTTTGGCATTGCTCATGCAAGCATTGTTATGTGTCGAATCATTAGTGTTGAGCTGAACCTGATGCTTTCCTATTCTCCCAACTACTATCACCTTCTTTCATCTGAAGTCACTCAAATTCTCCCACCCACTGTTTCATCTAGACAAAATCAGTTTTACAACCAGCAAATGTAAGGAGCCACTAAATATGTTTTCAAACTGGCTCTGAAGATAATATCCATGATAATATTTTATACCACTTATAATACAACCTTTGATAAAAAGGTATCAAAGGATCCCTTGTGATTTGTATTATTTATATAATAGGGGTTTTGACTATCGAATGAAACTCTTAACCTGCTCCCATGTGGAGCTGCACATTTTTAATATCAGCTTTTCACTCCTTTCAGCATCTGCTCCTCATATTGTTAACACAGTGTTTGTAATTCAGTGCTCAGTATGCATGACACCGCAATCTGTTGGGACCAGATACAACTGAATATCACTGAATCTGACCTTGTGGATCACACAACAGTATTTCACATCAGAAAGTCAATAAGGTTTTTACAGCTGCATTTGTTCTTTTAGCAGTTCTGTGGAGAAAAGACAGAAAAATTTGCAGTAGAGGGAGCGTGTTTTTCCAAAGCGAGCATACAGATGAGACAGACTTGAGCCTAATGGTAAAAAACAAGTGACATTGGCCAATACCCAAAGTGGGTGGATATTTTGTTTTTTGTTTTCTTCTTTAGAGTGTGAAAGTGAACTCAGGTTTACAATTGTCTTTGGACAAAGACAGATGTAAACAATATGGTGACATTAGTTGCAAAAATTTGCTATGCAGGTCACCACGTTGTTTACTTTTCCCATTTAATTAGAGGATTACACACTTGAGGTATTCTCAACACTGAGAGTTTATGAACTGCAATGCATTAATTAGTCTCTGCCAAGGAACCAATCATGTCTACTGGAAAATAAATATGACTTATTTGACTAGTCTAATGGATTCCCTCTATTCATAGACAGCATTCTCAGCCAAAAATGATTGATTTCAATAATAAACAAACTTGTTTAGTTTGTATATTTACATAAATCTGTAACACCTTTGATAAACCTTTTAATAGATATTAAAGTGTAATATCAGTACTCTATTTGAAGGGGACAATTTCACATAAGAACATCAGCAATTCAAGGAATCATGCATATATTTGAATTAATATTATTTGCAGTAGGCCCATGAGCTGTTTAAACCACTACAAATATCATCATCTGTTGCTTTGGTAGAAGGTAAATATTTTTCTTATATGTCTATTTCTGCTCCACGCAGTGTATTAGGAGCTAAATAACCATGAGAGCCACACCAATCAAACTGTCCACATCATCGCAGCCGTTAATTAAGAGCAAAAGAAGACAAAGATTAACCAAATGTCTGTGGTCTCACAAAGACTGGCCCAAGTAATTTAGATTTTTTCCATAAATCATTTTGACTTTTGTAAATCATTACAGTTTATTTCATATCTTCTTTTTCAATATTTTGATTGGTATTCACTATGCAAATTATCCCCAAAGCAATTTCAGTCAAAAGCAACTGGACTTGGGTTATTTATGTAGGAAGACCCTTCCCCTCTCATCCAAGAGGCTTCATTAGTTCATGTACACATCTGACCAGGCTGGGACTGGTCCCACTATCTGGTGTGGAGATCCAGGTATTTAACCTTTCACAAGGCCGATGATGTCACTGGAACCCTTTGTGCTCCAAGTTCCACCAACCATCATTGGAGTGACAGTTCTGGTGGGAAGTAGGTTTCGACTTTGTTAGTGCTCTATTGAGTGTTAACGACAGTCGTTGGAGTCACAGGAGGCCGTTAGTGAACAGTTGTTCTGTGAGGTTAGATTGTTGAATCTACCGGGAAGGGATGAAAGGGCTCCATTGTAAATTGGAGATAAGTGGTGTCTCAGGGCGCACTCACACTGTCCTTTCGCACCCCGCCCCGGGCTTTAGGGTACTCTTCCCCCCTCCCTCTCCCCCCACGCCCCAGGCCCGTTTGTACTCACACTGCCTGGGCCTCGCGCAAATGCTTCTCGCTCTCCATACGTCATCAAGCCGTAACACGTTTACATACTACTACCGCCGTAGGGCTCGTGCTCGTGCTCGTACACTTGCACACGCTCGTGCTCGTACATGTGCAAATGCCTCTGCTAAAGCCCACCTCTTTCAACGTGGATGGCCCGCGTGGACGGCCCGCTGTCCGCAGTTATGCGCGGAACGGGTGCACTCACACTGCTTAAAGGTACTAGGCTTTAGCTGAAAAAACGGTTTTGGCCCAGGACAGAAGGACAGTGTGAGTGCGCCCTTACATCTCAAAGAGAAAGCCCACTCATTTGATGACACCAATGAAAAAAGAAGCCATCTGTACAAAAGTAGAGGAAGCATCTCTAAACAGAGGGGGAGGTCTGAGACGCCACTAATCTCCAATTTACACTGTAGCCCTTTCATCCCTTCCCAGGAGATTCAACAATCTAACCTCAAAGAACAACTGTTCACAAATGGCCTCCTGTGACTCCAACGACTGTCGTTTAGACTCAATAGAGCATTAACGAAGCCGAAACCTACTTCCCACCAACTGTCACTAACGACGGTCGTTGGCACTAGGAGCACAAAGGGTTCCAGTGACATCATCTGCCTTGTGAAAGGTTAAATACCTGGATCTCCACACCAGTTAGTTGGACTAGTCCCAGCCTGGTCAGATGTGTACATGAACTAATGAAGCGTCTTGGATGAGAGGTGAAACCTCTTCCTAGACAAATAACCAAGTCCAGTTGCCTTTGACTGAAATTGCTTTGGCGATAACGATGACCTGGACAAATGAGAACATTCACAGGCTCACTATGCAAATTAATAATAATGTAAATAATGCCCTTAAGATGATGCTTCTACCACAGTGATGAAATGGTAGAATTCTGAAACCTTTCATTTGGCTGCGATATCGCAAAATTGGTCATTTTACGTCTCAATCAATGAGATAATCAAATAGTTACACCCTCTGTCTGGAACGCTCCTGTTTTATCGCCTGTTTCTTTAAGCCCCCCCTCCTGAAAAAGCCTATTGTGCTCTAATTGGTCGACGTTTTCCAGGTTTGCATCTGAGCTCTCAGCTCTCAGCTCTCACCATCATTATTCTGAGTTCTTTTTCCATTTATTGCTAATGCTTGAAGCTTTGCAGTCAGTCATAGTTAATAGCATCTGGGTTAGCTGAAATAACTACTTATAAATACAGTTTTCACCTTAATGTCTACTGTGAACATTTGTTCCCAAGGCTGTGCTTCACGTTCATTTTATTGAAACATCAGCTTTACAGTATGTGGTCTATTACATAATCAAGGATTTTTGCTGTAAGAGCCTAACAGACAATCTACATTCACTTAGTAAATTGTATTTCTATAGCACTATACAGTATTAAACTGTTTTTTTTTTTAAAAAGTATTACAATTGAAATCGCCATTTAAAACCGTACAGCTGAAGAGCTGGAGACTCGAGTGAACCAATCAAACAGGTAGCAGAACCGAACAGCAATAATCCATCAGAAGGTTTGCGCCTACATGCAGGCAGTGTTTGTACAGGAAGCTTTGTCGTTACACTGGTGAGATTCCATAGAAATGGGCCCTGAAAGAAGTCTGATTTTATAATGAGGTTGCATGAAATAACAATAATGATAATAAAAACTTGATTAGGGGCTCTATTAACCCGCGGAAGCCCTGAAAAGAAGTGCTCTATTGACACACACTGGCGTACACAAACACACGTGCACACAGTACACACGCCGTAAATATGCTGTAAACACGCAATCACTCAAACACATACAAGCGCACAGGCCCATACCCGTACTCTGGGGAGGTGGGGGAAAATGAGATCAGATTCAGAGAGAGATCACTGATTGAGGGCAGTGAATCGATGGTTGGCTGGAGGCTCTGTGAAACCCGTGAGTGATGGTGCTGCATTTAATCGCCTTTTGTGTTTGTCTCAATTATGCTACATAATGGCTTCTAACACCTGGGCTAACACCATGCTCAGGAAATGCTGTGTGCACTAGAAAAAAAATCTAAAGTAAAGACAGGGGTGTTAATAGTTGGGTGATAGCATGCTGGCTACATGCTGGTGATAGTGACAGACTGTCAGTCTCGATGTAAGGATCTAGTCATGCTCAGTTGGCCGTATCAGGCAGATGCGCATGCTTAATCTGGGGTCAGCATATAGTTTATTGATTTGTTCACTTTTTCTATCTATGTCTGTGTGTTTCTCTGTGTGTGATAGATGTGGGAGGACCTGCAGACCCCATCGCCCCCTCTATCATCATCCCACCCAAGAACACCAGTGTAACCATGGGGAGAAACGAGGCTATCATGGAATGTGTTGCTAATGCAAGGTAAATTCTATCACTCATAGATACTAAGGAAAAGAAAAAAACACAGCACAGACAGACACACTCATACATTGTCAAAAAAACCCTCCACCTTCTCTAAACTTTGCATCTGATCGTTTGTGATTCAAATGAATCTTGAAATCTGTTGTTTGAACGTGATAGAAAAGTATTTTGCATTTCTCTCATTTTGTACCACCATTCTTCCCTTCGTTTCAATCTGATCTCCCTATCTCGCACAATCTTAGTCCTGCATTCTGACTATTATCTCCAATTCAAAGGACTTAATCAGAATGACAGAGGCACCCCATTGCTCCCTCAGTGCTTCGTAACCTTGAAACAGAATATAAATCTGTATTAAAAACACAAAGCTACGCTCTTTCTCCATTTTTCCCCTTTTCATCTTTTTTCTCTTCCAGACCCCTCGTCAAAATGACTATTACTTGGAGGAAAGACGGGGTGGTGATCAATACAGGGATCCGAGACTTCGGCCGTAGATTGGTCATCAGTTTGCCTGCAGTCAGTGATACCGGGTACTACGAGTGTGAGGCGTCACTCCGCAGTAGCAGCGTCCCTTCAATCACTGCCGGGGCCTTTCTGCATGTTCTAGGTAAATAACCTGCAGCTTCTATTTTAACCTTTCAAAGAGAAGCTGAGCCTAAAATACCCAAATATTAAATCAGCATGCTAACCCCCATGTTGAGAGAAAACTTTTGCCATTTTTTCAGTAGTTGAGGGTTGCAAACCCAAGTTCACCAGAGAAGGTCGAGATAAAAAGCACCTAGATGATTTGTGAGTAATTCTTACAGGGTTTAATGTGACATGGTTTTCTGCTTGTTCTTCATTGAATCAGAATACCCTCTGTTTGTGAAAGAGCCGCCGACTCACATCAGTGCAGAGATGGAGAAGGTGGTGGATATCCCCTGTCAGGCACGAGGTCGGTGGTGTTTGTTTTTCTTTGTGCTACTGCATGTGCGAAAAAAGCAAGAAAGTATGAAAAAAAACCCAGCAGAATAAAAAGGACAAAAATGTCACAGTGACAAGGAAAATAAATAATCCTCTCTTCTCTCTGCAGGCACGCCGCAGCCAGACATAGTGTGGTATAAAGATGCAGTGCCCATCAGCCCGGTAAAGATCCCCAGGTACAGGGTGTTGGTAGGAGGCAGTCTACAGATCAACGGTCTCCTGCCAGATGACACAGGGATGTTTCAGTGCTTTGCCCACAATCTCGCAGGAGAGATCCAGACAAACACCTACCTAGCTGTTACTAGTATGTCCCCTTGAAAATATTTCAAAGCTATCTGCACGTCTGCTTCTTAATTCTGCTCATCTCTTTTCCCTCCCTTCTTTATTCTCAAATCCGCTCTTCTGTTCTCATCTCTAATCCTCTTTTCTCTATTTGCCTCCCACACCCATCTTTCTATATATCTCTTCACATTGGCAGATTTGTCACCTTGGATGCTAGGGCAATTATTGGCTATTTTTGAATCGGAGAGTACGCAGGAGAAGCAGAGAGACGGAGGCACGTTGTCAGATTCTCAGGAGCTGTCCCTGAGAATGAGACCTGACAGCCACCCTTTTTGTCAAGTCTATTAAGCTCTCAGCTGGCATCTGCTTTATTAGTGAGAAAGCTGTTTATGTCTCTCATTATCACGTCTGTCTCACCTGATTTTGGTTGTGTGTGTGTGTGTGTGTGTGTGTGTGTGTGTGTGTGTGTGTGTGTGTGTGTGTGTGTGTGTGTGTGTGTGTGTGTGTGTGTGTGTGTGTGTGTGTGTGTGTGTGTGTGTGTGTGTGTGTGTGTGTGTGTGTGTGTGTGTGTGTGTGTGTGTGTGTGTGTGTGTGTGTGTGTGTGTGTGTGTGTGTGTGTGTGTGTGTGTGTGTCGCTGCCCCCTCCCCTCTCAGGTATCGCTCCTAACATCACCGCTGGCCCCTCTGACAGCGCCGTGATTGACAGCATGTCAGTCATTCTGCATTGCGAGACCTCCGGAGCCCCACGGCCAGCCATCACCTGGCAGAAAGGTGCGTGGGTTAACAGCATGAGGTTCTTAGGCAGGGGGCTCATTATGCTGCATGTGGACTTGTCAAAGTAGACCAGAGCTTTGGAAAGCATTCAAAATATATATTTTCTCCAAAGAAGCTTTCTGTAGTTTTGCTGCGCTGCTTTCCCTCCTGTTTGTTTCCCCTGACATTTCTCCAATAGTGTAATCTCTCTTTCTCCCTGTTCCCTCTTTTTCTCCCCTGTCCTCCATCCCATCCCATCAATCATTTCCACCCATCCCTGCAGGCGAACGTGTCTTGGCCAGCGGATCGGTCCAGCTTCCCAGGTTTACCCTGCTTGAGTCGGGTAGCCTGCTAATCAGTCCCTCTCACCTTTCTGATGCTGGTACCTACACCTGCATGGCCAGTAACTCCAGGGGCATTGACGAAGCTTCAGCCGACCTAGTGGTCTGGGGTAAGCATAAAAGAAACCAGATACAAATCATTCGTATTGCTTACACCGCTTGCAAACCTGTGTGCTCATTTTCTACCTTGTACATCATATTGTATGTGGAAAATGCTGCAAACTGTGAGTCCAAGCTAAAGCTCTGGATAATATATATATATATATATATATATATATATGACTTATTTACGTGTATTTACGTAGGTATCTTGAGGTCATTGTCAATGTATTCTGAATATATAGTTTGACTAATGCATGTACTCATTTTCTGTGCATAAATTCACATTATCAGTCCTTGAAAGCCTTGCGAAAATACTCGCCTAGTTTCAGAAAGACAGTGAGTGAAAGATGAGTCCAGTAAGCTGTGTCAAATCCGCTGTTCAAACACAGCCTCGAAGTAACAATCTCTGTATGTGTTCGCAGCACGTACCCGCATCACTAAACCACCACAGGATCAGAGTGTCATCAAAGGGACCAAGGCTGTTATGACCTGTGGTGTGACCCATGACCCCAGTGTCACCGTGAGGTAATGACATCGACTTGCACTATTGGCGGAAATGTTGTCTTTTTCTTAACCACATTATAAATGTCAGATATAATATATATATATATATATATATATATATATATATATATATATATATATATTTATTTTTTTTACCCTTTTTTATGCATCCACTCTGAGTCATTATGTTTTTGAGTTGTCCATCTGGCCGTCCCATACTTGTGAATGCAGGACTGAAAGATGAGCTGAATAGATTTTGGAGGTCAAAGGGAAAGGTCACTGTGATCTCACGTCTGTCCGTCCCATTATTGTGAACGTGATATCACAGGAACCACTGAAATTATTATTTTTTTTTTTCAAATTTGGCTCAAACATCCACTTGGACCCAAGGATAAACTGATTAGATATGATATATTATCTTGCTTTTAGCTGTAACTCAATTATCCTCATGCTAATTATGTCAACATTTTAAACAAATGTCTAATAAGATAAAAGTGGTGAAGATTAAGTGATGTCCACAAGGTCAAAGGTCAACTTCATTCATCATAATGTTCCGCAAAAACACTTTTCATGCCATTATTCAACATCAGAACTCAGTAACAGAAGGGGAGATTTTGATAATATTTCACATTCGGTACCCACCTTAAAATTGTGGTGATTGTATAGATATTCTGTTCTGCCAGGATGAAGATTTGTGTGAAGCATCCACATTTTATAATTTGTCGCTTCTTTGCAGCAAAATCCATATTTTAAGCATTTTCGGCTGTCAGGGTTACAATTTTTTTTCCTTCCTTTTGTTTACTAAGTCTCTAGGTGAAGATACTATGTTTTTAATGTAAATTATTCACTAACTTTCATTTTGCCTGGAACTACACTTAATACCTTTTTATTGAATTCCTTCAAAGTCTTCACTGCATATATTATATGAGTCTGGACGGACATGAATGTAAACTGCAACTTCATTGGTTGGCGGGGACATGTAACCGCGAGGCAATAATTTTAATTTGTAGCCTTTTCTTGATGCAACCAATGTCTAGACCACAAGTATGGGTATCAATCCAAGTCTAGAAAACAAGCTTTGATATTAATGTTTGCTTAATTAGTTTATGAAATCTGTGAGAGATCTTGTAGTGTTTATCCACCCTTACATTCCCTCCTGTGGGAAGATTTTGAGACCCTTAGAGTCTGATGGTGGAATTATTCCATCACTTCTCCTCACTCTTCAGACAGTCTTGATCATGATAGAGTGTGTGCACATGCATCTGTTTCACAGAGAGTGAAATGATGTCTGTGGAGCCCAGTGATTAGAGTGCTTGTCACCTGTGGGCCCACGGCATTGATCAGATTGCGGGGTAAACAGATGAATATGTAAACGGAGTAATAACTTCAGACAGCGCCTTTAATTAAACGCAACACAGAGGAGATTAGCTGGAAAGCCTGAACAGTCGCAATTAATCACAGTAGCTGGGTGGGGGGGTGGTGGTGTAGGGGTATATGTGTGAGTATATGACAACGAGAGAAATGCATGGAGGAGAGGTTCTATCTTTACTGTACGTGTGACAAGGAGAGATGGTTTTAAGATTCAAATCACTTTCCCATCAGCCTCGAAAAAGGCTTTTCACCGGTGTCAGCGCCTTCTGTGTTTTGCTGTATGAACTGATGCAAAGCAAACGAATTTACTGTCACAGCACTCAGAAATACCGAGTGAGTTTACGTGTGTGTGTGTGTGTGTGTGTGTGTGTGTGGCGTGTGCTACTCTTACACATGTCTGTCTTTACATACCTCCAGGTATGTGTGGGAAAAGAGCGGCTCTGTGATTGATGTGAACACGTCCCCCCGCCTGCGGCTGGATCCCGATGGGACCCTGCACATCTCCCAAACCTGGTCGGGTGACATCGGAACATATACCTGCAGGGTGACCTCAGTTGGTGGCAATGACTCCCGCAATGCCCACCTCAGAGTCAGGTCTGCATATTTGCCTCCCCTGTCTTATCTTGCTGTCTGTATTTTTTTTTCTCTTATTTATGTCTGACCGGGACATGATGGATGGATGTTTTCCCCACTGTTGTAGTTTATCGCTGCTCTCCTCTCTAATCTATCAAATCCTCTAATATTTACAATGTAAGGCTCTCGGTTTGGCTGTTTGATGCTGTTATTTGCTGCCTCTCTTGTCTGATTCTATTTCTCTTTATCACTTTGTCCCTCTCTCATACACACACACACACATACAGGCAACTGCCCCATGCTCCAGAAAACCCAATAGCAGTTCTGAGTACCATGGAGAAAAGGGCCATCAACCTCACATGGGCCCAGGCCTTCGATGGCAACAGCCCCCTGATCCGCTACATCCTGGAGGTCTCAGAAAACAGTGAGTGGTTCAGTTTTATTCCCCATCACTTAGGTACCAGTATCATCATTAACACAGCATGCTTCTCGAAAAAGACTGATGCATTCATTGTTTCTTCTTAGTAATTTTAAGAGCAATATTGTTACTTTATACTCCCTGGAAGCACTTTTTTGCTTCCCCTCTTATTATATTACGTTTCCATTGTATCCCTAATATTGTCAGTTCCTTAGGGCGTGATCACACTGTCCTCCCGGACCACGACCCGGACTTTACGGTACTTGTCCCCCCTCCCTCTCCCCCCCGCGCCCCAGCCCCGTTTGTACTCACACTACCTGGGCCTTGGCCAATGCTTCTTGCTGTCCATACGCCATCAAGCCGTAACACGTCACACGCATTGATCGTGTGTGTGGCTTTGTTTACAAATCTTTCTATAGACCTCGGAGTTTTTGTGCGTCTTGTCGACTGTTTTTGAATATTTTCATCCGACCAAATCTGCAGTAAACACTCCACCTCCGCACCACACCAACGTGAACCTTTCACCACCATTGTTGTTGTTGTTAAATGTCCGCGCATGGTCCGTCCTTCTATTTACATGTCCGAACAGGCGGACATAACGCTACTGCCGTAGGGCTCGTGCTCGTGCTCGTGCTCGTGCTCGTACACGTGCGCACGCTCGTGCTCGTACATGTGCAAACGGCTCCGCTAAAGCCCACCTCTTTCAAGCGGGCCGTGGACGGTCCGCTGGCCGCAGTTGAGCGCGGAGCGGGTGCACTCACATGGCTTAAAGGTACTAGGCTTTAGCTGAAAAAACGGTTTTGGCCGCGGCCAAAAGGACAGTGTGATCACGCCCTCACCCTCTGTGATCAGTTTAACTCAATTACCTCTACTGCACGCCTTGTTGTGAATGATCAGGGGAGCCCAATTGTGTTGATGCCCAATGCTCTTGTTTCCTCTCTAAATAAAAATCAAAGAGGTGGGAATGTTCTCACCCATAGAGAGTAAATCGTTCAGCCATTTCTCACCGAAGCTCAGGCTTACTGAGAAGATGACAACTCATTAACAGGGAAATGAATTTGAGGATGCTGATGGGATCTGTTTGAAAAATTGAATTTCAATCTGATATTTAGGGGCAAATGTATACAAAATGAATGACTTGTTGTTTTGTTTTTTATCAGTAGCTGCAATATTATTACTGAAAATGAAAAAATGGTGTGCAATAATGGTCAGGAATAACATTGAATTTCAATTTTGCACAATAGATTTTTCTCAAGAATGTTCTCACAAGGTCATCTGCCGTTCACTCGCTATTGCTCACAGCTCTGTCTACATGTGCATCTTCTCCACCTCAGATGCCCCTTGGACGGTGCTGCTGGCCAACATTGAACCGGAATCTACCGGGGTCACTGTTGGTGGCCTCATCCCGGCACGCTCGTACCAGTTCCGCCTGTGTGCCGTTAACGATGTGGGCAGAGGCCAGTTCAGCAAAGAGACTGACCGGTACGTACTGCACTTAGCTCCTCTGCATCTACTGAATATTAAATATGTTGTTGGTAGTCTGTATAACTTAATGTGTACACAGCGTTGCACTTTCACAGTTCTGGAACAATCTGTTCTCCTTTGTTTTGGCAGTTCAATAGAACTTGTAGAATTCCTGTAAGTCCACTTTTTGGACTTCACTCCTGTGGGAGTGACTGAGAGACCAGCCAGAATTGAGACAGGAATTTTCAAGATAAAACTGAATGAGCTGAAATTGTGCCTGAGAAAACTTGATGGCTACGCTGACCCAGCTTCATCTCTCTCCCTCCTATTAACTGTCTTTGCCGTACTGCATAGTAAAAAAAAAAACACAGAGAGGCTTGAAAGAGGCAGAGCTTCACACAGACTCAAATCTCAAGTGAATTATCTTGACTAGCAAGACGAAACAGTCATCATCATACAGGCACACCTCACACACATTTGTAGCTCATCATGATTCACCTATTCGCGGCACTGTCTGACCTTGTCCGCATCAACACAACCCATTTGCTGCTTTTATACCTGCAGCCAGTAACTCACTTTTAAAAGCCATCACTACCTATCACACACCTTTAGCACCACACACTCATTCAGAGACTTCCTGTGTGAATGTGCCCAGACAAGAGCGCACCACAGGAGGGTGACTGAGCATCAATGAGAGTGCAGGGCTTTTCTGAGGCATCTCTCGGGCACACCTCTTTGATCCTAAACACTCTGCTTCATCTCCTCCAGAGCAGTGCTCCAGTGCACTGGGAAGAAATCAAGATGTCATCTTAAATTGGCTTTAGGGAAAAGTCTGCCTGGATCTCTCTTTCTTGTTCTGTTATATCTTTGTCTCACTCACATAGTCTCTCTATTGTGCTGCTCCGTTTTCACCAAGGCCTCTTTGATCCTTGTCATGCCATAGCATGATGTCCCTCTGCAGACAGTATTATAGAGAATGTGTTTTGGTCAAATACACAGCCACAACTTTACTATACGGTGTTCTAAAAAAAAAAGAGAAAAAAAGGACTTTATTATGATTTGATGTCTATGATGAAATGGGATAGAAATATGCAGAAACTCCAGATAATAAATGCAGGGTTTCACACTTTGTCTCTTCTTTCACCTCTCTTTTCCTTTCTTCTTGCTGCTGCAGACTAACTCTCCCCGAAGAGCCGCCCAGCGCCCCCCCTCAGACAGTCATCGCAAGTGGCCGTACCAATCAGTCCATCATGATCCAATGGCAGCCACCCCCGGAAAGTCATCAAAATGGGCCACTCCAGGGCTACATCATCAGGTAAGAATACCATGACAGCCTACATTATTTCTTCAGGGATAGGTGCCTGTCTGGGCCATTGCCATTCAGATGTGGTAATAACTGTTATGTCGGCTCCTTTTCTTCCTCTCCATTTCACTTCGTTTCTGCTCACCACCGCAATAGAATAATTGCTGCCAATTAAATACCTTCTCCTCTATTCATCTTTTGTCACTTATCTTTTTGTAACCATTTTAATACGGTTCTGCATGGCTTCTCCCCTATTTTCACTCTCCCTCCCTCTTGTTTTTCGGGGATTCTGCATTCTAATATATTTATATTTATGTCTGTCTTGCTCTCTGTCTGGCTGTCTGTCTCTCTTTCTCTCCCTCTTCCTGATTACTCCCTCTGCTGCCAGGTACTGTCTATCTGGGCTTCCTGTGGATTGCCAGATGAAAAACATCACCAACCCAGACCAGACCAGTCTGCTCCTGGAGGACCTAATCATCTGGACCAACTATGAGATTGAGGTGGCAGCCTATAATGGAGCTGGCCGGGGCACGTACAGCCATAAAGTCACTGAATGGACCCTGCAAGGAGGTAAGGGCAACACACAGGCTTTATATATGAATAACTCCAGCAGCTTAGTTTCTATAAGTACTAGACACTTTATTTAAGCTGCTTGTTATCTCATATGAACTCTGGACAATGCTCTGAGAATCAGGTCAGTGCCTTGTTCAAAGTTGCCCTTTCACACATATAGCAGATAACAGGAGACTGTCTGTGTCAGACGCGTTCTCACTTAATGGAAATAATTAGGCAAGTGGTGGCGCCTGGGTGGAGTGTGCAGGATGCGGGACATGAAGCAGATTACACCACAGCCTTGCTGCTCCTTAAAGTTGGCCCTTACCAACTGAAGTTCCCTGAATGTCGTTGTCTCTCCATTTAGACATTTTCGTTTGTGTTTGTGTAAATAACCCTTTTTCTTCACTCTCAAGTGTTTTTTTGCTTCCGATTTAACACATATTCACATGCAGCATATAGAAAGGTCATCAACATGCATCAACTTGCTTTCTGTGATTCCGTACACATGCTCAATCAGAGATTACACTTTGTACCAGGGAGCTGGCCGAATAAAGTCCGTTTGATGTCCAATCCAAATGATTCTGACATTTGCGTTCTCACAAACAGCCCCTCTGGATAATATCTAGATAATTTCAGGTTTGCAGTGCATGTGTAAAAGGGGCTTTAATTGCAAATTCCATTCATTACCTGAAGCATCATCATGTTAGTCTCTTGGCTAATCTTTTAGCCTGCAGCATAAAACTTGATTGATGGTTAATCCAATCATCTGTTTTCAATGATTGAATTGAAAGCAGTGCAGTCATGTTTTCTCCACAGCATTAGCATTTAAAAAACATATTTTGCTAACCTTGAAATCATGAAATTTACACATGTTGTTAAGAAGACTACAGCAGTTGTTGTTGTTCTTCAAATCCTGTCTCAGTAGTCAGCACTTAGTACAGACTGCAGCAGCAAGGAATGTACCATGTACGTGTCATGCTTACTTGTTTTTGCCTGTTGTTATATGCAGTTCATTTCTGTAGTACAGTAGAACAAATTGTGTGAGGACAAGAGTCGATAGTTTCATCAGACCCTCCTTTTCAATTTCCAGCCAAGTTTTTACTTCAGCTTTTATGTTTGGATCACTTTCATCTGGTAGATTTCGATCGTATCACCTGCTTTGGTACGGTTTCAAAGAAAGAGAAATGTTCATTGACCACCGAGCCGTCAGCCAGCCTCTCTGAACACATATTTAATTGATTCTGTACATAGGCTACCAGGTGATGATGTGCGTTAGACCAGTGACATACCTTTCGCCGTGCCAACGCAAGCTGCCACGGTTGATTTATTCTCTCACTCTACCTGCTGAGTATAATTAGAACACATATTGTGAACTTTCCCCGGTATCATACAGCTACATATTTCTGTCATGCCTTGTGATTCCACCACCTTATGTTCCTTGCCTCCCCTGTCTTTTCAAAATCTTCAGAGAATGAAAGTCCCATTTGTCAGTGTAAACTTAAACCAGCCAAAGCTTATGTTACTTTTGGCACCAAATCTAAGACTTTTTTGTCTATAAAGATAGCCAAAGTAGGCTATAGCTAATACATCAGCATGTTCAAAGGTTAATCCATGTTTTCATTACAAGAAGATTGAATAATGCTCTCTTCACTAGCGTTCCTAAAAAGTCAATTCAAAGATCGCACTGAGTTCAAAATGCTGCTGGCAGACTCTAACGAACACTAGAAAGAGGATACCTCTCTTGGTTTAGATATGCTGGGATGGCTTCCAGTTTGATTTTAAATTCCTTTAACTTGTATATAAAGCTTTGAAAGGCTTAACACATTCGCATATCTCTGAATCCATGTCATGTTAAATCCACTGCATGGACAGAGATCCTCTACACCAGACTCACTAAATATTCTCAAGAGCACACATAAGAAAATTCTGATTTTCCATTTCTTATTCTGTTCCACTCCCTGCCCATAGAGAGTGTGAATCAGCAGATATTTTGACTTCATTAGGTTTTACAGGTGTCTATGAGGCTGTATGTGAGTCTGTTATACATTTTTCAAGTTTAAGTTTATGTGTCTCTATAGGTTTTTGTCATGAGCTAGTCTTAAATACAGCCAAAGACAAAAAATACACTTGAAAATACACTATTTACCTGTACCAAACACACCTCATTTAAACACAAACAAATGTATTGTTTCTGTCCGGGTTGTTATTATAATTGTGCTGCACACTTTTCTTTGGCTCTTTTAACTACTGTCTCTTTTGTTTGTTTTCTCTGGCCTTTTCCCACTGTTTACATTCCTATACATTCTGCTGTTGTTTTCTCTGGTTCATTTTTATTATGAGCACTGAGCAGGTATGCGTGTTTGTTTGTGGGTGTTTCGATTTATGTCTGTTTCTGTTCCTTTCTGCTATGATTAAAAAAATGCTTCAAATACTTCAGAAATGATGGATTCTACCTGGCACACTACACTGTATCGTTAAAACCTTGGAAATGACTGCATACTCTGAGTGATGCCTGATCAATCAACTAATTAATGAGCTGGGTTGAATCAGAGTCTGATGTTTCTGCTGCTAAAGAAATGTTATGCATTTGTAAAGAAACACAACATCATTATGTTTAATTAGAAAAACTTTGAAACCTGGAGGGTTTGTATTTAATTTCCATGTCCCCCTCTACAAAAATAAATATATAACAATTTCATCATCCAAGTCACTGTCAGGGAATAACGACAGTGAACAAGGCATTCATGTTGTATTGCTCAGCTTTTCTTAATTGGATGTTTCTGTCACTCACTCCGTTAAAGGCTCAAGAGCAGATCTTTATTTGCATTTAGCTACATTCAATGAGAATGGAGGATAGCCCAGGGACCTGAGGACCCATACTGGCCAATCAGCCTCATTAATATGTGACTTCCTGACTGTTTTCCGCCGTTACATCAGAATCGCATGATCTCTTCAAACACACTGCTGCAGGGTTCACCTGGAAGCCGCCTGAGGCAACCGCTCTCACACCCGGTTTGATTGGCGTGTTCTTACCTCCCCAAATGAGCCAAAATAAAACCAGCTTCAGCCCGATTCTCACGCTCTAGATGAGGCCGGTCTGACAGTGCCTCTTGTACATTTTAATTTTTTTCCCCTTCCTCCATCTCATTCTCTCCCCCATCCTCCCTCTTCCTCTATCTCACTCCCTCTCTGTTTCTATGTTTTTTCCTCCCTCCTCTGGATCAGTGCCCACTGTGCCACCAGGAAATGTACAAGCCGAGGCTGTAAACTCCACCACGGTGCGTTTTACCTGGAGTGCCCCGAGCCCTCAGTTTATCAATGGAATCAACCAGGGATATAAGGTGAGCAGCCCCTTTCTGTCAACTGGTGCACTCTAGTGGTCAGAGCTAGAGGAGCAATCTGTGGGCAAAATCTCAGTAGGCTGTCTGAAAGGCTAATTTCCTACCTGACTTTTTACTTTGTTGAATCTTTAAAAGAAAATCTTGATGTTACCAGTTGTGTGCCTAAAATGTGTTTGTTGAAACCCTGTCCCTTATCACATAATTTCCAGCTGTTGGCTTGGGAACTCACTCGTGCAAATGATGTCACCATGATGGCGGTGCGTCCCAACTTCCAGGACAGTGTTCATGTTGGTTACATTTCTGGCCTAAAAAAGTTCACAGAATACTACACGTCGGTGTTGTGCTTTACTACCCCTGGAGACGGCCCGCGCAGCCCGCCGCAGCGGTTACGCACCCACGAGGACAGTAAGTGTTCCCATTAAGGATATTATATACTATTTGCACTTAATTACATGTCAGGCTGTTGATCTGTCTGTTTACTGCATGTTTTATTATTTTTACAGCCCCTGGTGCTGTGGGACATCTTAGCTTCACTGACATCTTGGACACTTCACTAAAAGTCAGCTGGAAGGAGCCACAAGAGAAAAACGGTCTTCTCACAGGTAACCATTATAGATAACTATGTAATGTTTACACGTCTTCTCTGCTTCTCACAATTTATGAGTCACTGAGCTGTGTTTACTGTTAAAACTACCTCACACTATTTGGAATTCTTCCAGGCTATCGTATCTCCTGGGAGGAGTTCAACAGGACCAATACCCGAGTGACTCATTATTTGCCCAACCTTACTCAGGAGTACAAGGTCACAGGGCTCACTGCCCTCACCACTTACACTATCCAGGTAGCAGCAATGACCGCTAAGGGCCAGGGCCAGCTCTCCGCCTCCACTATTTCCTCTGGTGTACCACCAGGTGAGTGTTCAAATGAATAGGTGAACAGTTTGACTTTAGAATGTATAAGAAGATGCACTTTTATTTATCCCTCACAACCCACATAGGCCCAAGATACGCACATGCACACACCCAAACCCAGACCCATACCCATTCATTTATGGAGACGTTGATAAATAGTCAGTGCTTCAAGCAGCTGGGGGTCTGGTGCCTTGCTCAAGGTCACCTCAACAGTGCCCATAAGGCAAACTGGCACTGCTCCAGTCCACAGGACATACTTTAGTCCGAGCAGGACTTAAACCATCCACCCTTAGGTACCAAAGCCATGTTCCCACAGACTGAGCAACAGATTTCTACTCAACTCCACAGAGTTGCCTGGTCCTCCAACCAATTTAGCCATCTCCAACATCGGCCCACGATCTGTCACCCTGCAGTTCAAACCTGGTTATGATGGCAAGACATCCATTTCCCGTTGGCACGTTGAAGCCCAGGTATGCTCCGTATCTATTTTAACATAATGAGATATTTTTTTAACAAGTTCTTTGATGTCTTAATATCGGTGCACAAGTTTTAAGATAGCAGTTAATTAGGTTAATTTGTTCAGCTGCTGATATCAATCCCTCCTCTGTGCATTTTAGATTGGCATAATAGGAGAGAATGAAGAGTGGCTGATGGTTCATCAGCTGGCTAATGAACCGGATGCTAGATCACTGGAGGTCCTGGACCTGAACCCCTATACTTTCTACAGGTGAGCACAGGAACACACACACATTTAAACATGTGCTGTTTGTAGTTAAAGATCACATAATTCTTAAAAAATTCTAAAAAAAGTAGATTATGAAAATGTTTAATTTACTTTGTTGGAACTTTTTCCTTTCTATACATAAATAGATCATTTTATCTGCTACTCCAATACCTCACCTTCATTTTGAGCATTTTTAAAAGTTAATCTAATCCAATCTTAATGAATCCAATCTTATCCCTTTTCCATATCGCCAGCATATCATGATTAAACACCTACCTTTTAAATTATTTATCCACCATCGGCTGGTTTCGTTTGCCCCAGGTTCCGAATGCGTCAGGTAAACATTGTGGGCACCAGTCCTCCCAGTCAGCCCTCCAGGAAGATCGAGACCCTGCAGGCCCCTCCGGACATCTCCCCTGCCAATGTCACCCTGCGCACAGCCAGTGAGACCAGTCTGTGGCTCCGTTGGATGGTAAGTGTCACAACCCCTTTCACACACTTTGTGTGTAAGGAGTTTTATTAGATCATTATTAGATTTAGATACTACAAGATTATTATTAGAATTAGATACCACGGCCTGGGTTGTTCCTATTCAGACTAGCCTGAATTAGGTTTGCCTTTGCATGCACATAAGCTACTTGAAATTGCTTTTTTCCTCTCTTTTTTTTCCCCGGCATTGGTGGAAAACCATGTTGGAACTGAATTGGCAGAATGCCTTTGGGGTATTAATTGGATAGAACAATGATAAGATAAGCTATATCAAATCAGATTTAGGCAATTTCATTTTGCCCATCTAAATCCCACATACAAAAAACAATTTCACATATATTAAAACGTGACATTAAATGATTGAATGATTTTCTCTAAGAGTTGGCTTCAATTCAGCTGACTTACAAGCATTCCTCTTGTCCTAATAAAGTTAGTTTAAAAGTTGGCACACTTTATTGTGTGTCAGTGTACTGTTTTTTGTTTGTTTGTTTGTTTATTTATGAAAGGCTGCCTGTATCGTGCTGTGAATGTTCTTTCTTCTATAAATGTGTACTTGTACTGTTATGGTGGTGATGTGATAAATACAGGTGATGGCACGGAGAATGTTTTTGGAAAGCTGCATGTACTCTGATTATTGCTACTTCCTGTGTCATCATTTAGCCAATGCAACATCTGTTCATTATCATCACTATGCCAGTGCCTGAGCAGTGCCAGTGAGTGAGAGACGGAGGCGAGATACTCCTGAAGCTCCTGTGGGATTATAAAGAATGCATGTCACCTGGATTTAAAAAGCAGATGGGTGTCAGTTGTGTGATATGCCTCTTCAAATGAATGACAAAGCTCAATGACTGCAACCATTTTCAAAAGCTGTGTAGTAAAGGTTTGTGGTCCAGTGGAGGTCTTAATCAAGGCCACATTAATTTCAAGAACACTTGCACTTTCATAGAAATAAGCACAGCACATACTTACATTCACTTGTCATACTCATAATTAAATGTGTCAGTGTAGTATATACTGCATAGAAAACAGGATGGTCTAGTTTTAGATTCATACTGCTTGAATGACTTTTAGAGTGATCTGAAACCCTTAAAATGCACTTTTGCACAGCAATTAATTTTAATATTAATAAATTGCACAAATCTGTACCTATGTCTAACTATATTGCCTACTACATGTTATGGTTATATTATTGATTCAACAAATTTAGTGAAGGCGGTTTTATTTTAAGACAATGGAGTATTACCACATTTTATTAAAACCACTAAGTGCAGGGCTAGGCGCTGAGTGGGTTTTACTTCTCTTCCCATATTGCTTCTCATCATTCTTGACAACGCCTCTTAGCTGTTGTAAAATCACTGTGAAGTATGGCCTCTCATGGCTTATTGCTTCATTATGCACTCAGTTATGATGTCATTTATATTGATCCTGCTTGAACTGGAGGAATAAAAAAATAATATAAAGAAAATCCTCCTAGCCTCTTCCAGAGTGGGAGTACAATGGGAATCCAGATCTCGTTGGCTACCGGGTCCAATACTCTAAAGCGGGGTCCAAAGGCGGGGTTCTCTCCCATGTCATTATGGACCGGCTGGAGAGGGAGTTCACTATTGAGGACCTGGAAGAGTGGATGGAGTATGAGGTCAGAGTCCAGGCCATCAATGGTATCGGCTCTGGACCCTGGAGCCAGCCAGTCCATGGCAGGACCAGGGAGTCTGGTGAGGAAGGAAACATACGCATTCACATGCAAAACACATGCTCGCTGGTGGCCTTAGAAGTGTGCTAAGCTCTGTCCTTTACCCTTTTACTGTAGTTCCCTCCAGCGGCCCCACAAACGTGTCAGCCTTCGCCACCACCTCGAGCAGCATCTTGGTGCGGTGGGGGGAAGTCCCAGAGCCGGACCGTAATGGACTTATCTTGGGTTACAAGGTCAGAAGTGAACAGTCAACCCCCAGCTCAAACCATTCATCTTAGAAGGATCTCTCATTCAGAATAATATGTCATAGGATCGTCAATATTTAGCAGTTTGTGAATTGACTTTTAAAAAAAAGGTATAAAAAACATGTTCCTGTTACTTATTCTCTCATCACCTGAAAATCCATCTAACTGCATGACATTCCCTGCATATTTCAGGTTGTGTATAAGGAAAAGGATTCAGATACAGCTCCTAACTTCTGGGCAGTGGAAGGCAACACCACCCACACTGTCCAGCTGAGTGGTCTGGGCAAGTACGTTCTGTATGAGATCCAGGTCCTAGCGTTTACGCGTATAGGAGACGGAAGGAGCAGTTCGCCGTCCATTTTAGAGAGGACCCTGGATGATGGTAAGAAAATCATTTTTACCAGCTTATTTGATTGTGTTATCTTTGAAATTGCATTGATATCTAATCAAATACAATGTCACTCTACTGAGATAATTTCACTAATTTTCACAATTTATCAAGACTTTTCTTACTCTTTTTCAGTAAATAATTCAATTGTTTTGGCTTATTGTATAAAGAAACATGTTGTAGAAATAATTTTTTCATCTTGTTTAAAGATGGATGTATTTCCCTGGTCCATTTTTTGTCAGTGTATTTATGTCACATCTAATATTCTTACATACGGGAGCTGGAACCAGCCGTGCATGGTTATTTTTTTAATGCTGCTTTCTTGTGATAATGAGTTAATGATTAAGTTAAATCGTTATCGCAACAAAACAAAAAAACGCCGCTAACTTCACCTCGTCTGTCAACATCAACTGAATCTGGGATGTCTGAACTTTTGATCCCTGATAAACATTGAAAGTAATATGAGAAAACAGTATTTCATTTATCTTATTATCTCGAGATAGCAAAGCTCCATTTCTGGAGAAAACTAAATTAACTGGAGATAACGGCATTCAATTTTTATTTTATTTTTGCAATGACGCCCATTCTCAGCTTCCGTACTTACCTGTCATTTTGGGGTTCTTTTGTGTGGTAGTACCAGGCCCCCCAGTCGGCATCCTCTTCCCAGAAGTCAGAACCACCTCAGTCAGGCTCATCTGGCAACCTCCTGCACAGCCCAATGGTATTATCCTGGGTGAGTTTGCAATATACAGACTTCCACCTATGACTTTATCTATTTTCATAAGACAACATATTTAGATTTTGTGCTGGTCCAAAAAAATGAATAAGAAATGCCCCTTGCTGTGCAGCGAAATTGTTCTTTGCTCAACTTTTTCTTTTTGCGTGACTTTATATTGATATGCATTTGTCCTATTAGCCTATCAGATCACGTACAGAAGAAACTCTTCAAACAGCAATGCTGCCACTGTAGACGTACTGAGCCCCAGCGCACGACAGTACACAGCAACTGGGCTGAAACCAGAAATGGTTTATGTATACCGCCTCACCGCCCAGACAAGAAAGGGTTGGGGGGAGGCCGCTGAGGCTTTAGTGGTCACAACAGAAAAGAGAGGTAAGGGTAAAATGCCTCATTTATTTAAATAATTCACCTTTAAATTAAGTTTAAGTCTGACCGTGTGTGTGTGTGCGCGTTTGCGTTTGCGTGTGTGTGTGTGTGTGTGTGTAGACCGGCCCCAACCCACGAGCCGTCCCGTAGTGCCTCAAGAGGAAGTTCAGGCTCGCAGGGTGCTGTTGTCATGGGAACCAGGCAGCGACGGCCTGTCCCCAGTTCGTTACTACACGGTTCAGTACAGAGAGCTGCCGGACAGCAACTGGACTGTCCACTCTGCATCAGTCAGCCACGAGACAAACTCCTACATAGTGGACAGGTAATGGGAAATTCCGCTATTATTGCACTTCATCGTCACAAGTTTTTTTGTTCAGTCAGAAAATCGAATTAGTAGGGCAGATCAAGCTGTACATGATGTAGACATTGCAGTCTTTTTCTCTTTGTTTATAGGTTAAAGCCTTTCACTTCATACCAATTCCGTATAAAAGCCACCAATGACATTGGAGACAGTGAATACAGCCAGAAGAGTGAGGCCATCACTACACTACAGGATGGTAAGATCTTGCGATTGTAATGATTAGAAATGGACCATGAATATTACCTGGCAGCACACAGTCATTATTCATTGATGTTCTGTGCAGCTGTACATGAACACTTTTGTAGTTGTATGAACATGCCTTTAAATCAGTGTTTTGACTTTGGATTTTCACAGCGAATGCTTTATGTCAACAGTGCGTGTTTACTCTCCAGCTGTTCCCTAGCAGACTGTTTGAATTATATATCTCTCTGCTCAGCTGTGTTGGTTTGCTAACACCATAATTCCCTTTCGTGTCCTTTATCTTCTCCAGCCCCAGACAAAGCCCCAACAATTCTGTCGGTTACACCTCACACCACCACGTCTGTACTGGTCCGTTGGAAGGTAGGCTGCGGTTTATTTTAATTACTTGGCAATGTGTTATGAATGGAAGAATGAAGTATTGGGCATTCAAGGTCCCATGTTATAAAAAGTGAGATTCCCATGTCTCTTTTGATTATAAAGCAGGTCAGGATACTATATAAATACTGTGAACGTATCAAAACGCACAGTCCACAGAGAAATGCACACAGCCTGTATTCAGAAACTGTGCCTTTTAAAGGAATCATCAGAACTTGTCACAACTATATATTAGTTTGAAAATGCCGCTACAGTGGCGTTACAATCCTTCCCCGGCTGCAATAACAGTGCAGAGATGCCTGGAGCAGTCTGACCAATCAGGGCAGACTGGGCTTTTTTAAGGAGAGTGGCTTAAGGAGAGAGACAGTTGCTAAACGTGAGCGTTACAGATAGAGGGTGAATACATGTCTATTCAGACAAACAGTATGAAAATAATAATGTTTTTTGAACATCAAAGCATGTAAACATGTTCTAGTAGCATAACAGTAGCATAAAAAAGCTTGATATGTCCCCTTTCAAGTAAACATCTTCTCTTTGTAGCCTCCCTCTGAGGATCACATAAATGGAGTCCTGTTGGGGTTCAGGGTCAGGTATCGGGAGTTACACTATGACAGGATACGCAGCTTCACTGTCCGCACAGTTAACAGTCCCTCTGCCAACTGGGCTGATCTCACTGGTGAGTTTACTTTTGCACTGATTACCCATCTACTTCTGGTTATTATATGCAGAAATTGTAGCTATCTGTTATCCTAAATGTACTTACTTTTCCATTAAATTTTATTCGGATGGTATCAGTAAGGCCTGTGGTGTGTTTTGGTATGTAGACAGATACACCAGATAATATTGCCACTCTTTCCCAATCTTTTGATCTACCCTTGTTTCCCAACCCTGCCCATCCTCTATCCAAACTCCAGCTCCTTACAGCATCAGGAACTTGAGTGAATCTTCACTCACCCAATATGAACTTGATAGTAAGTGTCTCATCTGTCCCTCTTCCATCACTCTCCATCTGGTTGCATGTCATCTGTTGCATGAAAATATGCCATTTGTATAATAATGTACAGTAACTGTGGTTTGCAACATCCTCCACTCAACCGTATCCGCTTGCCGGCCGTCTCAGATTCTTACGAATGTGTATCTCTCTGAGCTGCCCTGACATGAGTGTTCTTTACTTCTTTTTAATCGCTGACAAATCTTCCCTGTGTCCCCACAACAACCCGATCTTTTCATCACTTTACTATACAATTCTACCCCTCTGTCGTTTTGTTCAATTTGTGATGTTGTCTTGCCACGGGCATCACTAGTTCTCTCTCTGGAGTAACTTCTTTTTTTGCTCTTTTATCTTAACTGTTTTATTATAATGCTGCCTTGCTCTCTCCTTGTAGATTTGAGTAAACACAAACGCTACGAGATTCGTCTCAGTGTGTATAATGCTGTGGGGGAGGGTCCCAGCAGTGCACCACAGGAAGTGTTTGTTGGAGAGGCGGGTATGTTCCTTTTCTCATTGTGCAGCATGTGTGCTACTTACTAAATCCTTATTTCTGAAATGTTAAAGGTGTGAAACTTTAAAAAGATATCATTAGCTACACTCTGCTCCATTCTAGTACCAACATCCCCTCCCCAAAATGTGGTGGTCCAGTCCTCAACAGCCACACAACTAGATGTCACATGGGACCCTCCTCCTCTGGATGCTCAGAATGGGGACATACAGGGTTACAAGGTATCAATAATACCTGTCTTTTTTTTCAGTGTTACTGCAAATGAGCCAAGATTACATCATGCTTTTCTTATTTATATATCTTCATTGATAAATTGTAAAATCTTTTATTCTGTTTATAGATCTATTTCTGGGAGTTTCAGCTCCAGAATGAGACGGAGCGCCTGCGTACTCTGTTCCTGCCGGAGCTTGGGGTGAAGCTTAAAAACCTGACAGGCTACACCACCTACATGATCAGTGTGGCAGCCTTCAATGCTGCAGGGGATGGGCCCCGCTCCCTGCCCACCAGAGGGCGCACACAGCAAGCAGGTGGGTTGGGGTAAATCCGGATGTGGTTGAGGAGATTACAGTGATCGTTCAAGACCAGCGGCATCCTTTTCGCAGCAAAAATCTGCTGCCAAAACCATGTTTTTCACAGTTCTGTATTTCTTCATACCCCTCTGTCTTTCCTCCATCTGTCTCCCCCTGCCGTCTGCACAATGATACTCCTTCTAAGTATTTAATGGGGTGCTCAAGTGCTTGAGTGGAGTCTCAAGGTCTGCCTCTCTACAGTAACAAAACATGCTTACAAAGGAATAGAGGATCAATACTTTCATTTTGAAGTCACTGTGTTACACAAACTTGAACTGAAGTACTGCAGCTTTAAGACAAATCATATAAGACCTACTCTTTCTATTCACCAAGAAATAGAACATTTTCAGTCAAGACTTTAGTGTGGTCCTGTGAGATATAGCATTGGAGATTAGAGTCTTCTTGGCCCCTTCATCCAGTACAAGCCACGAGGGTGGACGCCTAATGACAGCAGAGGAGCAATGAATACAGAGTGCGGGGGACACGTGTAGATTAGTTTTTTGGACGCAGAAGCACAAAGACGTCTGTGTTTACCAGCTAGTCAGAGTCCCTCCTCTGCGGTTTCAGCACAAAAATGGTTTACAGTACACATTTATTCTGTCTTTTCCACCCCCTTGAACGTTGTGACATTGGCGACGGGTATAAAGTGCTGAGAACTTAAAAAACACAGGCAGGAATTTTGGCTCTCTGCACCACAGGGTACCGGGAAGTGAGCCAACACAAGCTTTTGTGAATTTTTTGCAGAATTGCGGTGAAATCCTGACACTTAGCTTGATCTGGGTTGGGTCAGCGGACAGAATTCTCACAGCTCTTTTTCTTTTTCCCAACACTTATAGTTTATTTCAAAAATCATTCTGTTTTTACTTCACAGAACTTTCTCATCCTTACTCTGTCAAATATTTTTGCAAATATATAAGCACAAACTTAAAAGAATAGTGCAATGTAAAATAAGACATAGAAATAAAACAAAACAAACAGCTCTCTCTTAAGGTCACAGAATGATTTTTCACACTCGTATGTCAACTTCCGTTTCAACTGTCATAGGATCTTTTTTTGTTTTTTGCATTGATCTGAGCTGTACAACATGCGACATTTAATTATTCATGCTCTGATAAAGAACAATGAAACCGTTCTCATTTTAACTTTAATAATATTTCTGTTTCATATAATTTTGAAACACAGGCTTTTTTCTTTTGTGATTATATCAGATTGCCCGCTGCAGACAATGAGTACTGCCTTTCCCTGATTTCCGTCAAATCTCAAATGGCCCAAATCTACTAAAATTGCTGAACTTGTAAACTGTTAAATAAATGATGAGTTTATTTATTTATTTTTCTTTTGTGTGTTCATGTTTCAACATGGATTACATTTTTTATCAATGAGAATCTACAAATACTGTCATCTAAAGTGGCATATAGTAACTGAAGTAACTGTTTTATCACCTCTTTTCTCTTTTTCTTCACCAAAAGCGCCAAGTGCTCCCAGCTTCATCCACTTCAGTGAGTTGACCACCACTTCGGTCAACGTGTCCTGGGGAGAGCCCAAGCAGGCCAACGGCATCATTGAAGGCTACCGCCTGGTTTATGAGCCCTGCACTCCGGTCGATGGTGAGAAACTCTGCCTGGAGCCTAATGACTGCCATGTCTTGACATTCCTCAGCTGGCTTTCTCAGATTGTGATTTACAACTTTTGCCTCGTTACCATATTCTTTTTAACTCCTGCTGCTTAAGCTCATGCTCTAATTTGTTACAGGTGAGTGTAGCTGCAGTAACATATACAGCATGGCTGATAAAATATGTTGGTGAGACTTTGCAAAGCTTCCTTTCTCACTGAAAAAACATGGCTATTAAGTAGCTAAGTGTGGTTGCCTGGACCAGATTGTCAAGTAATTGGGAGCAGAGGTTTGATGCTGAGCTGCAGCTACTGTGGTTCCCCAGCTATCAACTAATGGACCCAAAACAAAGCAGAACAGAGCAGTTAATACAGGGAATATCAATTGGCCTATTACATAAAGGTCCTGGTGTCTATCTGGATATCTAGAAGGTCTCTGGATAACAGAGCTTTTCTGTTATATATTCAAAGATATGCATGTCTCTGATAGTCTGTGAGTCTGTCTCTGTAGTCTTCTAATTCTGAATTTGTCTGTGTGACTGTGTTCATATGCAAAAAAGCTTTGCTATCTTTCGCTTGTAGAAAGCAGCATCTAGAGTCTTAGTGTTTCCTGTACAGACTCCTCTCCTCGCACTCCAGGTGTCAGTAAGATAGTGACAGTAGATGTGAAAGGCAGTGCTCCCCTGTGGATGAAGATCAAAGACCTGGCTGATGGCGTCACCTATAACTATCGCATCCGGGCCAAAACGCTTACCTATGGCCCTGAGGTGGAGGCCAACATCACTACTGGGCCTGGAGAAGGTAGGACTCTTTTTGTATATTCATGCCAATAATATATTTTAGCAATTGGATTTTTAGAATTGAATTGAATTTGGATTTTTTCTAACTATCCACCATTTTTGTCTTCCCAAGGAGCCCCAGGCTCTCCTGGAGAACCCTTTATATCTCGGTATGGCACTGCCCTAACACTGCATTGGACCAGTGGCGATCAAGGCCGTGCACCCATAACACGATACGTCATCGAGGCCAGACCCTCTGGTGTGCCACATATAGCCAATTTAACAGTTTTTGGGTTCCAATACTTCAACAAGTGATCCTAATTCATATATTTCCTCATACTGCCTCTAGATGAAGGATTGTGGGATATCCTTATCAAAGATATTCCTAAAGAAGTGACATCCTATGCACTTGACCTGGACATGTTGCGAGAGGGGGTCACCTATGACTTTCGAGTCATTGCAGTCAACGACTATGGCTATGGATCACCCAGCGCCCCCTCCCCCTCTATATCAGGTACTTAAATCTAAAAAATTATTGCCAAAATGTGCTAAAGGTCCCATATTATGCCAATTTTCAGGTTCATACTTTATTGGGTTAGAAAGTGTTTACATGCTTTACTGTTCAAAACACTGTTTAGACCAATTTTTCTCTCGAAAAAGCCTGGTCTGCTCTGATTGGTCAGTGTCGACAGGTTTTCCACATTTGCGATCTCATCTCTGTAGCTGCACTTTCTGCCTATATATAGTATAGTTGTGACATCACAACCGTATTCAAGTCCTGACGACTCATTTAAAGGCACAGTTTCTTTAAATGAACTGTGAGCATTTCTTTGTGGATAGAGAGTTTTGATACTTTCACAGTATTTATATAGCTTCTCTTCCTGCTCATCAAAAATAATATGGGAATCTCACTTGTTTACAATATGGGACCTTTAACAAAACTGTTTGTTTTTGTTGTTAATTCAATTAATGTACACTATTTGTTTTGTTTTCAGCCCAGAAAATGTCTCCGTTCTATGAGGAATGGTGGTTCCTTGTGGTGATTGCCCTGGTGGGCCTCATCTTCATCCTCCTCCTGGTTTTCATCCTCATCATCCGAGGCCAGAGTAAAAAATACACCAAAAAAACAGATGCAGGTAGGAATCACGACTGCTTGCTAAACTTGCTGCTAATGTCTCAGTTTCTCTCTCTGCTTCTGCAACTTAAGCTATCGACTGGAATTTGTCTTCCCCTTGGACAGCTCCGCTGAGAATTGCATTTTAACGATTGCACTTCCAAAGTCTATTTTAGAAAATGGGATTGTGAAGGCTCACACAATTAGACAAATTACTGAGGTTTTCTTAACATTGTTTGGCTGACAGGGAAAAGATGAGAGTAGAGGTTACCGGTGAAACAGCTGACACAGGTAGGTGAATAAACATTATTGTTCATGTTTAACTGCAGCCAGGATCAATACTGGGATAAATGGCTTGGCAGAGGTTTAATGCTCAGGTCATTAGTCAGGCTGAGAGTAATTATATAACAACAGCGGCTCTCACACCACTGTATCTAGAAGCCGATTTTCATCATTGTGAATTATCCCAGGTGACATTGCTGCTCATAGAAACCCAGAAACATAAGCTAGGGGAAGTAAATCAATGTTACAAGACTTAATGTTAATACTTCACATTATGGTTGGCAGGTATAAGTGAGGGCATCTGGGGATGATATTTTGAATAACCCAGCAGCATGGAGTAACTAGTAGTGGAGATGGGGGTCAGACAGGTAAAAAGGCGATTGTTTTTTTTGGTGGGGGGGGGGGGGGGGGTAGAAAACACGGCTTGCGAGACCAGTAAAATCCCAGCTAATCCGTCTGTTTGTTTTACTACAGACATAACTGACTGTCAAATGGCAGCTTTTTAAATTTGTTTTGTACATCAAATCCTTTTATATAACTTTCTCTTAAAGAAGGACTTGAGTTTTATTGTGTTGTGTTCAACTTATCCTTAAGACTGAAAATAATTTGAGATCTAAAGATCACAAATTACTTATTTCATCCCACAACCCACACAGTGTCGTCCTCATACCCCTGTCCAGGCAACCACTCCAACTGCACAGCTCTGCCTCTGACCCACGGAGAGATGGTGCACCTGGACGAAGGACGCTTCCCAACCCTCGAACTGAACAACAGACGACTTTCTGTGAAGAACTCCTTTTGCCGCAAGAACGGCATCTACACACGGTCAGGCACTGACAATCAACCACGGTGCTCAGCTAACTGTTTTCAAACTGTTTTCTGTGGTTGGCATGCCCCAAGTTTATTTTGAAGTGGTTGACTGAGGTACTTATCCATAGTACGTGCATTACCTACAGTAGAGTAGTTTGGAGAAGCAAACAGGAGGAGAGACAATGTTCTACTGCAGATAGGGGCAGCAGCTAAACGTATTAGCCACCCAAAAAAAAGCTCATCTAAGAAAACACAATATCAGTTTAGGTATATGCTATATTTAGAATATATTCACACTCTACATTGTCGTCAGAATGCCTTGTTTTATATTTCATAGGGGGGAAACTGACGCCATCGTCTATGCTCTTGTCAAAGCCACCAGACTCCACTGACAACAGTAATTTTAACCTACAAGTTGCTGGTCTACAGCTGCCTTGATTTGTTTATTTGTTAGTTTTGTTGGTTCCTAACCCTTTAAAAACCGAAAGTCGCACAATAACACAAACAAACTAAATTGTTGAGGTAGCGGCAATCCAGCAATTGTTTTTTTTTTGTGGCGGCTTTGATGAGAACAAGTTTAATGGCAAGGTACATCCACAACAGTACTTTGCTTAGCTTAGGTGTCGGGACTCCTGCCTGCTTCTCCAAATTGGGCACCATCTACTGTAGGTAATACACTGACTATGGATAAGTACCTCATACAACCCCACTTTTAATTCAGTGTTACATAAGTGTTACTTATGATACAGACAGGAATTAATAATGTAGTAGAGTGTGTTCCCCCGCTTCCCTCACAATAGTCTGTCAGTCTTAAGAGAACAAACCAAGCCTCTAGGAGCCCAGCTGCTGATTTGTGCCTCCTTCCGCTCTCCTCGTTGACATTCAGTGTTTGTGTAAAGCAACAATTTATATAAGGGGACAACACAATACCAGCTTATTAGCATTCATGAGCTTGTGCATTGCTCTTTGTCTGTCCATCACCACTTTAGACAAAGGGTGCTTATGGGTCAAAGCCGGCCATTTTATTTTGGCCCACAGCCCAGAGTTTTCTCAAGTGCAGTGCTGTGAGAGCTGTCTCAACATTAAGTACAACACCGTTGGTATGACAACATGTCCTTCTACCCGTCAGCAGGACTTTGGCAGGCTGGCTCTTTGGTAATGTTTAGGTAAATATTAGATAAGAAGAATTGCAAACTTTGCGGCACAAGAAGCAAAGGAGAGACTGGACTGGGTGGTCACGTGGTTGAGAGTGTCTGCTTCTTGTCACAAAAAAGTTGCTTTTTGCACATTATGGTGGAATGTGATAGAAGGGTTGCATCAAAAGCAGGGGAATCTGTGCTGTTTTTTTGCTTGACCAAGGAGGCCAAGAAGGAGATCAAAGGGTGTTGAGTTGCTCCATCTCTTTTGAAGAGCTCCAATCTGGTACCGTACTCTCTGCTAATGATCTGTGGACTGAGGAGGAAGAGTGGGAGGGTTCCCTACGGGATATTTGAAAGGGTGAGGGATGAGACAGATAAGGCAAATCAAGAAATACAGTGCTCCTAAATAATTCAAAGCTCACTAGCAGCATTTTGGAGTGTGATCGGTAGCAGGATCCATCGCCCCTCCCTTTACACTCACGTGGCCCCATCCTTTTAATGTCTGACTCAACCTTTTCTGAATTCTAAATAGATGGAGGTTTTTTTTTCACAGTCCGCCCCCTCGCGTCATCCCCTTTAACCCACAGGAGATGTCTCTTTGTTGTGTCAACCCTTTCATGGCCGTTGTCATGTTATGTCTTCGAAGCTTCCTGTTCTTGGCATTCCTAGTGATTTAGCTCCGGCATATATTTCAGAACATATTAATTTTTATGTGATAGGCCTTCAAGGTTGTCTGCCTTATTCCTTAATATTACATTTGACATCACATCGTTTTATTCTGCCCCACAACGTTTTCCATTTCAGATCATTTAAACATTTACTTTCATGCCATCCCTAGTTTATTTTATTCTTTAGTCTTTTTTTCTGAATACAAAACGGAGCAAACTGATCTCTTAATGCTGCGTTAGCCTGAGTTACATACTAAGCCCACTGATGTAGCTCAGTGATGTGATGGTAGTGGTCCAGTTTCTGCCCTTTGACCATCCAGTTCAATACCCTCAGATCTTGAACACAGCAGCAGTCATTACTGCAGGAGAAGAAAAATAATTGTCTGCACAGATGTTTTTCTCTGCTTCACTATAGACTCAATGGCTGGACTTAAGAGAAGCTGTGAGTCTTTTGCTTAACTTGTGCTCAAAAAAGTTATTTACATGCTTAGTTATGCAGCTTTTCTGCAGGAGGTCATAATCTCTGCCTTGATCTGTACAGCCATTCAGCTTTAATCACCACAAAGAATCCTTTCATGAAGATGCTCATATGTTTTCATGCAGGATCCTGTTTGTGCGTTGCATGACGGTTGAGGTGAGCTGAACTCCTGCTGAACTCAGCCCCTTGCAAAAGCTCCCAACTGACAGTTTTCAAAGACCAGAAGGAAATAGAAAGGGATAAGACCAATTCTAATCCCTTCCCTGCTTTGTGTAATATTTTCTTCCAGCAATGCACAATTCTAAAACTGTTAATTAAAATCAAGCCATCTTATTGATTCAAATATGTGGTATATGACCACATCCAACGGCTATGATGTCTAATTCTGTTACACAATTCAATATTACATGTTACCTCGCCATCAGCCAGCCCTGACTGATGGGAAACTGAAACTGTTATCTATGCTCTCTTCGAAGCCTCTAGACTCCTTTGACAACAATAATTTTACCTCACAGAGCACAGGAATTGCTGGTCTACCGCTACCTAAATTGGTTAGTTTGTTTGTGTTATTGTGTGACTCCATAGCAACCGCCTAAGTATGTGCAGCCAGTGTACACAGGAAGGTGTATTATATTAATAAGAATCTCTTTAAATTGGAATTTGTCTATATGTTTCATATTGCAACTGTTTTCTAAAAGCAATAGCTCCCTTCACTTTAGACTGAGCTATTGCTTAAGTAACCCATTTCTAAATCAGTTTTCTTTGATTCTTTTTCATCCCCTTTTCATTTCTTATTGTTACTATCCCCTCATCCCCTGGGTCACTAGGGGAAGCTAGTCTGAGCCAAGCTATGGTTTTCATAATCAATGACTGTGCTCAATCTGTGCATGTTGATCCCACTGAAGCCCCTGTAGGATTTGACGCTTCTTCATTTTCAGAACTATTTTGCAGTCTTCTATTAGTCATGAGAGTAGTGTCAGTCACAGGAATGACAAGGCTTTTTATCTTTACTCAAATGTGTTCTTGAGGAAGAGAGAGAGCTCTAGAAAATCTGTTTGAGTTTCCCAAAGGGAGAAAACGATGATGATTAAATGCAACATGTTTAGCTCTCTCAATTTTGCTTTCTATCTCACAGATGCTCTTTCTCTGTCTCTCCATCCGTCCAGATCTCCACCAAGACCCAGTCCTGGAAGCCTGCACTATTCAGATGAGGATGTCAGCACTAAATACAATGACCTGATCCCAGCAGAGAGCAGCAGTCTGACCGAGAAACCCTCTGAGATCTCTGACTCTCAAGTAAGCAGTGACCCTGGCTTGAAGCCCATGTCCATTCCACGTCTGGAATAAGCAATGACCTTAAATAAGAAAGTAAAATTCAACTGTTTGAATTTCTCAAAGTGACAAAGTCCTCCAGGGCAGAGTCATAACCTTTCCAAACTCAAAAGGTACTTTTCTTATTCTGTTTGCTTTAACTTTTGTTACATTCACTGTCTACCGGCATAATCATTGCTTTTCTCGACACAAAAACTACATGGCTGTCTACTTATGAAGCTGAATTTCTCAAAACGACAGTCAGCGAGACATTTGCCTCAAGTGGATAACCTCAAAATTAAATAACCTCTGTTAGTCATGGCTGACATCTCTGGATCTGACTTTTAATACTGAGTTCTCCCATGGGAAGTAGACACGGGGCCAATTCTCATGTCTCGTGTGTCATGAAATGTCTTTACAACTAATTAATTTTCCTCAAACAGGAAATGCTGTATTAATCTGAGCTGCTGGGTCTCAGCTCATCATGTGGTGATCTGAACAGGTGTGTGTGTGTGTGTGTGTGTGTGTGTGTGTGTGTGTGTGTGTGTGTGTGTGTGTGTGTGTGTGTGTGTGTGTGTGTGTGTGTGTGTGTGTGTGTGTGTGTGTGTGTGTGTGTGTGTGTGTGTGTGTGTGTGTGTGTGTGTGTGTGTGTGTGTGTGTGTGTGTGTGTGTGTGTGTGTGTGTTAGATTGAATAGGGAGGTCAAGTAAAGGGACAGGGAGGTTAGAAGTGATGAGGGATGATGGATACAAGAGGCAGAGAAGCTGATTGCAGCAGATCGTGAACATCTGTGTTCCCAGCCTTGTGCCGGGTCTCCCTGGCCAATTTATCTGGTACCTGCACAATCAAAACATTGTTCAACTCGGTTTGAACAAACACTGCTCCCCTGGGAGACACAAACTGGTGTTATTCTTTTCCCCTGCATAGCCTCCCACTGTATGCCTGCCACTTGTGCAAATAAATGGTGCTTCAACATCTGTTAAGCTGTAGTATCTCAATAGAGCAATAGATGGGCAGGCACTTGTCAGCCACACAAACGTGCTAAGTGTGCTATCTTTTCTGTGAGAGTAAATTGCTCTCTGTTTTCTTAACTGTTTGTGTTTCTCAGCCAGTTCGGATTGCTGGAACAATGACAGGGTTCAACCACACAAACACAAGAACTTGCGAGACTGATGGTTTAAAGGGGATATATTTTTCTCATTGTTAGGTTCACTCAAGATCAGAGTTTTGATACTTCACAGTATTCATTCCATGCACCCCAATATGTTTTATAATTTAAAAAAAGACGTGAAAAACTAATTTGTACACTATGGGACCTTTTAATATTACAACAAATGCAAACAAGTCCTAAACATTGTTTCTGTCTAATTCTAGGACACTCTTGTGTACAATTATCACTTCTGTGCTCCACAGAGCTATGGGTAAGCTCCTATCTGCCCCGTAGAGTTGCATTCGGATTTATAGTTTTCCAGTTGTTTCTCAGTAAATATATCCCGCTGTGTTATGACCCAGTATTGTGCCGTTTGACAGTAAAGACGCTGTATTAGAATTAGCTGTGCTTTGAGAGCATGGAAATGTAGCTGTCTCTGTAGTAAACATCCTTAACATGAGTCTGTTTAGTTATCTCTCAGTCTTCTAACTCTTTTACCTGATTGACTCACAGGGCAGCGACAGCGAATACGAAATGGATCAGAGCCGGCAGAAGACCCATTCCTTTGTCAACCACTACATCAGTGACCCTACCTACTACAACTCCTGGCGGCGGCAGCAGAAGGGCGTCTCTCGTCCACCAGCGTACGGCTACTCCCAGCCCGAGCCCCTGGTGGAGCAGGAGTCACGGCAGCACCCGCCACCCGTGCCCCCTCTGCCACCTCTCCTCCCCCAGAGCGCCCCGTCCCCACAGCCCCAGCCCCAGTGCCAGGGTCAGGGCACTCTGTTCAGGTCTAAAGGAAGCCGGACTCCCACCCCCTCCCTGCTGTCCTCCGAACCCCCCAGCCAGCACAGCACCCTCTACCGGCCCCCCAGCAGCCTGGGCTGTGCCGCTCAGGCACCTACCGCAGGCTTCTCCTCTTTTGTTTGACACACAGCTCTCCTTCCAATGACAACAGGACCCTGAGGACGAGTCTTTGATTTTGTTGTTGTTGGTTTATTTGTATTTTGCTCTTTTTCTCTCTCTTTTTTTCTGTCAAACTGACAGGGTTGTTGCTCAATATTAAGCATTGCAGGCATCTTGAATAGCGTTTTCTCCTCTGTGAAGAGTGTGTGTGTATGATTGTGCGTAGCGTGTATGATTGGTAAATCCATGCGATATGTATTTTATGAAAAGACAATCATTTGAAAGTTTTTTATGCGTTGCTTAAGTACATTTATTTGAGGTACATATAAACAAGGGAGAACAGTACCCGAGGTTCTGAAAAAAGAAAACCTTGTTTTAAAACACTGTATTATTGTTTAATATGAGAGCTTTATGGAAAAAACAACCACCTTAGAACCATAGAGAGTATGGACCACTTGGCTTGCTGCAACTGGACTATGGAAAAACCAACTCTGATGGAATAATGTAATGTTTGGACAAAGGACAAACTGATAGTGAGAAATGGACTCTGACCTGGAGAGAGGCACTAGTGGTCCCCGTGGCCCTCGGCTGCCTTTGACTTTCTCACTCTGCCTAATCATTGTTGGAACTGCATTATGTGTTAATATATGTACTTGTCTCATTGTTTACCAGATATTTATATCAATCAGCTTCAAGCTAAACATTTTCAGAACATCACTAGTGAAAATGTTATGAATCACATTAAAGCATTGTGGCACCTTTATGGTAGTCTGGGGGATGTGTTGATTGCGTGCCGGTACTCATGTCAGTAGATATACAAGCTAAGACAACTTTCATAATCTGCATCTAATTACTTTTATGTTATCACAAAATATGACTGAGGACCAAAAGCACAAATATTCTTGGTTCAAAAGATTATATCCCATCACAATCACATCAAGCATTATACTATTAATAGCTCCTAGTGTTGAAAACCTGCCTGGTCTGAAACAGGCTGAACGCTTGGCCTCCGGTATTGCTGCTTCCAGCTTTCTCAAGAAGCACTCATTCAAAAAACTGTACACTTCACTAGGGCTGGGTATCGATTCTCAATACCTTTTAAGGTACCAAGTACCAAGTAGTAATGAAACTTTCCCAGTCAAACAATACCTGTATTTTATCCTTTTTGTAGCCAGATCTAGAAAAACAGACTATTTGTTTGGTTCCATATATCTCAAGAGCTTACATTCAGCACTGCACTTCCTTGGGTCATCAGCAATACAGAAGTGTGAAGTTGATCGGATGAACAGTTGTAAAGAAAATCGAAGGACAGACAAACTCCTTCCATTTTAGCTGAAAGAAAGAAGTGAATAGCTGTCTTTGAGCCATTTAGTGAGACATAAAGAACAGTGATCAAACCGAGAACTCCACTTTTATTTTTAAGAATTCTGTTTTCTTGTCAAGACTACAAAAAAATAAGACAACATGAAACTCAGACAGTAAAAGAAATCCAAAATAAAAAAACTGATGTGAGGCGAAGAGGTTATCTAGTATGTTTATCTAAGAACCTTTATGTAATCATTGACAGCAACAGGACACTGCACTTGAAATGCATCACCAAGTATCGTCCCGTGATGTTATGTGTTTTCAACATGTTACCATGTAACATGGCATTGATGTGATGACTGAACATGTGTTTTATGCTCACTGTACAGACATACGATATGATGATATGTTTTCTATAACTCTTTTGAATATGCTGGTTCTTTACAAAAGATGAATGGGACATTGCTGTGGTGGAGGTGGACCCATAGTGTATAAACTTAGACTCTAAATTATCATCTCTCAAATTTCCAATGTGAAAATCATTGTATACATCATGAAAGAAACATTATGGACCTTTTCATGGTAGCTCTGAAATAAATTATTCTATTTTTAATGGCTTTTTCTTCATGCCTCATCCAAAACTTTTAGAATATAATGTATTCTATAGATTCATTTATACTGGCAAAAAGGCAAGTGACATAATTCTAACATGAGAGAGTGGTAAAGCTTTGAAACAGGACTTTTGTCATCATTTGTCCTAAGTAGACGTGCAGTATTTGCATGGTTTGAAAGACAAAGTGATTATAGGTGACACTTTATCCTACAGTGCAGAAATAACCTGGTTCTCTCAGCCACAACAGAGCCATAATTGGGATGCATAAGAGCATGAGTTACAGGGAAGAATTTGAAGAAGAACCTGATCTGGTGCATGCATGCTGAAAAGCTGGGGGATGGTGGGAGAGAGTGCCTGGGTCTGGGTAATCTCCTTATTTCAGGCCGGAAAACATTGATCTTAAGCAAGTCAAAGGAGGGAGGAACAGAGGGATCAGGCTGGAAGGTTTTAAGCGAAAAGAAAAAGTCAAGTCAAGGGTACAGTTTTTTGGTGCTGGAACATTGTTATTTACCCTCATCAAAAAAAAAGAGAGAAATCAATTGACATTGTTCGTTAAATTTGCAAAAGTGAATGGATCGTCAGATATGGATAATTGATCATTATGCAAATGGGATTACTTCTGGGTCATTGAGTGGCATGATGTGAAAGGTTTTCCTAAAAGTATTCCACAGCATGATGTCTGGAATTGCAGAGGAGAAATCACGTCCTATCACATGTATACTTTATAGCCCAATGTGTTTCTTCAACAAAGCTAAAGCTCAGTTTCTAAAACTAAATACAGCCTATTGCTTTGTAACATTTTGAATAATTCTATTTTACAACTGAAAATTATGGTAATTCCTCACACTCAATGCTACATTGTTCACTTTCACTCAGTTCACTGCAAGGAGGCACACACACACACACACACACACACACACAGACACACACACACACACACACACACACACACACACACACACACAAATGGCTTCACATCAGCAAATCTTTCACATTTTTACATTTCAGTTCAGTATTTCCTCATGGGACCGACTTATACTGAATGCGTCCTAATTCTGACTGTGCTTTTTGGATTGGATCAGAGAACATTTGCAGCACAGCTAACTCAGCCTGACTGGTGACTCCAAAATGAGGACAAAATCCTGATGTTTGATACAGAAGGAAATTGGATGTTACAGCTTTTAAAGTAGCTTTAAAGTCCTCTGCTTTTATGTTTTTTTCACTCACAAGTCACATATCCATCAGTATGCAGTCAGTTCAGGCTTCTTCGTGGCAGTCAAGACCGTCAATGAAATGGTGATTTCACATCTTAATCCATTTTGTGAGCATTGGTCAGTTTCCCCACAGCTAAAATGTGCACGTGTTCAACCAATCAACCCTATCAAGAACTTTGGCCATGGTATTTGTAATTATACATAGTAAATGGCCACCACCACTCACATTCTCATGGGTTTTTGTGACATGGAAAGAATGGTTAAAGGGCACATGTCACTTATTTGGTTTATAAGATCTGACAAATGAACTGTATGCAGTATTTAAATCATTTCATCATCTGATCTTCTGTCAGGGTCCATACTAAAGAGATACATAACACCAGATTGATAAAACTGTAAACCATTGCTCAAATTCAGAACTGAAAGGTTAAAGAGGTCCCGTGTTTAAACTGGAAGAAACCTCATTATCCAAAAGCCAGACAGTTAAAGATTTTCCCGAATGTCCAAAAGGCCTCAACTGAGAGTGGAAAGGATGAAAGATTCAAAAACATCAAACACATAGTTAGGAATTGGTGAAGCAAAGGCTGACACCACTGCACCCTGTTCTGATGTACCACTGGACAGGGCTGTCAAAGCTGCCAATGCAATGCACAAAGCTGCAACAGAAGGAGACTGTTGCTGCAGTATTGCTCCAGCAGAAGCACCTAGAACTGATTTATCCTCTTGATAGGTTGCTGAGAAGTTCACATTCCTGCCATGGAGTATGTTTTTTCCAACTTTCTTGCAAAGAACTAAATGAGCTCTGGATGCATGAAATGGGTGTGTTCACACAGCACAGCAAGGGTAAGTACCAGGAGGAAAATGTGATTACTCCCTCCCAATGGAAGTACAGGTTTTTTTGCAGTGTTTTGAAGTGCATTCTCCGATTTTCTATCTTAACCAGATTTCAACAACCAGGTTTGAAGCGTGAGAGAGTTGTTATGATAGGAGAGTGGTAACATTGATAGGCTTCTTTTAGGGTGTGGGTATGGCAAAAAAAAGCAACTTGTAAAATTTGAGTGGAGCTTGTTCCTGCACAAAAGGCCACTGAAGTCAAATTCAGAAATGTCTTTTCTCCCATTAGCTGGTGGGACAGAGAGATCACACTGGGAATATAGCCAAAGACAGGAAATAACGTTTTAATGTGTGTGATGGACAATCACTATGCATTACAGAGATTTTCGAGAACAGCATGGATGGATAGGCTTACACTACACGTCTGTAAAAGACAAAAGTGAATAGTCATTCTGTCCAGGTGGTGGAGGAGCGAGACTTTTGCCCTTTGATAATTGTCAACCATTCACACATTCCTTTCTCTTGAGCTCAGGGTGAACATGCACAGCCTTGGGGTGTACCTTCGCTGCTTCCCACTCATTTCCATCGCAAAAGGTACTTCAATGTGTAAATAAGTTGACTAAAATGTGTTTTCAACATCCTAATTGCACTTTAATCCATGCATAGGACATCCTGATTTGTCTTAAATTACAAGTGCATAATTGCCTGCTCAAAGAGGTGCACTGTCACTGGGTCGTATTAGCCTCGCTATCTTGTGTATTCTGTTCTCCACATAAAATTAGTGAGGTGTCTCCTCCTTATCTACAGTAGGGCACTGCATGAAGTATATTATTTTCTCCTACACTGTGGTGTTCTGAGAAAGGATGACTATCAATGCATTTTCCCCTCTTAATGACACAGCTTTTCATCAGCTGTTTTTTAATATCACAAGGCGGAAGTGAAGGCCCATGAACACAATTCTCTGGTAGAAAGGATAACACTGATACTTTTGTAGTCTTTTACTATCTTTTAGTCAAATTGAAACACCAGGAAGCGATGGTATTGAAGTTTATATTGTGGTTGATTATCAAGTTTCCTTTTCATAATGTGTGATTATGACACAGACTGGCGGAAATTAGCCTCTCTAAGTGGCCCCATACTGGCAGCCTGTGTCTTTAAGGAGACATGCAAAGAGGGCGTGTTCAAGCACACTGCCGAGGCAGCAGGACGCATTGTAGTGAGTTATTGCGCTTCAGAACAGCAGCACCGCTTCTGAGGATGCGGTGACAGCATCAGTATCATTTCTATATACACACATACTGTATATTTATATATATAAAAAAAGGAACTGTCTGTGTAACAGAGTTTTTTTGGATTTTCCCGAGGGTTTGATCTGAAGCGCTTTACGTCTCCTTTCGCTTCATGAAGGCGCTCCTATTGTCAACCTGCTGGGGGCCTAAAAGTGAAGCAGCACCCGGCTTTATGAATGGGGATGCTCGGTAAGTGTATGCACTTCAATGTTTGTACTTACGCTTAAACTGCACCACATACGATGTACCGTTTGTATTTGTCTGTACAGCTCAAATATGTATTTAACAGAGCAGCTTTATTTTGCGGTTCAGTAGAGCGCACAGTGCGCGAGGCAGCTGACGCTTTTGTGGTCAGCTACTTATTGTTCTCGTGCCATTGACCCACCCTGAATCACGGCTTCATTGTAATGTGAGTGCATGACTAGACTGATAAATGCAAGAGTGCTGTCAAATTAGGAAGACGTATTTTCTAGTCTCTGAAGGATTTATTTTTGGTGTCACGAGAATTCAAAAATCAAAACTCAAAAGTCAGCAAAAATAGCCTATTAATGTCTTTATAAGGTTATTTGGGAATGCTTTGTATCTAGAATTGATGCATTGCTTCCTTATATTTACTTATCACCTTCCACCAAAGGAATACTCTCACAGGCCTCATGTGATAACAGAGGAGCTTCAAAATATTCAAAAGTAGGCCAACAATGTGTTTGATTTTTTGCAATTCTGAGTGCATGTAATAGAGGCAGGTTTTTCCTCAAAATGGATACATTTGGAAACATTATGTTAACTTAGTCAAGAGTGGGTGAAATTGGCACACATTGACTGGATTCTGGCTCTGGGTTTAAAAGATCTGATGACTTAAAAAAAATCACACATTACATACTTTCTGCCCCATCATGCAGTCGATGTGCATCCTGTTTGTCCAGTTGATTACCCACGTATCGCTGAGTCTGTTTACTTGGCAGTGCTATTCAGTTTGCTTGGCAAAATGGCATCGGATGACTTCATTGACTGGATGGGATAGTACAGTGATAGGCCGCATGTCTGTAGGCCATCACTACATCACCACCATACTGATAGGAACTCCTCAGCAATTGTCTGAGAAAGAGTGTTATCAGGGGTCTCTGTCTTGAGAGGCAAATTGGGTGGTTTCCTTTGTTTTCGAGTGACATTTGACCTGTTTCAACCAAAACAGAGGGCTTTGTGAAATCTTCCATGGATTTAGGCTGACGACACAGCAAACAAGCAAGGCTCGTCACCAAGCGGTTTGTGTCTCAAACTTATCCTGCTTACGTTTTTCCCCAGAAGTGCATCTGAAAGGCCTCTCCCAACATGCGACACATTTCTCAACCAGCCTGCACAGGTTCTGCTCCCACTACTTTCCTCTGTTCCTTAAATTACAAAGTGTCTAATTGCCTGCAGGAGACATGTGTTTAGTGCCTGAAGGTGAAAGTTATCCTTCCTACGTGTGTTGTTGGACACTGTGCCAACCACTCTGTTATTGGACCCAGCACAGTGTAGACAGCATTTGCTGGCTCATAGCCCAGCAAACACAGCCTGCTCAGAATTTAGTTCACAAAAGTGAGAAAGTTTATGAACCTCACCTTAATTTTTGGACGCCGCATCTCATAATTCTTCTGCAGTGGTGCTGAAGTGCATATTTAGTGTGTTATTTGTGGCCAGTGAATATATGGTCCTGTACCCATGTTTGAACATGTCGGCAGTTTGTGTGCTCATTTGTGGCAATGTGTGCGTCCTGTCCAGCCCCTTTCACATTCCAGGAAATACCAATATAAACTGTTATTTTTTTCCTGGAATGCCTCTAAGGATGGTGATAGTAAACTGCTGGATTAGAGGACGTTACATGTTTTTATTATTTAAGGATGTGTAGAAAAAGTAACTGGTTGCATTGCTGTCATTGTGTGCACTGTTACTACCACAGGCCGGAAAATGTTAAGTATAAATTCCAGCTCAGTGGAAAATCTGCTAATTGTTGAAAGAAATTCATTCTCCCCTTCACAATTTATGGTCTGCCAGTTTGACATAAAGCAACAGTTAATTACGCTGCCACCTACCTTTTTTTATAACCTTGTTCCAACATCAAATCCTAAGGGCGTCTCATATTTCAGTGTGTGAATGCTGTGTTTGTTCCTGTGTCTTTTGTTTGGGGGCATTGTTTTCTGGTCTGATGCAGCATGCTTTGCATTGTGACCCGGTAGACTGAGGTTGGTACTATGAGCCAGAGGAAATGTTTTGTTTTCTTCCATTCTGTTTCCCTGTTTAAATATTGGATGCATTGATATCGGCATAGCAGTAGACAATGACACTGCACAAATGTTATGTTGGCTGATTAGGACATTGGTATCTGTTGTAAAGTGAGTTTTTGTCTCTGTCTGAACCCTGGCTGCTTGGTAATATGATTTGTATGAATCCAATAATTGGATATAATATTTTGAGAAAGAACCAATGCACAGTTCACCTATTATCCACTCAAGAGTAAAATGGTTGCATTTCACAAGTTGAGTGGCTACTTGTATTTTCTAAAGAATAACACCTTTGACAAAAAAGAGATCTTCACGGTTTGATAGCTACTTCTTTTGCTTCCCTCCAGCATGAGCCTTGTCTTGCTTTTCTGCTGTTGTGACCCCCATAATTATGGCACTCTCGCACTTCTCTGGATCCCATAATTTCCCCGCATTCTTTCCATTCAGGAGCTTTCCACTCGAGTATTTCACCTCACACCTTATCTGCAGCGCTTTAAGAGACACCTGGCTGATCTGTGACAGCCTGTCCTTGGTGGCAATGTGGACACCTGGCAGGATCTGTCATCCGCTGTGACTCAGCTATCAGCTGCGGAGAAGATCCAGTTGTGTTTAGCTTTTAAAATGAATTAATGTCGCTGAACTTGAGGTCCTCCGTGTACTAATGCATGTTCCCGTTAGTTTAGTTGTTGAACACACAATATCAGCACTGGCCCACGGCCCTGTAAGTTATTACATTTGTGTTTTGATGGAGATATGAACTGTGTTTGTTTGGTTAACCCATCAGTAATACAGTATGACGGAGGACATGGAGGCCTTGTTTACATTGTGAGTGGCCAGGAAGGGCAGGCTGAGTAGATTTCTGGAGAGATGGGAGGGTTTACTCCCTTATTTTCTCCCTGCCCTTCCTGTGGGCGTACCCTGTGACACGCTAACACATTTCACTGTGAAACACTTAAATCATGTGTGGCTGTGCCTGTATAATCTGTGCTTTTGAGAAGCAGTGGGCTGCTTGTGTTGAGGTCACTGGTGTTGTCCACTTATCTCAGTGGTAATTTGTCAGATTCTTGCAGTTCTGTGTGAACATAAGTGCTCAGACGTCTTTTGTGGATACAGGGGCAGTTATTAATCATCCGGAGTTTTTGACCTTGCAGGTCCAGCTGGACAAGAATGAAAAGGCTTGGAAGGTTTTTAGCCATTTAGCATTACCAAAAACAAATTCAAAATAATATAAAGTGGTTATTTCTGGCATGCTCTTGTGTGTCGCCAACTTCAACCTCTTTTCTGCTCATTCTCTCTGTCTGCGCTCCCTCCACCCTCCACTTGTGTTTAGCTGCCATGCCCAGTACACAGATGACGATGATGTTGAGCCGTTCTGACTGTAATTTCAGTCGCATGTCTGTAACTTTTGTTCCGATCAAAGACGTTAGCACACAGAGCAGAAATAAACAACATTGTTTGTGTATAAAAATGCATTGTATAGCCATGAAAATGTCGAATATCAGTCTTGTTTAAGCCACACAACACTTTTTCATTCTGGAAGCCGAGTATGGCATTCTTGTCTGCCATCCGCTGTTTGTGCCTGGAATAAAAGCTGTCAGTTTCACCAAAGCGGAGGATGGAGAGAAAGAGATGGAGTGTCTTGTCTGGAGGCTGTGTCGGCTGTAAATGTAAAAGAGACGAGTCATCTCCTGTCGGGTATCAGAGGTCATCTGGTACATGTCGAGCTGACTCGCTGCAGGCCTATTCTCTGCCAGGAACCCTTTCATTGGCTATCAGAGCTCTTTGAAAAGCCTCTCTGTCCTGGTCATCATCTGTCCATCAATTTTTTGTCCTTCTCACTAGGTTTTCTGATCTACTTTTTTAACTAATAAGTCCAGTCCAAATAAAACTGATCAGTTGGATTGAACATTACATAGACTTTACCAGACTTTACAAAGTCTATGTAATGTCTGATTGAGCCCATATGTGAATGCAGAGAATTCACAGTGAGCGGCTGGACATGTTTCCACCGGGCGGCTCGCTGTATGCCGTAAGACAGCCAACAACAAGGATGAAGAAGAAGGGTCATGTACACAAAGGCGCCAACCAAAATGTCTAACTGGGGAGAGGACGAGATTCAGGAACTCTCGGTTGGTAAGGGTCCGCCGAAATCACCAAGGAACGTCAAGAGACTTGGGTACCTGCATTACAAACCGGCTATGTGTCTACTGTGTAATCCATGTCATGCCCTGCCCGTGCGCTACCCCTCGCCTAAACCAAACAGAGTATTTACAGTTAGTGAGAACAAGTCTGACAAGGTCAATCCCCCGCCGTGTGCTTCATGTAAGAAAGAGAAACAATGTCCGGGCATAATTTGTCAGACAGTGTCCCGAGTTCATATGAGAATACAGCTAAACAGCCTTTTATAGTTGGCCTATTGATAATGCAGCTACAGTTCCACACTGTTTATATGGATTAACAGTCTGTTTAGTTGTATAATCATGACCCAGTATATTGACTCTTATTGTTAAACTTAAACTTAAACTTAACTTACCTCAAATATTCCACTCTCTGATCTAATGATAGCTACAGATTTAGTATTCACTGATATCAATTCAAATTCCAAACCCTACAGGCACTTTTTATTAGCAAGGAAGGTCTAAAAAGCTGTTGTGCTTTGATCCTTACTGAGCAGAATGTCCTGCTGGGTGAGGTGTGACAATTAGCATAACAGACTGCCTCACACCAACCTGCCAGGTATGAGTGGGGACGGCAAAAACACTGATATGTGAGTTCTTTGCCGGCTGGCTTTTTATCTTCTTCCTTTTTCCTCAGAGGCATTATTCTTGGTTTGTTTGTGGAGGAATATAGTATTAGTATTGAGGTGTTTTATTCATTTCCTTTATGATTAAGGAAAGATCTCATTTTGATCTTTCTGATTTGATAACATTCTGTGTCTGTGACTAATAATTATGATCGCTTTCAATTTATGTGTCAGTTATTTCCTCAATTGATTGATGAGTTTTGTCTAAATAATGAAAAATGCCCATCACAGTTGCCCAGGGCCCAATGTCTTGTTTTGTCGTATTAACACTCCTGCATTTAGCATTTTTTTCTTGAAAAAACGACTGTAAGGATTAATTGAATATCAATCAGTGGCCGATGCAACGATTAGTTTACTAATTGATTAGTCAATCAACAGAAAAACAATCGGCAACTATTTCAATACTGGATTCATCGTAACTGTAATTTCTCATGGAAAATCCTGTTCTTCCCTCAGATACAGAGATGTCCTGCCTTTCTCAGTTTCATATCATATTAAACTGAATATATTTGGCATTTAAAGATATCACTTTGGACTTTGAAATTGAGATGAACATTTTTCACTATTGTCTGACATTTTACAGACCAAGCGATTAATCTAGAAAATAATCAGCCGATTAATTAATCATGAAAATAATCGTTAGTTGCAGCATTGGTGGATGATTTAATTTATTTCAGTCAACCATAACCGATTAATTGACTAACTGTTTCAGTTCTATCGATCAACATGCTATAAAATAGCTGGTCACAAGCACCGGCCAAGCTTGGTGTGAAATACCCGGCATTTCCCCGTCATTTTCAGCATTTCACAGTTACAGATTTGGATTTGCCTTGCTCTTTAGACCATAGAGCATTTACACTTTGATCAAAATGACCCCTTGGCTCTCTTGTTGTATAGGAAGCACATGGTGCACAGAGCCATGGAAAATGGGTGGCGTTGAGGCAAAAGGGCACTCGAGATAAACTGTAGCTCAACAACTTGATCAGAATCAAAACACCAGAAGCACGGTATGCCGCTAATAGAGTGCACTAAAATGGACAATTTGAGCAATCGGCCTTTTATATGTAATTTTTCATTAGAGCCGTGTGTTTTCTCTCATTACTGCCTTTATCTCAGAGGGCAGTATCCGCTTGATGTCTGTTGTTCACTGTCCGTATGATTGAGAGATAATGTGGTTTACATTGTTTGTCCTTGGGCTGCTCCTTTCATAAATGAGACATTCAGCCCCATTAACTGAATTGTAGGCTCATACCTGTCTTCTAGAGGCCATTTGTCTGCTTAATTGTGTGTGTGTGTCTGTCTGTCTGTCTGTCTGTCTGTCTGTGAGACCAAACAATACATCTTGCTTGTTTTGTACTTAAACATATGGTAACGAATGAGAGTTTTCATGAACAAATGGTATGATCATCAGAACAGACAGAGCAATTTGAAATGTCAGTAGGAGGGATTTCTTTTTCACACAGATTTGGGTGCATGTGGCTTCCAACCCCCCAATGTCATTTCACCCTCAGGTCATGCGTCCATCCAGGTCAGTGACTTCAAATGAGGCAGACAGAAAAAAACCCCACCACTGCAGCAGCCACACTCTCCCAGACAGTAGAATACACACTGAATGAATTAAGTACAAGGAAGAAGATCCCTCAATACTCAATTAGGGAAATGGTTCATTAGTCATGTTTGAGTGTGTGTCTGTGAGTGATCTCTTGTGTATTCGTGTAGACTGGCCTACTATGAGAGAATTGAAATGAAGTGAAAACGTCTTAAACACAAATTATCCAGGTTTAACCGGAGTCTTGTGTCGCACATATAAATTCAGTCTTCTGATGTTTTTTTTGTTGTTTTTTTTTTTTTTTAAATATGTGTGTTGTTTGTTAGCTGAGCTGTACAACCTTACAAACCTCCTGATCTCCGTTTTTTACTTCCCGTGATGTAGCATTTCTCTCTAGTGTTCCAAAATGACTGCAGCATTTCCTCTGAGATTCAAAATTCTTCCGAGGGATCAGTCTGATTAGTGCTCCCTCCCCACTTTTTTTTTTTAAACACTCTCAAAGAATCCATTTCTATTTACCCCTGACATTATTTCTGTTCTCTTCCCTCAGAAGATGTGGGTGTGTATTTTCTTCTCACAAAGTAGTGGCTATAACCGTACGATATTTAAACGGCTTCCCTAGACTCAGGCGGCTAGGTATTTATATTGATAATTTAGTTATGCGATCTATAAACAGAGCTAACATTACATTTCCCATGACATAAATACATTTGGGGGAAATGGGTTGGAATATCATTTACCCTAACAGATGTGAAAAGATGAGATTGAGAAAGTGAAGCAGTATTTGCAACGGTTTGGAAATGTTCCCAGTGTGCTCAAGTTTATCACAGTTTGTATGCATGCATGCACTGCTGCTTTTTACACAGCAGTTGGGAAATACCACATCCACACATCAAGACTGGTCAGTCATCTTAAGAATTAATAGTCACTCAGGAGGTCTTTCAAAGTGGTGTAAACGGTGTCAAATTTCACTGTCCAAATGAAAAGATGCAGATGTGCCTCATTTGCTCTTCCCCTCTGTTTCTGTCCCACATTCTGTGTCTCCAGTGAGTTCTCTGCTTCAGCCAGACCCTGAGTGTTGTGAAAGTCTGTTTATAAAGTCAATCCCCCCCGCTGTAACCCTGCCGTTCCCACGATATCTGCTGCCTTCTCAGGCCCTTCTCCACTTTTTCATTTACATGTACACCCACATGTGCATGCACACACGAAGCTATAAATATGTAGGAGGAATCTCAATCAGATTTTGAATTAACCGCTAAAGGCCTGTGCCGGATCTGGTTTAGATTCAGCTGATGAACAATGCCTTGTGCCTGGTGGTCTGTAACACATTTCTGCATCCATGTCCAGGCGATGGGCACTGTTGAGCTTTTCAGCTTGATCCTGGCCTGGAGGAGTGAGATACCCCCCCCCCACACGTTTCATCTGCTGGTTGTTTTTCCTTGCCTGTTTATGCCACCCAGAAGCTAACTAGATAGAAAAAAACTTTGTTTTTGGTCTGGGTGTGAATTATTTCCCCATCATTATTTCCCCCCCAAAAAACAAATCAGAACATGCAGCTTCAATAATAAACATGTCTCTGTGAGGAAAAAAAAGTGTTCTTGTTTGTGTGTTTTGGCAAGGAAAAACTTGGAGTTCATGGAAAGTTTTCACATCGTTTCTAAGCGTCAGTCAAAAATGCTGTAATCATACACATATATGATTCTCTCGAAATAGATACCTCCGTTTCAGCTCCGGAACATTTCTGTATATATAAGTCCCATTTTTACCAATAAAAATACACATAACATGCATGAAGTGAATGAGTGAAAACGTAACAGACACATCACATTAAAAGTGTGTATTGTATGAGCTTTTGGTTGACACAGAAGGAGGCCATGTGTTGCATGCTTGTATGAAACCTGAAGCCTTCCGCAGCCCCAGACAGGAAACGCTGTTGCTTGCTTGCAGGAGGGTGTTTCCATGGAAACCAAAGCAGGTGAGGGCATTAACAGGAAGAAGAGTAGAGGCTCAGCTGGCAAAGACAGGGGGCGGAGACAGAAGAACAAGGTCAACACACTAAAAAGCCTGCCACATTAAACAGCCAAAATCTCCCCACGGCACTACTACCAAAAACAAGTCTGACTTAAATATATCTTGAAGGCTTGCCTGTAAGAAATCATAAGTCAAGATTAAGTCGCTGACTTTTAATGATATTCCTGTGTTATTGTGGGAAAACAAAGAAAGAGGCACTATGTGCAAGACAGAGAGGTGCAGACGGCAAGGTAAGCGGTTTCTCCAGGCCTGCTTATTTGTAACCATAGAGACGTTCCACCCACAAATCAGAGGTGCATGTGTTTCTAATGTCTGTCTGTCTGAAGAAACAGCTTGCACCTCATTTCTTTGCAGACCACCACAACTGTGCTCTTTTTATGTGTATTTTATATGCTGGGATGTATCACTAATGAGACACCCAGCTTCTGTCCTTCAGTGCAGCACCTGCGGAAGCAGCCATGACTAGCTGTCAGCCTGTGGTGAGGTTTCCTCTGTCTGGGCTGCATGTTTCAATAATGCAGAAACACGTTTTCTATCAACTGTCAGTCACAAAACTCTAGGGACTTAACATTGCTGTTGAAAAAGAAGATGGCTAGAGAGTGAGACTTGTCTATCATTTCTCTTGTCTCTGATCACATTTTCATATACATTTGTCAAAACAGTGCTTTGACTGTTGAGTGGGGTATTATTGTTCTGGTTTAGTTGACTTTGTCTGTGACTAGAAGATTAGCTTTCGGTCATATACTGAATGCCGTGCAGTCAAAGTTGAGTTACGCGCCAAAAAGTCCTCGGCAGCCCTCAACTATCCTTCTCCGATTCATGTTGGTCTGTGGTTGGTGTTTTGCTCTCAATTATAATGCAGTGAAAGCAGAATCCTGTTTTTCTTTCCATTGCATTTCAGAGGTCATCTCACAGAGATTTTAGAAGAGTGCTGCTTATCATTATGGAGTTGCATAATTGGTAGCTTCAACTCTTGAAATTAGTGGAACATTTTAAATTCTTAGAAACGTTTTTTATTTACTTATAAGGGTTAAAATGCCAGATGTGAATAGTCTTCATAATGTTATGTGGATGCTGTGCAGTTAATTGCTGTCTTTCAGTAAATGTGTTTGGCATGGAGATTGACAAATTTCCTATTTTCTTCATTTAATTGAAGGATTAATTTATATATTAAAAATATATTTATGTTCTGTATAATTTATTCTATTTTCATTTTTCAGGTTCCAAGACTGACTGCAATTGAGGAGCGTCAATACCAAGGTCTCTAACAAGGTTCATATTTGGGGTTGAAAGATATTTCTGCAAAAACAAAGCCACCATGCCAATCCTAAAACAGCTAGTATCTGGCTCCTCCCAGACCAAGCGTCGCTCACGCTTGGACCTGACCAGGGAGATGATCAGCGCTCCACTGGGCGACTTTCGCCACACCATGCATGTAGGCCGCAGTGGCGATGCATTTGGAGACACCTCCTTTCTGAGCACACGCTCAGGGGAACCTCCCCCTGAGAACAATTTCTTCCCCCGCTCTCCCCGGCCCGGCCTCCTGTCTCGCACCTTCAGGAGCAGCAAACGCTCCCAGTCTGTGACCAGAGTGGACCAGCACAGCGACAACACCCTGGTGACCCCTGGTGGATCACCAACCTATGTGAAGAATGCCATGTCTCTGCCCTTCCTCAACGATGAGGACAGAGGGGACAGTATGGTGGCAAAGAGTTTGTCTTCAAGTCCTTTAAAGCACCACGGGGAGATGGCTGGGAGAGGCGCAGCTACAGCTGCTCACTTCCTGGAGTTGGAAGAGCAGAGCTTTGGGGAGCTGACTGAGCTTCCAGAGAGCTCGCACCACTATGGAGGTGGCATGAAGCACGCTGAGTCAGTTATGTCTTTCCATGTCGACCTGGGACCCTCCATGCTGGGTGACATCCTGGGGGTGATGGAGAAAGAGGATGACGATCTTGGCTACGAGGAGGGCAAGAGCAGTGAGGGCCGGGCCTCACCACCTCTCAGCACCCATGGTGAGGAAGAGGATAGTGTGGAGAGAGAAAAAGATGAGGCATCAGAGGAGGAGCTGGAGGAAGAAGAAGCCACAGAACTGCAGCAGCAGGCCTCTATGCATCCAGCTGGCTCTGTAGATCTGGGGCCTGAGAGTGGAGGGACCTATACCCCGGAGTATACTCCCGAGACCCGGCCAAAACACTTGCAGCATCTAGACAGCTGCTCCATGTCCAGCTCTGGCTCTGCTGCCCTGGATGAGAAACCAAATGGCCAGACCTACTCAGGAGATACAGACAGCGCCACCTTCAGTGCCCCGCCTGAGGAGGAGAGCAACTTCTCCTCTTTCTTAGAGGATGAAGATGATGAGATTCGTGTATGAGACTTCGAAGTCTTCTAAAAAAAAAAAAAAAAAAATAGGACAGAGCTCTGGAAGGGGTTGATGTGAAACTAGCAAGTCCTTTGACAGTGTGGATTTGCACTGTAACAGAAAAAAGATGCTGTTGTCGGGTACTGTGGGAATGGGACTATGAAGAACATAGAGGGCTCTCACTTTGTAGGTCTGCAAGGAGATAGTGACTGCTCCTTTTGGATGAGCCCGAACTCCATCTGACAGAAAGCCTTACCCTCTGCTGTCTGCCAATCCGTCACTCACTTTGAACACTGAGTGAACTAACATGGAAGAGCGCTCTTTGAATATGGAACATTCCAGAAGTAAGCACGGAGGACGCGTTAGAAAGAAACTTTTAGGACAAACACTTTCCATAACTAAAGCTCAGTTCACGCTTTTGCTCTCTCTTTTCTCTCACTTGACGCATCACATGTGCTTTGCAAATTTGGTTTGCCTCTCTTCATGTGCTTTCTCTCACTGGCTGTGGGACATCATGAGGCCTGAGCTGAACAGAATGTCTCTGTCAGCACAGGATCACTGGTGGGTATTTTGTCACAATAAAGGGGGCTGTGTTTGTCACTGGAGTGTGAACCCCTGCCATGAGCCCTTTTCATCTGAAAATATTATTGTAAAGTGCCATAGATCTGTCAGAGCTTTCTCCCTAATGTAACTCAGGGTCCTTGCGACGCTGCTCTAAGGCGGCTGCCATTTCCTGCTGTAAAGCTGGACCACAAAGCCCAAAACCAAAATTCTCTTCTGTTTTTAATTCACTGTGGGCGCCACATAGGCTTAGCCTCAGTGTAAATTAGAGAAAAGCAGGGTGGTTAAGCTAATGGAGATATATTGGCCCGCATTAACTATAAAGCATGGTGTTACTACAGGAAGCCAGAGGCGAGAAGAGTAGTGTGCAGCACACTGGAGAGGGATTGTGCACTGTTTGTTTGTTTTGTTTTTTCTTCTAAAGAACAGATTATAATTTCCCCCCTAAAGCCATAATGCTGATTATTTTACAAAATTTCAATAACTGACATGACTTCGCTATCTTCCTGTCATTTCAAGTTAAGACTGAAAAGAGTCTGATAACCACTTCCTTCCGTGTTTTTTTTTTGTGCATCCGAGCATCTGTAGTGTTGCAACTGAACTGTGTAAAAGATCCTCATTAGTCCAGAGGCTGCCTTTTTATGTGCAAAACGGTTTCCACTACTACTCATGAGGGCTTCAGGATATGTATTGTTGAAGGTTGGTGTACCAGCAGGCACAATTAACCCAGACACTACTATTTGGTGTTTGGTAACTGTTGTTTTTTATCTTTAAAAATATCTTCGCTATATTATGTCTGTTTATAGAGTGGATGAAAAGAAAGACACAGCCAGCAATAGATGCAAGAGCATAAAAAAATAAAATTAAATAAAAGCTATTTTTATGCAAGTTGCATAGTCATTGCAGCTTGACTGTATCTCTTGCATCATTAAAAGCCGTGGCCAGAAGTATCAAGACTCAGTTGTGCTGATTGACTTAACTGCCTTAACTGAAACTGACAGATGTGCCAAATCATAATTTTCCTGCCTAAAATAATTTTACTTATAGCTCACTTTTGGTAGAGCCTGTCCAATCTGCCATCTCCATCTCTGTATGGGTAATCACTGTTAATCATTTAAGTCTCAGCTCATAGGTTAAAAAAACAAACCCAAAACAACTAAGTGTTCTAACATATCAAATCATGCAGGAGAGAAGGATGAATTTGCATAACTGGATATTTATATTTCCTATCACTCAAACACTACATAATATATATTCAGGTAATTTCAAAAACAATTTTGTGTGAATTGGAAGTTGTCTGTGTTGCCCTTTCTGTGTAATGTTGTTTATTATGCCTTACTTCTTTACTGTTTCCTTTCTCTGTATTATCCAAAATAACCTATATTTTTCAATAAAAGGAATCCTGAACATCTTTCCTGTTGAATATTCTATTGCCACTTTATCTCCCTGCATCAGAAGATAATGCAGTGTTAGTGCTACTCAATCAGCAACATTAACAAAGGAATTCCTTGACTGCCTTCTCTGTTTCCTGTCACTATTCTTTGACACTCCCAGAAGGGGAAGGAAGGAAGCAATTGAGGCCTAGTTGGATGTGTCTCTTAAGTATTGGCTATACAAGCTGAGCATGTTGGGATAACTAATGACTAAATGTGTGTGTTTGTGAGAGAGAGAGAGAATAGTCTAAATGTCAGGCTTAGTTTAAACGTCCTATATTGTTGGGGGGGGGGGGGGGGGAGTGAGATTTACATGGCTTCTTTGATGATAAAGCAGGCTGAGGTACTATATAAATACTGTGGATATATATTAAAATGCTCAATCAACAGAAATGCACACAGCCTGTGTTCAGTGCTTTTAAACAAGCCGGCAGGACTTCCGTATGGTTGTGATGTCCCACATAATTTCAGGGATCATAAAGGCTCTTCTGTAGTGGAATTAACATATTCATATGCATACTTATCGTGTTGGCCCAACGGTAAATTAAAACATAAAATACATAGCTTAAAATTCGGAAAAATTCATTTGTTGATCGAAATAAGAAAAATACTTAAATTGACATTATGTAAAACATGCCATATTTATTTATGACGATTGCTAAACAAGTAAGATATGTTCTACTTAAAACGTGTCACTTCACACTACACACGTAATCCTCGCTCCATCGCACATTTAATCAGATTTAATCAAGGAGGAGGCGGTCTATTTATCGGTTTATTATATCGTCACATTATCCGATATTCAATAGTTAATTTCAAAGTCAATATTGCCCGATAGAAAGAGATGCAACAGAGAAAAAAATTATACTCACAATCACATGCTGGCTGCTTTGCTGTTAAGTGTATTTTATGGTTTCTCTCATTCAGTTGCAATAATGCTATTGTGTTTATATCAGCCGTATGGTCATGGTAGGCATACACGCCGCTATCGCCACCAAATGCTCACCAAGAAGAGCAGACAGGGCTTTTTTGGGAGGGGTTTCAGACAGAGGGTGAATGCAGGTATATTCAGACAGTATGAGAAAAATACAACATGAATATTAAATGTTGTAAACCAGTTCTTTAGAAACCCTCAACGCAAGTATGTGAACCTTAAAATGACCTAAATGTGGGACCTCTTCTTCCAGATACTCTTATAGGTGCAGACATGAGAGGGGATGAAAGATGGATGGACGAAGGAAAAACGTATCATTATGGAGAGCTCTATTCATAAACAGTGATGACAGGTCATTTTTCTTGCACTACTGATTGGAGGACGGATGAGTCTGGCAGTCACATAAGACCAGGATCCCACTCATTATCACAGGCTCTCAACTGTTCTGTCACTTTTGATTTTACACACCACGCTTTGACTTTTCACACATTGGGGAACTGCCTTCGGCTTGGTAAAAGTTCAGCGCACCTTGATGTGTTAACACGTGCTGCAGACAGTTAAGTCTCACCTCACCCTTGCCTGCATCAACCCTCCACATCAAAGCTGCATGCTGAAAACAATGCTCCATTCTTCTTTGGTGTCTTTCTTTCAATTCAATCTTTCGTCTCCATGTCGGGGATCTTAAATCTCCTTCCACTTTCAGTTTTTACAGTCACATTATACCACCATCCAATCTGTCTGAGGGCTAGAAAAAGTCATTATTCTTACACTCGTGGTAAAAACAGGCCATTTATATTGATTGTTGTGGTCAATACAAACCAGTGGGGCTATTGATCCTACTTTTCTCTGTCTGTATAAAGTCATTATTCTTTATAGAGGTTCTTAGTTTTTTTTTTTTTTTTTTTTTGCTTGTTCCTTTGAGAGGAAAAACGAAATCTTCACTAGTCACCACTTTTGCACTGGTTTCGAAGAGTCTTGTCTTTTTGTTGTTGTTGTTGTTTTTTTTGTTTTTTTAGGCACCCCTTTAACTGAATTATTTATCTTGTGCTGAAGTTCCAGTGCCAAGCAGCAAGTCACTCTGTCTAAATGTTGTCATCTACTGCCATCTAGTGGTTGTGTGAGGCTCACATCTGGTGATGGGTGTGTCAGTGAAATGGCTGGTTTGATTTTGGGGTTCTAATGAATCTTTTGAATATATTTTTATCATCTTGCACCCCCAAAACAACATATTGAGTTTTATTTTATACATTTTTTCAGTGCTACGCCCAAGTTTTACAGTAGATACAGAAAATCACTTGCGAAAAAAACTCATCACCACCCAGACTGTCAAACGAGTTCATTGGTATGATTTGTAGTAAGATGCAGGATGTGAACACAACTGTGGAAATTGCCTCTTTACATTTTGAACTTGATACCGGAGACTGCAGATTTGTTCAGGAGGCTCAGCTCACGTCCTTCCCTCACAGAAACTCATTGTAATTTGAGTCTGCCTTGCAGCTGTTTCTCCCTCTCAAACAACCTTGGATGCAGTTTCTCATCTGCTTCAGAGGCTGTCAAATGTCATTTCCCTTTGGTTTCCAGCTCACTTTGAAAATCTTATTTTCTTACTTGGGCCACCAATGGGAGGCGCTCATTGCCTTTAGGTTTATTATGTCAGAAGCCCCTGCCTAGACCCACAACCTTTTTCCGCCAAATTCCATCAGCAGACTTGCAGCTCTCTGAAATCTGGAAAGTATTAAACAACCTGCTGGTGGAGGGGAGGGGGTGGGGAGGTAAGGGGAAGGTGGGGGGCGGATGAAGAAGGGAGAGAGGGGAAGTAAAAAGTGGGGGATGGGGGAGAAAAGGAACAGAATACAAAATTGTTCATATACCGCCCTTTGCCTGTCTCTGCTCTCTTTCCCCTCCCACACACACACACACACACACACACACACACACACACACACACACACACACACACACACACACATTGGTGAGCTCCCCCTCAAATAAATCCAGACCACTCCCCAAGCAGCTCCAGCATTTTTCTTTTATGTTCGCAGCAGTATTTTGACTTTCTCTTTTTTTTAATGGACCATAAACAAACAGCCATTTCTGCTGTGTAGTTCTGCACTGAGAAGGAGAAGGGGGAGTGTGTGGGTGTGGTGTATGGTGTGTGTATTAAAGAGTGTGTGGAGTTTTTTGGTGGCACAGAACTAGAAAAACGACTGCCACGGATGGTCCAAAGCCCCAACTGTGTCTGTGGTTGGACGCAAAAATGAAAAACTGGATGGCGTCCAGACATCCTTTCCCATGCTTTTATACACACATATGTCTGACCAAATGTATGCACAGAATCTGGGAGGGCATAATTCACCCTAGTGAGAAGGTCCGCCCATAAGAAGATGCATAGAATCTGAATCGTACCAAGTTTGTTTCAAGCAAGAAATGTTCCAGGGAGTAAGATCTGTCTTCACTGTTGCGTGTCAGTGCATACGTTGATGTATTTATTTTAAATGTTCTTTTCTTTCATTCTGCAAAGATAAAGTTTGACTCCATTTCAAATGTTATAAGCATCGATGACCATCATGCATATTTGTTAGTCATTCAGTAAAGACAATTCTCCTTGGCTGTCTTTCTATTGATTAAATCTCAACACTTATTGCCAGAGTCATTTATCTTCGCCTTTTTAAATGCTCTTCATCGACCTTTCCTTCAGTCTGCCAAGTAACCAAACACATTCTAAAACAGTCAAAATAACAAATGTTATTGTTGGATTTTTCCCCTATATGTGTCCTCAAAGATAGGCTGAGGTATTTCTCTAGGAGTGCAAGACACAGCACTACGGATATCGGTGTTAACAGGAGCAGCGAACATAAACATTCCAGTACCCAGAGTTGACCTCCTGACCTCTAAACCCTGGAACTGCAGGAGACCACACACACGTGGTGGGAGGAGGAGTGGGGAGTACGCGGAACGTCTCCGGTGTCCTTGCCTTAAAGAGCTTCAGATGCCTGTGCTGAAGATTGTGAAAAATTAGCCCATCCTCTTAACATAAGTGCGGTCTTCCCCACGCAGGAATTGCTGCAGGTATGTCAGAATGTGCATATATGGCTTTCTCACATGGAAAAGTCATTCTATGGGAAAAATACAGCTCCTAGTTCTTGTTCTCCCCTCAGTTGTTGAGCAATGCACAGCATGAATCTGGAGATTGTGTCATAGCCTTTTTGGGCTAGACTTCAGCGCTTAAATGTGTTTTTCCGTCTAGCACAACCACAATTGCAAAATCAGCCTTCAGCTCAGCAGACTGAAACCATGCATTCAAACAACGTTTTATTGTTTTTGTTTTGATATTAATGAACAAACAAAAATGTTCTTGGCGATCATTAAATCAACTTCTACCACAATTCTGCATCGAACATTTTGCACTAAAATCCGAACACGGAGGACTCATTTTTGCCATAAGCACAAAGACCATGATTCATGCCTTCATTTTCCATTCTTTCCTTGTGTCCGTGCGGTGCTGTGCTAACCCTGTCTCACTCATCTGAAGAGAAAAGCGGTTCCTGCAGCCATGTGTGTCCCCAGGAGATGGCCTGGCCTGCACTCAGCCATGACCACATAGAATAGGGCTGGGGGCCTCTGCTGCTCTCTACCCCTCAAGTCTGCCAGAGGCTGCCTCTCTTCCGAGGCCTGTCCACGGCTGGCTGACATTGAAGGAAGGAGAGCACTTTATACCCCCACACATAATACACTCCTCCCTAAACTCACACCTTTAGGCTGCTGTGAAATATAAACTTTCACACACAAACATTTAAAGCAATTATTGTCAAAATAAAGTTAATTTTAAGTTAACGCAGTGCAAACCTGATCTTATGTAGATATTACCCGTCAGAATCAGATGGACTGGACATTAAACATACTTTAGCCTGCCACCTCCCTAAGTCTGTGTTATCTCCAACTGAGCCCATGTGTGAGCATTCAAAGCAAGCGGGTGGTCGTGTTGGTAATGTTCTATCATGCGGCTCATGCGAAACCACCATCTGAGGGTGAAGAAGAAGGGGGATTTACATTAAGATGGTCACAAAAATGTCTAAGCAGAGAGACGTCAAGATCTGGTAACGCCTGTCGGTATGGACTCATTTCGTTAGAGAAACTCAAGGAATGGAAAGAGACTCAGTTGTTTATGACCAAATTATAAAACGGCTATATAACTGCGGCATTATCTGCATCATGTCCTGCATCCTGCACACTCTACGAAAGCGTAAGCAGAAACACGTCCCACATGAATAACCTGCGAACGTACGCACAAACGTACTTATTTCATCTTAAACCATGATGTTTACCCATAAACATAACCAAGTAGTTTTGTTTGAAACTGAGTAGTTGGCAATGAGAACAGGGCGTTAAATGACCTTCACATGACACTTGAAATGTCCTTAAAAGTGGCATGACTTCCCATGAGATCATGTTGTGAGAAAAATAACTTATTCTCCGTTTATCTCTGAATGCATTTTATTGGTGGGAACAGTCAATTTATCAGTAAACCCAGGATTGATTAAAGCGGCTTAAGATGTTGATCACACAGTGAGGCTATCCTTGCCAACATTTGGCACCATTCCAACAAAGGCTGTATGTCCATACAATGCCCTCCTTGTTTAGTAGACACTGCATGCCCACTGTGGTGCAAAATACTCTAAACTGACAAGGAAGTAGGGATCAAAAGGGTCACTCCCCATAGGCCAGCTTTAAACTTTGACCTTCCAGTTCTTCTTCAGCTTAATCTTCCCTCTCTCCTGACAAAATGAGTAATACATGTGCCACTCATTCACTGCTATGGCAGAGGGAACTGAAGGACAGTCTCACAGATTGATGCCTGATGATGATCTGGAAATAAGTGGTTCCTTTTGTCCAACACATTTCATTCATTAAGCACCATCTTCTCTTCATCTCAAGTTATTTTTCTGAATATATATTACCCTTGCATGTAGAAAGTAAATGTCTCAACATATCTGTTTTTCATCAAAACTAATTTTTAAACTTTTAAATCGACTTGAGCATATATATATTACTATATATTACTTTGGAAATGTAACTTTTTTTGCACTCATAAGCTAGTGACGACACCAAGATATGCAACTCAGAACCTATGACATCACCTCAAAATTCTTTTGACTTAACGTCTATATTAAGGGGTATTTAAACTGCTCCTCATTCACTTCTGACTTCATACTTGGTCGGCAGGGATGAGAGGCTGTGTTCAGCTCTCCATGCATGCTTCTGACAGCTTTAGAAAACACAATGTACGCTCTATATTGACTAAACCTGAGTGATTTCATAGTCCACCCGCTAATATCAGCTCTGAAAGAACCAATCAGACAGACTTTCCATGACACTCTATCACCTTCCTGTTTTCATGCAGTTTCATACGCAACCTCCACTAGTGGAAACTGCAGTAGTTTAAAGGCTCATTCACTTCCCTCAAATATCAACAGCATCATAAATCAGGGTGTGTCTAGAGATAGAAAACAGCACCAGGGTGAAGAATCCCAGAGATCCATGTGGAGAGATGACTTTAAAACTTAGTGTACACTGGGTGTTGGTCCTCCATTTAACAACTCCGTCATCCAGTTTATGCTCCCCTCCCTCTGGCCATGGTTCCCTCAGGGCTGAGCTGGAGAGGAGAGGGGGAAAAGTCCGGCCGATGCTGGCTCTCTTCACAGTCTTGCAGGCCAGGCTCTGACTCTCCTCCTCCTCCTGCTCTGAGTTTGCACAGCCAGAGACAGCAGATCATAAACAGATGTATTGTGTGTTTGTTTCTCTGTTGGGTTCTGTATGCTTATTTTATTTTCTCTGATTACTCAAAGATTGAATTAGGCTTGATTTACATTTTTTCTTCAATAAAACAATTAAGCAATTAGTTTTATGAATTAAAAAACTTATGCTGACTGAAGAAGAGGATTGTGTGCAGAGTGATTTGTAAAGAGTTCTCAAAGTAAAAAAGGAAGAAAAGAAATCAGCATAGAGAGTCTATACAAGCTGCAACTACAGTATTTCCAAATGTTTACATCTTGGAAATTCACCCTTGAAGATGTTTCTGCTCTATGTTGAATAACAGAAGTCAGAAAATAAGACAATACAGAAGTGGTAATTGCTTATACAGTGCTAGTGTTAATGTTCACTCAAATAATGGATTAAAACCAGTGTCTAAAACAGCACATTACAAATATTTGATCTCTTAAACGACCTTAACATTCTCACATCTGCCATGAGACATTTTTCTTTCACGCTTGAAATTGAAAATCTGTCTGCTGTGTTTATTTTAAATGTAAACACTCAATATGACGCTTCTCATGTGATGTTAAGGCGTGTTTGACTTGCCTTGAGCTAGCAAGACTCAGCTGAGCATGAGGCCATCTCCTGGCTTTCCTGTATCAGACAATTGCCTTTTGGCGGTGTATCTAGCATGGTAAAGCCTGGTTAAAGCCCTCCCCACCCTTTCCATCTGTAGCTATTTACTTTGATTGACAGCTAACTGGGGTGCTCAAAAAGAGGCAAAGAAGGCTGTACCAGATTCATTTCAAGTGAAGCACTGCATCATTCACACCACAATCTCAAGAAAAATGTCATGTTTACAGCGAGAACCGCAAGCTTTGTGTGAGCGGGGCACACGTATGCGTGTGTGTGTTCAGGAATGCTAGGGTGCTTATGTGGGTGTTTGACGGACTCGGTGAGCAACATTGGGGTTGGACAAAATGTGAATCAGAGCAGGGTGGAACAAATAAAAGAGAAATGGTTAAGTAATCATTCAAATCAGTTTTTTTCCCTCTATTCCCATGCTGCATGCTCCAGCTGTGCTGTGCTTTAGGGCCAGTCAGGAAGTGTTGGGATGGGAGTGTGTGGGGTAGAGGCAGGGTGAGGTCATCGTGCAGTTGACCCCTTGGGATGGGAGGGGAGAGGAGAGACACTCAGCTCACTGTCACAGCTCTATCTATTCATTCTTAACCATATTGTTAACTGAGCCCTTCATCAGCAACATATAGTATACTCCATGGCTACATCTGGAACGCCGCACAGTGCTGCCATTTTGAACACTATCAAACACTGACCCCCCTCTTTCAGACATATGCCCATGCACACAGACATGCATAGTGAGAGTGAGTCACCCACAGAGCTGTAGGCATGTTTAGAGACCAGTGTGTGTGAGTCCTGGCCCTGCGTGCTTGGGATGCCTTGGGTGTGACCAGGGTGGCCTGCAGTGTGTGTGTGTGTGTGTGTGTGTGTGTGTGTGTGTGTGTGTGTGTGTGTGTGTGTGTGTGTGTGTGTGTGTGTGTGTGTGTGTGTGTGTGTGTGTGTGTGTGTGTGTGTGTGTGTGTGTGTGTGTGTGTGTGTGTGTGTGTGTGTGTGTGTGTGTGTGTGTTTGTGTGTGTTATGGTTGGTCCAGCTGCCTGTCGTCTGCAGCCTGTCCCATCGGTTCTCACTGAAGGAAAAGAGCCAGCCAGACAGTGACTGAAGCACACAAACAGGGAGGAAAAGCTACTCAATGGAAAGAACTGCTGATAGAATTTGGAATGTCCTGGTCACGAGCAAGAATTATTGGGAATCAAGCACTGGTCATTTAGAGGCGCTGATAATCATTAAGCACAGCTCATTATAATTCTAAATTGGTGAACCACAGAAAGTCAAATTCAATAATGAAACCGAAAGAGCTTAGCGACCTATTAGTCACAGAGATTTTTAGATACGGTGGTAAGATATGAAACAGTTTTACCGTCACCACAGAGGTTCCAGTTTTCCGTGAAGTTTCCAGTCACCCATTGTGCAATAGTAACACTGTAGTTAAGTCTGGTGATTCTCAGGACTTGGCCAGCGCCCTACTCCCTCCTCCCACAACCATGTGTGTAGTTTTTACAGACTGGAGATCTACAAACCCAACCATGACCTCAGAGAATTAAATATTCTCCTTGGAAAACCCCCACATCCCCAAAGTGGCATTTTAGGTTGTCAGCTGCATTGTGATTGTATGTGTAGTTTCTCCGTGTATGTAAGAGAGAGCAACATAGAGAAGGATTTATATGTGGCTTCACTGTTTTCCATGAGCATGCATCTCCAACTTGTGCTTTTTTTTCTTTTGTGTGTGTCGTCAACATGTTTGTACTTATATTTTTACATTTTTAACCCCAAAAGACTGGCATTAGGTCTTGAGGTTGCTCAGCTTTTAACAAGGATGAGGCTGAACTGTAAGCCCGCTGTAATGAGAGCCCAGGTAATTGTTTTGAAAGAGTAACTTTATAATGGAGAGATATAAAAACAACCCCTGTTCTCAATTAAGTCTTTCCATCCCATCCCCCCACGACTGCAAAAGTGGAGAGTTCAATCCAAGCTGCCATGCTATATTTTCTTCTCTGAGTTCACTTACACCATATGTCCAAGGACGAGATTTAATGTAATTTTTCCGCTTGCACGTTCTAAACCTCACTTTGGTCTTAGACTATGGCTGAGGCGTCATTTATAGTCATTCTTCTACAAACACTTTGTTTCAAAATAACACAATAAGAGAAAATACTACAATAAAATAAAACATGTTGAGAATGTATATTTCTCTTGTTACACTCCTTGTTGTTTTTGACCCCACCCAACATTTATTTTGTCGTGAAAGGGCGAAATTCATTACATAAAGGAACTTAGCAGAACACATGTTTTTAAACACTCACATCGGTGGGGGAACAGGCTATGGTCTCATCTGGAATGCATTAAGCATAACAATACATCTCAACGTCTCTCATCACTCTGGATCAAGAGCGAGGTTAGGCTGGGATAGGAGTGGGTGGGATCTGCTATGTCTTAAGTCCTGCTGGAGCAGTATAGGCTGCTGTAGTCTGTAACGATCAAGCTGTTCTTCCTGTGCCCTCTTTCATATATGTGAATAATGTGCAATTTGGGGGAGGACACTTTTTCATTTTATTTGCCGTTAGGTTCAAGTGATAATCTTTAAGATCTGTGTTTTATGGGGATTTTGGACACATCTTTCATGATAAGCGATGACTGCAGTTTTGTCTACAAGATATTATCTCGCAATCAAACAACATTGCCAACATTTTGACACATTTAGATTTTTCTCTGATTAAGTGTTTGTTTCTATAGCAAGAGACTTTTCTGTTTCTTGATTATTACTTTTTCAGTAACCTACCCAACTGCTTTTCTGTTTATTCCAATCTAATTGTGTTCTGTACATTCCCTATTGTGTAGAGCAGCTTTTGTTCTTGGGGTAGGCTACTTGGCATTCATGAAGTTATCACTACGACAATGTATAAATCATGAAAAGGGAGTAACAAGACTATACAACAACCACAGCCATGCTAACTGCTCTGTGATGCTGTACTTGAGTGGTGTTTAGGGCTAAATGTTAATGTCATGTTGATGCCCATAATGGTACCACTGCAACCATCTTTTATTGTTATTATTTCATTCTTAGTTTAGAATGTTAGCACGTTAACATTTACATCTGCACTAAAGACAAAGTACAGCTCAGGCCAATGAGAATGGCATGAGTTTTGGGTTTCTTCTAGAACATGGGTCCAGCCATCTCTGTACCATTATTGAATATGGGGAATGACTGTAAGGCATTGTAGCAGCACTTTCTACAGCTATATATAAAAGTATAGTTGTGAAATCACAATCTGATGGCTTATTTAAAGGCACAGTTTTGGAATATGGGCTGTGTACATTTCTCTGTGGATTGTTTGTTTTCATATTTTCATATTGTACGTCTACCTGCTTTATAATAAAAAAAGAATAACAGTGTCAAACTGCTAGTGTTGATAGAGGAAAATTCATCCTCTGGCTTTACAAAACTGCCTTGTAATTCATCAAAAAATGGACAAACAAATTTGTCTTTAGAGCCATCCTGGTAGCAATAATGTCATAGTATTGGTATCAAAATGCTGAACTGTGTGTTGTGAATTTATGGATGTTTTTTAGTGTGTGCATCATGTGGATTTGTAGCACGAGCTGGTGCTTCTGTGTCTGCCAGAATGTATCAATCCATCCTCGATTCCTCGCCTCCTCCTTCACTCTTCCACTGAGAGAAGCTGTCACTGGGTTCTTTGCAGATCATGTGTGAGTGGATGCTTTGGCTGCAGAGCAGACTGATGCCGACGGATGCTCACACACACACACACACACACACACACACACACACACACACACACACACACACACACACACACACACACACACACACACACACACACACACACACACACACACACACACACACACACACACACACACAAAAACACAACACAGATTTTTTTGCTCCAAGTTAGGCTTTACAGCATGGCCACAGTTTCCTATGGCTAGGCCACTAGACAGTATAGGCTAGCAATTGCTGTTTTTGTGTATCACCACATTTCCCAATGGCAACCAAGACTGACCGTCTATCTTCTTCTGCAATTACCATCAGGAAACCAAAACACCAGAAATTTTATGGATTCCATTATTTAGTTTGGTTTTAAGTATCAGCAGCCAGATGGCTCATTACTCAAGCAGTAAGATCTAGACAGAGATCAAACTATAACTTGTTCAGCAGCATGCTTAAGGATGGCCTTATTTATTATTTTGCTTCATTTCTTTCTCACAATACAAGCTAGCCCTTTGCTAGTTGTCCTAAAGCTATTAATCACTTGACTCATCTCTGTTTTACACAGACTTAATAATGGTCAGTGCCATACATGTGGTATAAAAACCTCCTTACTACCCCAGGGTGAGGAGCTGCACTCACCATTGTTAATCATGTAAACACATCTTTCTGCAGAGAGTAAATGAGCTCCATGCTAGGTGTTTACATTGACCTATCATGACCTTTGAACGCAGAAACATAACTGTATATCACTTCTACAAAGCTACAACAAATAAATACCTTAGATAATGCACTTAATAGGCAGTAAGTCAGCTCCTTATTCTCCAGTGCTGGCAACACCAGAGGCAAAAACATATTTTTGGGGGGATATTGGGATATAAATAGGATTTTTGGGTATATATTTTTGGGGTCCTCTTTCAGACTAGTGGAAATAACTCACCAAATGTTAGCATTAGATAATGCCTCAAGTGCATATTAGAACCTAACATTTCATAAAACTTACATATATAATGTATAAAATATTTGTCTTAATGTAAGTAAACAATTGCAGATGTGCATGGTGATATCTACTAGTTACATTTCATACCCTATTCACCTGTAATGTATTGCAAAATGTATGAATTTCACAATACAATACAATACTTACTTTAAAGCTGTTTTCTCAAAATTAGATTTTTTTAACTGTGAGCCAGGAATCTACATTTCAGTAGCATGCACATACACAAAACTTCCCAGTTTAATTCCTATCTATATACCGAAGGTTTTTACAGAGGGGTCTGTCATATATCATTCATAGCCATAATGTTGTATTCCTAAAAACATGGTGAAAATGGTTTTTTTTAAGGCTGTTGACAGTATTTTCTTATTCATAGAGTGATAAAAAAGATATCCAAAATCCCCTCTGTAACAACCTTTCAGTCTAATATGTCAATAAAATACAACAATAACTTTGAACTTGCCTTCATCCAATGTTCACATTTTTGTTCTAGAAATATATGCAATTCAACACGTACTTAATGAGATAATGCTCCATTTGCATATGTAAGCATAACATTTCAGAACAAGTACAAATACTTAAAAATATTTGTCTTAATTTAGGTAATAAACTGGTGAGGTTCCCTGGTGATATTATTTAAAAAGGTTACTCCTGTAGTGTCTCCCCTTTAGGAAAGAAAACATTCATGGCACATACCTATCTTTACATAAAGTTGGAATTGGCAGCCTGTAAAGGAAGTGCTGCACTGTTAGCTGCTTGAAAAAGATAGCATAGCAGCAGGAATAAGGGAACCACTGATAACAAGAGGACAAGAATTATTTTCTTCTCTAGGAGTTGAAGGGGATTTTAGCTGCATATGAATCATATGACCATGAGTGTTTGTTCAGACATATTTGATTGGAATTAAAAATATCTGGCATGGAGTCTGATGCAGCATAAATATTTATCCGTGGATAACAGTGTAGTGAGAACTGTGTAGAAATGAGAGCAGCAAGGCGATTCAAATTGAATTCTTTCATAGCTTTTATTGCCTCATTCCAAACCCCTGAGGCCAGTATCGCTCTGATTCGAAGCAAGAGTTTGTATGCTGGTCTTGCCTGTTGGGATGTGTGTGCTGATGACATCGACTCCAACAGGAAGCCAGGGGCTAATGATTAGCACATGTTTAGGACCACTAGGGTGCCACAATCTGGAGTTAGTCATGCCGTATGTCTCTGATTTATTTGGTTGTTGATTCTTCACAGGGAGGGAAAGGCTCATTTCTAAAGGGAAAGAAACAAGGCCCTCTCCCCTCTGTAACATCTTGGCCTGCTTTATCTGATTTAGGTCCCAACCAATGAAGATCTTCAGCTCAGTCACGGTCCATTTTGGAGCTTCAGAGTTTAAAATGGGAGAGGTGAGACGGGACATGCACAGCACGGATGCTCTTATGCTATCCTGCTTACACTTGCGCACAGATGAGCTGCAGAAATTACAGTTGGAGGCCCAGCCATTTATTTGAAGCCAGTGATAGAATCTGGTCTTTTTGTGTGTGTGCACTTGTGAATGTTGACGGCCCATGTAAACATTCAGTGTAGTATCAGTGTTACTGTGTGTGAACAATCTAACATGGCCTTGCTAAGTGTGCAATCCTTTAACGTATGGAGGGCTCGTCTCCAGCTCCTCCTGCATGGTCTGTGGGATGTTATCTGATAGTCACTAAGTGGCGAAACACAAACACGAAGAGCCGCAACAGAGAGGCCAGTTTAGTCCTGAGGATCGGGCAGCAAAAAGGAAAGAGATGTACACATCCTGGAAAGCAATGCATCTGGCGAGAGGAATGTTGCTGTCTATGGTTTCAAAGTGTCCTGAGTGATGTATTTGACACTGAATTTTGATCAAAACTGGCCACAACACAATCAGGCCAAACTAACACAAACTATAACAAAAGCTTAAAGTTCTGTGAGCAGCTGTGTGCAGAGTAGATCTCAATGTTCTCCAGCTGTCGTGATTCAGAGATATCCAGTGAGATATCCTAAGGATTTTTTTTTTAATGGACAGGCGTTGTCAGCTAACATTTGACCAGATTGACATCAGAGCTTTAGTGTTTCCTCTTGTTTTGGCAGTGGCTTCCATAGGTGAAGGAGCACTGAGGCGTTCCACCATTCCTTCATATTCCCACAAGTAAAATTGACTGGCCAGCTGTTCCACTAAGACGTCCTCCAAACAGCCAAGCCAGGGTTGTGTCCAAAGCCACAACCTAATCCCTAATTGTCTCACCCTTCCCTCAGTCCTGTGTTTGCTATTGGAGCTGGAGCAGTGCAAAAGACTCATTTGGCCACTTCGGCAGCCCAGTACTGTATACCAGGGCTGGGCTTAAACTGAGGCTGACTCATTGTGTCACAAAACAGCAGACTATTCCAGTAACACTCCTCAAATATAATGCAAGCCCTGACTTGACTTTTGATAGGAGCATTAGAATGAGGCTGGCCTTTTGTGGTTTTTGAATAAACAAATAAAAAACTGGCATAATTGGCATCGAAGCCAAAAAGAAAACTGAAAGTTAGCACTCAGCTTGACTCCCGGCCTTAAACACTCAAGTCCAATGCATAAACATTGGTGTAATTATAGATTCTGATTGCAATTTTAACAGCCAATAACAAAATCAAAATAGTATCATTGTAAGAATAGAGGATTCATGTTAAATAAAAATGTTTTCCAATAAAATCATCACTTAGTGTTTCATAGCATTACAATTAGTATTTTCATTAAATAACAGTGAAATCACCATGACGCCTCTGTGGTTTTGTTTTGGGTCAGCTGTTTTTCCTCGAGGTACCGCATTATCTGCACTGCAGCTCTATTACACAACCCTATGAGGTCCATTTAGGGAAAAGGAACTAAACAAAATAACCAGTTTTCGAAAATAGCTCACCTGGTGAATCCCTCAATGGAGAGGGGTGTGTCGGGTTTAAATTTCAACTGCAACTTTGCCACAATGGCCGTAACTATAGTTACTGCGGGTGAGCTGCTCCTGCCTGTGTGCTTTGTAATCCCACACCTTCAAAAGAAGAAGAGAAAAGGAGCTCTGTGTTTTCATTTAATGGGCTTCGGGGCAGGGGGGGGGTTCAATGGTTTTGGATGGTTTTCAGCCATACCTGTGTAAGAAAGATCAGAACTCTTCATGGTTGAGGTTGAGCTACAGTATTACTGACAGCATAAAGTAATCTGTAATGCATGCAGGGTAAGGTGAGAGAAATACAAAGGCGTTTCATACTGAGATAATTATGACAAAACTTTATGAGGTGGTATGTGTACGTTTTTAGTAATGTTATCATATATCTTACTGTAATATGAGTGCATTCTCACAGTTTAATAGAATGAAGCTGCAGTAAAGAAAGGGTGGGGCACTTTGTTGCACATTGCAGTGACACTTCATTTCCCGAGGAATGTATCACAGATGCTGTATTATGAGACAACAGCAACCGAATGGCTTTAAAATCTCAAGGTCTTTATTGTTGTTATTCCGTACTTCACTGTTGTGAGTAACGGTGCAGGTTTGTGTGTGAAGCATCCTCTGATTAAAGAGGAGTGTGAGACCACTGTGACATTTACAGTCTCCACTCACACTTGCTCCAGGCAAGGCAACCAGGTTTGACTTCTCACCCTGCTGCTGGTGCTGCCTTCCACCTGACCACTGCACCAATTACATCTTCATAAACCGCATCACATCCAGCTGAACTGTGGGCTGATTCTCAAAAAGCTCTCACTCTCTCTCCCTCTCTGTCTCTCTGTCTCTCTCTCTTTCTCTCTGTGCCCCCTTCAACTCTGCCAGGGCTCTCAGCACCGCCTCACCCAGCATCCAACAGCGAGGCTTGGGCAGCAGCTCACAGTTCCTCCCATCGCATGTTTACTAACACAGACCACAGGAATCCACCTGGTGAGCCAAAAGCTGCAAGGGAGAGGAGAGAGAGCGGCACGAGCTGTGCTCTCTTGACTACACCAGCTGATCACAATCACATCTGGACACATCTTTTGTTACTGCTGTTATTTGCATTCTGGTTTGGTTTGTCACTTGTGAGAAAATGGCCTGAGACCATAATGAGGGATGCAGAACCACGGCAGGCTGTGGCTCGGCGATGTTTGTCACTCATCCTTGAATCATGTGTGCATGGAGATCCAAGCGGTTCCATCAATTTAACATGACCCAAACACTGCACTGTGTTAACTCCCTTTGGCACTGGACAAACTCTCCCTTCTCTCTGCAGACGCAGGAGTAAACAGGAGGCCTGCTTCAGACACACACAGGCATTCTGGGCATACCGCGGGGCCTCCAGAGGGCTGGTCTGTTCACATGCACACACACACACACACACACACACACACACACACACACACACACACACACACACACACACACACACACACACACACACACACACACACACACACACACACACACACACACACACACACACACACACACACACACACACACACACACACCATCTGGACAGCACTTCTGGACATGTGTGGTTTATGAAGCTCAGTGTGCACATTTAAGTTCAGCCAGTCAGCGGGTGACTCAGGGCAGCCCATGCACCTTCAACCATCTGGAACAAGGTCATCATCGAGAGTCATTCGGACTGTCAGATTGTTACGATGGATTCAGGTGTGGCCTGTAAAGAAAAAAACATAAACAGAGATGAATGGCCCAGAGGGCTGCAACTGACTATTTTCTCTTTCTAACTGCTGATTATTTCATAGATTCATCGATTTGATTAATTGTTTGGTCTATAAAATGGGTTAAAATTTGCATCCCCATTTCTCTTAGTACAACGTGTCAAGCTGTCTTCAAATGTTTTGTTTTGTCAGCCCAACCCCCAAAATATTCAGTTCAATATGATGTTAATCAGAGAAAAGCAGCAAATCACCATACATTTGTATGCCATTTTTGCATGAAAAAATGATTTTGACAATTAATTGAGAATTATTGTGCTGTCAATTGACTAAATGATTAGTCAACTAATTGTTGCAGCTAAATAGTGAGAATCTTGAGAGGCAAAAACCGGCCTTGAAACATCACAGCTATAAAATGCATATAAAATAACACATTAAATCATAGAATTACTGAGTACCACAGACAGAACATGTCCTCATCGGAATCTGACTGATTATGTCATAATGATGTCTTATAAAAAGGAGAAGTAATGGATGTTTTAGGGCATAAAGGGCTTGTGCGGTTTGCACAATAACAGCGTAGGATTCTCCATACAATCCTGTGGATTTTAGAACAATCCAGATGATAGACTACCACGGGAAGAAGAGGAGAAGAAAGAAAAAAAAGAAAGAAAAAGTTTTTTAGGACGGGCCTCTGGTGACGTGCGGGGCCTATAGGGCGGTGTTTCTCAGGCGGGGAAAGAGTCTGACTGGGGTGTGTGAGCCACATCTGGAATAGTAGCTACAGAGAAAGAAGTCGAGAGAAGCAGAGCCTCGCTGATAACTTTCCTCAACTCTTCACTCCAGCTCTCCCTTTTTTTCCAAGGAAACAAGCGTTATTGCCTATTTTGTAAGTTGGAATTAGGTGTTGGAGTTCCTTTTGTTTTAGTCAGTGAACTGTTTTTTTTTTCATTGACTTTTTTCCCCCACACACACAACAGGACTTCACCCCTGGACTTTAAATCAACTTTGGATTTACTTATATGACGCGAAAACGCAACTGTGACTCTTATGTGTCGGTTTTGCCTGAGATTTAGATCCTCACACTTGCGCGGTAAAGCTTGAGGCGCACGCATGGCGGCACTACGCTGGAATGTTTATCATGCAGATGGCTTGAGGTTTTTTTTCAGCAGCATGCATTGATTAGTCGTGAATCAGCCTTTCTTGTTACTCATATCGACCTCCTCCTTCGCCGAGCATTGCTCTCGAGCTCTTTCACATTATGCAAACACTCATTACTTAAATGAATGTGTTGTAATTAAATCATTCTGGCTTGTAAAATGGATCAAAAAGTTCAATATCGTGAAACTTTGGAGGATCGATTTAGTTCCATTATTGCAGGGTGACTTTAAACTCAACATTGGCCATTTTAGCCCCATCAGGAAGGAATTATAGTCCCTTCCTTCTTTCTTTCTACGTTTGAGTGTAAGGGGATACTTTCACATTGAGGTAAACATTGCGGTTGGTGCGGAACAGACAGACGTGAGGAAGTAGCGCCATCTGGCGTGGAGATGGTCTGATATTGAGCTGCACGCCCTAACGGGATTTTGGAAGGATGGTAAACTCATGTGGATTGTTTCTTTTGTCTTATGTATTCTTCTAGATCGACTTGAAAAATGCTGCTCATCCTGCTCGGAGTGCTTATTTTGCACCTAATCATTCTCATCCTTCTCATTGTGTCGACAGCAGCCAGTGTAAGTTATCCTGTTATTCAATTCACTTTTAATATAAGAAAGAAAAAAAAGTAGAATGGAGGGGCATGAATAATAAGATAACTTCTTTACTGAAGTGATCAATATCTTGTATTGCTGTTGGATATTATCAAAGCTGTGGTGTAGATGCTGCAGTGTATTTAAATGTTTCTGTGTTGTTGTGTTTGCCAGGCCTGGTCTGTAGGTGGAGGTAGGAGCACAGATCTATGGTACAGCTGTACGACAGCTAATGGAGGCTACCACTGCAAGCCGGCCACCAGTGAAGGTTTGTCAGCACTCCTGGAGACACACATGTATTGTTCCTTTATTGCCTTGGGTACGGAAAAGTTCTGAATGTGTTTAAATCCATGCTCTCCATCTGTCTTCTAGATTGGATCCAGGCAGTGCAAGCCCTCATGATCTTGTCGGTGCTCTTCTGCTTCTTCTCCCTCATTGCTTTCTTGTTCCAGCTGTTCAAACTGGTCAAGGGCGGACGCTTCTTCTTCACTGCCATCTTTCAGATCTTGGCGAGTGAGTATGACTTCATCACATGCTGAAGGTCACACCCTTGAGTACAGCTGATGCGGGTGGGGTAGTGAGATCATTCGCTTTTCAGATCCTCCTCACCTCTCTTCTCTTCTCTCCTAGGTGTGTTTGTGATGTGCGCCGCGATCATTTACACCGTGATGAGTCCGGATTATGGATCGGGCACACAATTCGGCTACGCCTATGTGCTGGCCTGGGTTGGTTTCCCTCTCTGTCTTATCAGCGGCCTCATTTATATCGTCCTGAGGAAGAAAGAATGAGAGAGGGAGCAGAGGAGAAAAGAGGAGGGGTAGTTAGGATACCCTTTACAACAACATCGCACTGTGCCTACTGCCCACAGACCATAGACTGACATCCCAACGATACAACAAAAGTGCATATGTCATTAATAACTGTAAACACATAATAGAGACATTTATCACAGTTGGGGATCTTTTTTTGCTGTAATTCTGTATCCATGACATTCTGAGAAATACCACACCTGTTAACTGCTTTGTTAACACTTAGCGTTACTGCAAATGTTTCCCGCAGTGACAAATTGTCTTCAAATTGTGTTTATGAATGTGTTAGAGACATATTTACTTTTGTTGCATGCTGGCACCCACAAATCCATCATGTGTGATAACAAAGACGAGTAACCCTGCCTTGTTTCAGTACAAAGATGTACATAGTGTCTGTGGTTTTTAGACATATTTATAACATTTTTACATACAATTTGTACATAGTGTTGTCAAGTTAACATTGTCATGCTCATTTACGTGATATTACGAGTTTTTTCGTCTCTCACAAATCATGCAGCTGTGCCAAAGATATGTCGCTTAGAGTATCAAGCTTTTTAAAAATTGTCTTTTTTCGTTTTCAAGTGTCAAATGCTTTGATCCACGTCGTGCCTTACTTAGAATATCTGTGATCTTATCGAAGGAAATGAGAAAAAAAAGGAGTCTTAATAAACTCATGAAGTTTTTTTCTGAATTATCATTGTACTTGATATGCCAAATAAACAATATGTTTTGCATTTTGTTATCTAGTTTTGAAAAATGGTGCTTTTTATCTACTATTCTTGAAATGTATAGCCTACTTTGTGTTGCAAGTATGTCGTCCTGTGATTAATTTGCTTTGTACAAACCCCACTTTGCATTTGTGGCAGTATTCTTCTAAATAAACCCTTTCAAATGACTCATTCTTACTGTTGAAAGTTCCAGCCATATGCAGAATACACAGAGGTTGATTGAATGCACTATGGGCAAGTGTACACTTAGTGTTCAAACCACAGTTCTTTTTTTACCGGATATTTTCATTTAATGCTAATTTCACAGGGACAAACACAGCATACATAGGTCATTTACAGTAATTATCCGATGCAGTGTATCTCAGCATTTATAGCTACTGCTAATTTGCAATGCCTGTCCCTAGAGGGGCCTTTGAAATAACAAATCTAAAACATGTTCACAGATAACAAAGTTTAACCATGTGGCACATTTTGTTGACCTTATAGAAACAACAATACAACATGCTCATATAGGTCTATATACAAATACACACGCACGCACACACACGTGCACACACACACACACACATATACATACTAGCACATACAATTATATGCATACATATGTATAAATATATACACATATGCACACAAATACATTTTGTATTTCATGTTCAGTGGTCTTACTCTGAACTCATGTTAGCTGCTATATTAACTGAATGATAAATGCTGGGACTATAAAAGGACACAAGTGTTTAAGACTGACCTTCAGTCACACACAGATCCTTGTAATAGCTTAAATTTACCACTTGGTGGAGCCGTGAGAGAAAGAAACACTCCCTGGACCTTCACCCCAAGGAACCACGGATGCTGGTGAAATATCTGGTCACCACATATTCACATTTATGTAAAATACTGTAAGTTTAAATATAGAATGTGAAAGATATCAAAGCTTTTGAAAAGTTACAATTTTTGTACACAGCGACAATGACAGTGAATGATTTCCCAGTAAAACAGCTGATCAAATAGCTTTTCATGTACATTTATTTAGACTATAAACGGACACACTTTGAAAAATACAGATAGCATCATCTGGCTATAGTTTGGGGACATGCTTATCAACTGCTGAAGCCATGGCACATTAATTCAGCAAAACAACACAAATCAAAGCATACAATTTAACGTGGCTCAGGAAAAATGGCTCAACAGCTTATCTGTGTTGGTTTTTTTCAGACATATCAGACACATTAAGATTAGTGGCTGCCACACAGTATTGTGAAGCTAGTCATAAAAGACACTGATCTTTTTTTTTGCCTAATCATTTTCCCTGACAAATTCTCCCCTCCAGCTTTTTATAAAATGTTTCACTTCCAAATGCAATATGTATTATGAAGGTTATACCCACTGCAGCAATCATCTGTTCCTTACTCACCTGCATGCACAGTAAAGCCATAATACCAACCCATGTAGCTGTGTATTATATTGAAAAAAATAACTGGAGACTAAATTTATAACATGCAAGGATAACCATTAGATGTCACTAGAGGATCTGTTCATGTGTTCTAGTATTTGTTTTAATCAGTCTTGGAAAAAGTATTCAGACCTTTTACTTAGCAAAACCACAGTGTTACTGCATTCCACATCTTATTTAAGTAAAAGTACACTAAGCATAAAAAATACTTAAAGTAAAAGTTACGATATTCGTTTATTAGTGATCAATGTGTAAGCATCACTAATGTTGCAGCTGGTAAAGGTGCAGCTTATTTCAATAGCTACGGCTGGGTAGCTTAACTTATAATGAGGTAAATTCATTCATGATGTATTAATCTGAATCAAAAGTGAAAAGCAAACAACCACTAACTAAAGCTATCAAATACATGCAGTGGAATATTACCCCCAAAATGTTGTGGAGAAAGATAGGGGAAAAAAACAAACTAAATTGCATTTATGTCTGGTACTTGAGTTAGTTACATTCCAATACTGGTTCAATTCTACAGAGACGACAACAAACTGCCAGGAGTCAATATCATTCATTAACCTGTGTTTAAAATATCATAAATCATAAAGCAGCCAAACAGTCAGCTCAACCACTAGGTGGTGACAGCAACACACTTATTATTTTGAAAAAATAATGAATACTCTGTAGGTTGATGTTCGGGTCATATAGTATATGATATATAGCTGTTTCTCCCAAAGTAAAGAAGATACTTCTTGTTGCTCTGCTGTAGTTTGAAGTGTACAGTAACATGACACTAATCGTCTTTCATGCTCCCTCAGAAGTTGGCATTACAGTGGATTATTGAAATATGATTCTGCTCTTTGATCAAAAGCAGTTTATAGACGTCTTATGCTTAACATCAGAAACAAAGTTTATGGCTTCTAGCTCTCAAATGTACAACCACAGTGTGAACATGGTGTACAATTGTTGAATTTCCTACTCAAACAAATTAAATCGTATAATAGTAGGTCCTAGTGTCTGCCATGTGGACAAATATTGACACTGTTCATTGATCACACATTGCTAAATGCCCCTCCTTTTAAATATATGGGATTGGAAAATGTATGTATCTGTAATGCTGAAGCTCTTTAAGTTTCATATTACTTCCATATAACATTTACATGACTTCTTCCGACTCCAGACATGTTCACAGGTTAACACCAGCAGCCATGCAAGATAAACACTGACCTTTTTTTAGCTGCCTACCAGACGCCAAGGTGCAATTACCATTAGTTTCATACAACCCAACGCCATCTGTGCACACACACGTGCTCGCCTGCAGTATGTCATGCTGGCAAACAGAATTCAACATGCACACACTCACACACACGTGTCACATCTTAAGCAACCCGTGTGAATTTTATATATCTTCATTATGGCTGCTGAACATGCAGATGGAGGAGTAAAATCTGAGGTCTGTTGGTTAAAAGAGCTCTTCCTAACTTCATCAGTCCTGACACACAAGAGAGGCCATAATGCTGCTGTCCCTGGGCATACAGATAACATATTGAAGATGTCAAGAAAACTCCGGAGGCCTATAATGGCCTCACAGCTCCATTTCAAACGTGGTTAACCTTAAGGGTTATTTATCACTGGGAGGGTCACCAGGAGGCACTTAGTATTTACTGCAGGACATGCAGGATGGGGGGAGAGGGGATTGAAAGGAAGCCACCCTCATCCCCATCCACTGGGTGCTTACTTTGGTGGCTGTATATACATCAACACTTGATAAAGACTAGGATATTTCACTGACATGTCCAACTCTCCTAAGTGTTAAACTGTTGCAAAACAATAGTCAAGGACATTTACATGTCGGCAGCCAAGTATTTTCTTGGTATCCCAGAAACACATCAGGATCATTTCCATAAGTCTATGGTTGGGAAATTTCTCTGGTGAGCCAGTAATGGTCGTGAAGCAGCACATACAATGGACTGCTGCCAGCTGATGAGTGCCTGAATGGGACATGTGAGGACTTCAGAGGAAGCTGCAGCCCTCCTCTCGTCTTTCTCTTCAGATTTGTTGCCTTTTTATCCAGAGTGTCTGCCTCCCGGAACAAACCCCGGAGCCTTCAGATGTAGCTAACCGATAGAGAAAATGGGCAAGCACAGTTTATTCAAAGCTGATTTCATCACGCCCATAAATCTCTGAGAAATCAAAGCCCATCTTATGCCCGCCCCTCTCCTCTCCTTTTGTCTTGCTAATACACATTAGAGTGCGGCTGGCTGCCCACTTTGACGACAGCCCGGACAGGATCTGGGCAGAAGTTGCAAATTTGAAACCTGGAGGCACCTTTGACCTATGACCCCTGCCGTTAAATCTTGCCACTAACATCCGCCTTAGACCCCCGCTATGTGGAAGAATCTCCCAGCTCCATTTCCTGCCTAAGACCGCCTAAAACTTACAGGGAGACATTAAGACATGTAGGATAAAGATAACAAGAGGAGTTGTGTGAGATTACTTTGAAATGTAATTACTGAATACAAATGACATGGCATTTTTTGTTATAGTAAATTAATCCATTGGATTAAAAATAATACTTTTGGAATACTTTTAGATTGCTACAGTATTATTAAGTATTATACTAAAAAAATGAATGTACCTACAGCATTTTGATATTTTGTTATCAGTGCAAGTAGAAGTAACTTTGCATATTGAGCATTGATCACATGACCACAAATACTAACTTGCAAACACAATGGTACATAAAATAAATCCATTCTATCTAAATTATGAGTGTGAATAAAATCATACAGACACTATACAACCCATCCATCATGGTTTTCATAGCATGGTTTCACAGTAAAGAACAGTCAGCTGACAGGAGCGACAGACCCAGAAGTAGTCGATGCAAAACTTCAAAATTGCATATTGACTTGAAAAAAAAAAATATATATAGAAAATAATTAAAAAATATATAATATATAGTTAATGTATATAAAATATAACTCTCTCTCTCTCTCTCTCTCTCTCTCTCTATATATATATATATATATATATATATATATATTCCGTAAAGGCTTTGATTAAAGTTTTTTAAAAAGCGCCACAGTGTGTATTCGCTCATCCTAAGTGACCCTGAATAATATTTGATTCAAAACATTGCTACCGTAACTTGAGACTTAATTAAAACAGTGTGTTGTTAATAATTTAGAGCCAACAGCGAGACTCTACCGGTCGTGATCGTTGCGTAATAGGAGAAGTGGTTACATCTGGGAAAACAGTAGGAAAAAAAATCTTTCCTCCTATTTTATGCACATTCAATCTATATCCATAATATCAGTGAGAGATTTGATAAGCATGCTGACATTCTTCAATGTGATGTTTCCCTCCATATTTCTGCGTCTGTCTTTTTATCACACACACATACACCTCATACTTAAGATACACTCAAAGGCTGTGTGGCCACTAGCCAGTAACAAAGACCTTCTAATCAAACACTGGTGGCTAACGAGGGTTTCTATACTGGTGTGAGGAGGCTACTGAGGGAAGCATTTCTCCTTTAATTATACAACAGTGAATCGGAGAGTGTCTTGCATTTCAGGCCTGAGCAGGGCTCCTCCAAATTAGAGAGCAGTGTGACAGTGCTGAGATGCATCACTGTGTGGTGAAACATGGAGCAGTGGTTACACGGCTGCTGATCCATTTATGGGCTTCAAATAGCTACACTTTCCACATTTGAGTCAGAGATGAAAATATGCCGATAATTTCTGAGAGCTCGTGAGAGCTTGCACATCAAGGCACGTGAGGCTGATTACACTCAAAGTGACACAAAAAAAATAACATGAAAACATGATACAGTTGAGAACAAAAGCGATCATCTTCTCTCTGAGCATGAAAGAAGAGCCAATCACACCAAAATGAAGATGTTAAATGTATTTGATCATGAAATGGTGTCTTTGCGAAGACACAAGTCTCTTATTAAGTGCCAGAAGAGAGCTTGTAGAGTCAGAGGGTGATATTTCAGAAAGAAATCCATCTCTACAGTACCCCCACAATTAGTCTCTTCATGTATTTGACTGAAAGTTCTGCACGTTAATCATTCCTTGGAAACTCAACCATCTTGTGAATATAGCTTTAGGTTTCTTGTAGTCATTTTTACATTCTGGTGCGTTTTGTTTTGCATCATTATTAGATTCCTAAGTAATGCAAAATACCTTGAATACCTACAAAATACCTACAGTAGATCGATACAGTTGAATCATAACAGTTACATGCACACATACATACATAAATGAATACATGTATACACATAGATCCAATTACAGGCATTCATCTGTCAGTGGGCTAAATAAGCAAGAGAGGCGGATGTGATATCTGCTGGCAGATCAAATGAAGGATGGCAGTCGTGGCCTAATTGAGGGGTCAAACTGAAGTAGCTGTGTTTTTTCAACCTCACTGACCCTGGCCAGTGGCCCCAGTCTCCCCTGATGGATTTCAGAGTGGATGGGGAGTTGAGACCAGTTGAGCAGTAGTTGTTTGTAGTGGGTGTCTTTGTTTGTCTTCCCAGCCTTGGAACCCTTCTCCTGTGACTGATGATCTGAGTCCTGGTGGCTGCTGGAGTCTGGAATAAGGAAAGCTAGAGTTACACCTTTAGCAAACACTTCACTGCCCAAAGTTTAGCTTACCCCTTACCCCAGCTAAAAGCTTCACATACTCAGACCTACACACACACACACACACACACGCTCACACACACACACACACACACACACGCTCACACACACACACACACACACACACACACACACACACACACACACACACACACACACACACACACACACACACACACACACACACACACACACACACACACACACACACACACACACACGTACACACATACACAGGTAGGCCAAGAGTGTTACCAGTTCCCAGACTCTATCTGCTCAAACAGATAATGTTTGGCAGGATATTTTTCTTATCTATCTGATTTGTTAGCAGTAAAAACCCATGGATCGCCTGCAGCCTCTGATTGTATGTAACAGCCTATTTCCTCCATCCTCCTCTTCATCCGCAGATCACTACACGTCAGGCATAGTGTACACCGATTCATCCTCATTTGTCATCAATTGTTAAGTGGCTGAGGCCAAAATACTTTGTTGTAAGAGAAACCCAAAGTTTTCCTTTTAAAAAACCCAGGTCTGCTGTTGCTATGTTGCAGCTGCAAATTTGTTAATGACCAGGTCCACTTATAGCATTAGGACCACCCCATAAACTGTAAACTTTGTTATTGCCTGTTTACATTGTTTCTGTGCGTTTTCAGATTCACATGCACTGACTTACTGAAGCACTATGCTATTCTCAATTGGACCAAAATATGCCTGATGAGATTTAAAGTAGTGTAAAGAAAGTGTAAGAATGTTTGAGTAACAAATCCCAATTAAGGCTTTAAAGAATCTTGATGTGATAGAGAATGGACAATGTAAGCAGCACTTACCAGCCAGAAAACCTTTTTAAATCTGCTGGCATAGAGCTGTAAACACTAAGGAACCACAGCTGTAAGCAGTCCACTTCTTGTTACCCCATAGTTAACCCTGTCAGTGAGAATGGTCAGACACCTAAATATTAAGACAGAGAAAGAGAAGAGAGAGAAATATCTGCTCAGAGTACAGACTCCGAACTTCAGACAGGGTTAATAGCTTCTCCTAAATATCTGTGGTGTGCAAATATTGACAGTGACTCCATCGTCTTAATGACCCAGGCCATGTCTGATCTCTCCTCCGGTCATGTTGCCTATGGACTAAAAAGCCCAAACAGCCAATCTTCGATCATTTCACTTCTGTCCTGAGAAAATCCATACCAGGCTGTACTAAGATTCACATCGCTAATGATTACCCAGACTCCCAACAGCAGAGAGGGAGAATTAAAGGGTATGTATGATTGCAAAAGTAAAGCTACAGAGGGAGGAATCCACATACTAGACATACAATTCGACTTTAATGAGAAGCGTGTAATAATATCTTCTTGTATCAAGTGTTTTCAAAATATAATGGTATTATTACCTCTGGGAAAGGATGTGATTTAATCATCATAATCATTTCATCTCAATTCAATTACTATATGATAGGGTGACATGTCTGATTTTAAACATTTAAGCAAGTAAACATGAAATATAAGATCAATGATACTTGAGGCTATTGTGTAACTCAATCAGTTGCACAACAATTAGAATCTGCTATCGATGTAATTAAAAGTTAAGAAAGTTTATGATCCACCATTCGTCAGGAGCTCTTTGGAAATATAATTCATTTAAAACCACTTATTTGCCCTGAAGAAGTATCTTTCTGCAAGAACACATTTTCTTTTCAGCCAGCGTCAGAATAAGCCAGGTTAATTTGCACGTCTCTTATTCAATTCCTCATTGATGGTGTCAGGCAGAGAAATTGCCCCAGGCCCACACAAGGCTATGAACCCTATAAAAAGTGTTTTGGAAAAGTCTCAACTGGTGAGTGAATTGTTGTTAAGGAAGAAAACACTTAAACACTTAAACTCAGGCGCACCCTCTGCACAGCTGGCACCTCATTACTGTCAAGTATATCTTTGGCTACTGGAATATGGCTTATATCTTAATTCCCTACATGTGGAAACCAAAATACAGACAGACATGGACAGCATTTCATGGATGAATTGCATATCATCAAGAATTCTGTCCTGCAAACAAACCAATGTCAAGTTTGTTTGCTCATTTTTCAAAAAAGCTAGAAATGGCAAACAACTGTGATCATTAGCCTTATCATGAAGAGCATCGTCTAATGAGCCAGTTAACCTTTCAACCTGCAGACAAGGCTCCTGATTGGCCAGTGAAGTCAAGCATGAAGCCTTGTGTCACCTCCATCAAACTAGAATAGCAAAGCTTTCTGGACAATCATCTGTCTTCTGTTTTTTTTTTTTCCCCTGCATAACACAAGCTTACATATGCGTACATATTTAATCGTAAATGAAAATGTAGAATTGCAATAATTATATCTCTCCAATAATGAGTATTGTGATGAAAAAAAGAGGTGGTTAAACCATGAAGTCCCCGGTCAAAAACTAGAATACTTTACTCTCTAACAAATATAATTTAAATATAATTTGCATGCGTTTTACAAGTACACTTTTACTTTTTGTGCTTCACTTGCACTATATTGCATATACATCTAAAAAGTGTATTTCAAAAATAGATGTCATTAAGTTAAACTTTAATGTACTAATATTTAATATACTAATTCTACAATACTTAAAGTGATATTTCAGTATACTTTAGTGTAAGTTTATGATAAATTTTACATAAGTGTTCTTTCAAAAAAAGAATACTAAATTGGAAACATGTACAGTGCCACTTAAGTATACTTATGGGAAGTATATTTATTTTCAAGTCCTTTGTAATACACTATTGGTATGATTTATTACAGTGTATACACATTTTACTAATTATACTTAAAAGGGTGCACTTTGATAAAAGTTTATTTTAAGCTGTATTTCAGTGTACTTTTAAAAAGGATAATATATAACAGTATTTTACTTAAAATACACTTCTATTCTGTAGTATAAGCAATAATAAAATACAATTCAAATACACTTCTACTCTATATTATAGTATAATAACATTACATTTAAGTGTACTCAAGGACGCCGGTGAAAATCATGTTGTGTGAGCATTCCCAACACACTACAATACAACAATTTCACTACCAGTGTGTTGGAAATATACTTAAAAAACACAGTTCAGTTGAATGTAGTGTAGAAATGTATTTTGAACACACTATTATCATACTTATTAATATTATTCTATGTGCCTCTGTAGCCTAATATTTAAACCAAACTTCAAATACACTTTCTGACTCTATTTAGTACTTTAAAAGTGGACTATTATGTTAATAAAAAATGTATTTATTCAATCATAAAGGCAGGTATTTTAATGTTGGTAAAAAGTCCATTTACCATATTATTTACTCTTCAAATATCCGCAAGTAGTACTACTTAGGCTCACCTCATTCACTGTTCATATAACCAGAATTAGTACATTGGTATAATTTAAGTAGAATGTTTTGGTTTGTGGTTTTGGACCCACCGTTTGAAATCATTTTTTTCATCCACTATCTGCTTCCTGAACTCTCAAAATGATGTTAAGGTAAACTTTGCTGGAGACAAACACTAAAATTGTGCATACATTCCATTGTTTCATCCAAGCAAAATAAGTCTGCCTCTCCGTGCAGTGCACATACAGTGCCCACAATATACAGTATGTCCTCATAACCATTGTTACCACTCCATAGAATTGAATAGAATAGAAATACTTTATTGATCCCAAGCTGGGAAATTGCATGCATTTATCTATACGCTGAATAGAAATAACAACAGCAATAATAGATCTTTGACAGAAGTAATGAATGCTTTTACGGCTCAATTGCCACCTCGAGCGTGCTAATGAGACTTTTCCATCTTTGGCTATCGAGGTGTCAAGAAGCCTTTAGATCGCTTCGAAGTTCACACCATGTTCGTCTTGTCAATACTAAACTTCTAGCTCATAAAAAAGCAGGATTCATTGAAGGAAGCGGTGGGTTAGCCAGGGGGTAAGATGAGGAGTTGTTCGCTGTAAAGCCCATGATGTTGTGTCACGGTCAAGTGCTGACTTGCTCTGGCCTCAAAGCTGTACATCATCCCAGGGAAGCACAACAACAGGCGAGCCGTTAATAAGTCATCATGGGGCATGTTACTCACAGATTTGTCAACAGAGGGAAGAAATCATCATGCAGGATGCACTTGTAAAAACAGTATAATACAACATGACAACAGTTTTGCACTACACATAAAGAACACCACAGTATTTCAAAACATATCGATGAGAGCAGTCATTTTTATTCCCAGTGCATCCTCAATTAGAAAGGTTCATTGATTCTCAATCTGTGATAGGACTATGCAAGGACAAGGCTGTATGTCACACATTCCTATATCTGCACCCTATTTCCCACAGGCACAACAAGCATCATAAATCTGGTCTGGTCATAAAACTCTGCCCTCAAATGAGATGAACACTTAGAGGTAAACACATTCCTTAAAAATCGTATCTGTATTGTGTCTATTGTGAATATGAGCCCTACATAGACTTATAAAAACTGTCATAAATGTTTGCTGCATGTGTTAGCTGTATCATTTAAACACAAATACACCAAGGCCAGTTGCTTGTGGCTACTGCACAGCCAGATGTCCGCACCACAGCAATCTCATGCTAAGCCTGTGAGCGTTCACATGTCCTCCTCAACTGCTGCTAAAGATGAGTGGTGAGAGGAACTGACCAACCTTGACAGTTGTGGTTTACCGAAGTCTGTTTGATGTTGGTGCAGCCTGCATAAGGCAGGATGTTGCAGGATGTCCGTTGTAGGCAACATGAAGTCAGTTTCGATACTAAGTGACATGGTAACGCAGAAGAAATGTTCTCACCAAGGTTCTTTGCTGTTAGCACACTTTCTTTAGCAATCCTTTCTAAATTTTTCACACTGATTTTGGAAATATGTTATCAGCGATGTTAAAACGTCACTGAAACATGTGTTTTGCTTATTTCCACTTCACTATGGTGTTTGACATTCACTTTGCATAATGATGTATGTGCAGAGTTTGACAATACAGTAGATTAATCTATTAAAGGGGTAAAGTGTATCCATGCTCACCTTAAAGTGCCTGTATTATGCTCATTATTAGGTTCATACTTGAGTTTTGGCTTTCTACTTTTATGCTTTTTTATGCGTTCAAAAAACACCCTTTCCTGCCTTGTACCATCTGTTTGAATGTACCTTAATTCATTCTCTGTCTAAAACGCTCCGTTTCTCTTTAAGCCCCTCAAAGGCCAGTCTAATTGAAATAATAAACACTGTCAGCCAGTAGCACTGTATTGGCAGAAATGCTAATTATTTAATTTGACCGATAGCTGACCCTCGTTAACTAATTATTAGCCATTAACTGTTGACAGACAAGCAGGCATCTGAGTCCCAATTTACCCGTCTGAAAGTCTCTGTGGGCAGCCACAGAGTTGTACCAGTTGTGCAGTCACGATGTTGCGTGAATATTGCTACTCCGATAAAAGTCATGTGTGGCTTGAACGTGTGTCACCCCCATGAGTTCAAACAGGTTGAGCGGTTAATCGTTAACATCCCTAGTTGTCCTGGTGGCTTGTTTAAAGGCTTGTTTGTATAAAGGAGCAAGAATTTGTGACATCACAAGTAGTTTGGAAGCCAATCATGGTCCAATATGCAACTTACACAAGTGTACTGTAATTTGGAAACAGGAAGACTGAGAATGGACTTCAGTGATGTAGAAGACATTTTGTGTCCAGTTGCTAAACTTTTAAAATTAATAATTAGGAAATTCAACATTTTCTGTAGAAAAAAAACCAAAGAGACACAAATTATTATTCCAAAGAGATTATTCCAATATTCATTACATTCTTTATCTGGTTAAACTTTGTGATCTTTAACTAAACTGAGTTAACTTTTAAATCAAAATATTATTAAAATAAAAAGGGAATTCATTCTCATAGGAAATAACATAACCGAACAATGCTAATTGTAGAAAATAACACAACTTGCTGTCATAAAGTAATGCATGAATTCCAAAGTCACACCACATAAAATATCTGACATGATGTACTATGTGAACCTCAGGCTGTTGCTGATCTTTGACATGGATTTGTGTTAGGCGGTGGAATAATCACTGAGGAGCAAAGACAAGGATGAGAGCTGTGCAGCCATGTCAGCTATTATACTGCCTTCAATTTAAAATTAAGGAATTGGTGGTGTGCACTTGCTTCCTGTCTTTAGAAGCTTTCCAAAAGATTAATTGCTTCAGATCAGGCTCTCACAATGTAGGTCAGATATTGAGCTTTATTTTAGTCAGTTCAGTATTTGCAGGAGGAGAGAGAGAGCAGAGGGAAAGAGAAGAGAGAGAAAGCCCATTTGAAAGGAGCCTCTGAACCTTCTGAGTTGTACTCATACTGTCTCTGGGTGGAAGAAGCTGAGTTCTTGATGAGCTGATTTTTCTAAGTTCATAGGCCATCAAGCCATGTTTAAAGCTGACAGTTCTTTGATCCTGCGGTTTGCCACGATTTGTTTCTGATTAATATGGGATTTGGTCTTTTCATTCATGTGGATACATCCCTTCC